>NC_138920.1:0-387111 GCF_965231255.1 Vanellus vanellus
GCCCCAGACAATTTGGCTCTCTCTGCTTTCCTGCGGACTCCATCCTCAAAAGAACCTATTTTCGCTTTCGGCGCCCTCCGGAGCAAAAAAGACAAACGTCCAGCTTTTGCTGCCACAGCAAAGGTGCCAGCGGGGAAAAGTAATGCTGGTTCTCACTGCCTCCTGGAACCCTTTCAAATGCCAGAGACAATTTGGCCCTCTCTGCTTTCCTGCGGACTCCATCCTCAAAAGCACCTGTTTTCGCTTTCGGCAGCCTCCGGAGCAAAAAAGACAAACGTCCAGCTTTTGCTGCCACAGCAAAGGTGCCAGCGGGGAAAAGTAATGCTGGTTCTCACTGCCTCCTGGAACCCTTTCAAATGCCACAGACAATTTGGCCCTCTCTGCTTTCCTGCGGACTCCATCCTCAAAAGCACCTGTTTTCGCTTTCGGCAGCCTCCGGAGCAAAAAAGACAAACGTCCAGCTTTTGCTGCCACAGCAAAGGTGCCAGCGGGGAAAAGTAATGCTGGTTCTCACTGCCTCCTGGAACCCTTTCAAATGCCACAGACAATTTGGCCCTCTCTGCTTTCCTGCGGACTCCATCCTCAAAAGCAGCTGTTTTCGCTTTCGGCAGCCTCCGGAGCAAAAAAGACAAACGTCCAGCTTTTGACGCCACAGCAAAGGTGCCAGCGGGGAAAAGTAATGCTGGTTCTCACTGCCTCCTGGAACCCTTTCAAATGCCACAGACAATTTGGCCCTCTCTGCTTTCCTGCGGACTCCATCCTCAAAAGCACCTGTTTTCGCTTTTGGCAACCTCCGGAGCAAAAACGACAAACGTCCAGCTTTTGCTGCCACAGCAAAGGTGCCAGCGGGGAAAAGTAATGCTGGTTCTCACTGCCTCCTGGAACCCTTTCAAATGCCACAGACAATTTGGCCCTCTCTGCTTTCCTGCGGACTCCATCCTCAAAAGCACCTGTTTTCGCTTTCGGCAGCCTCCGGAGCAAAAAAGACAAACGTCCAGCTTTTGCTGCCACAGCAAAGGTGCCAGCGGGGAAAAGTAATGCTGGTTCTCACTGCCTCCTGGAACCCTTTCAAATGCCACAGACAATTTGGCCCTCTCTGCTTTCCTGCGGACTCTATCCTCAAAAGCGCCTTTTTTCACTTTCGGCGCCCTCCGGTGGTAAAAAGACAAACGTGCAGCTTTTGCTGCCGCAGCAAAGGTGCCAGCGGGGAAAAGTAATGCTGGTCCTCACTGCCTCCTGGAACCTCTTTAAATGCCAAAGACAATTTGGCCCTCTCTGCTTTCCTGCGGACTCCATCCTCAAAAGCACCTGTTTTCGCTTTCGGCAGCCTCCGGAGCAAAAAAGACAAACGTCCAGCTTTTGCTGCCACAGCAAAGGTGCCAGCGGGGAAAAGTAATGCTGGTTCTCACTGCCTCCTGGAACCCTTTCAAATGCCACAGACAATTTGGCCCTCTCTGCTTTCCTGCGGACTCCATCCTCAAAAGCACCTGTTTTCGCTTTCGGCAGCCTCCGGAGCAAAAAAGACAAACGTCCAGCTTTTGCTGCCACAGCAAAGGTGCCAGCGGGGAAAAGTAATGCTGGTTCTCACTGCCTCCTGGAACCCTTTCAAATGCCAAAGACAATTTGGCCCTCTCTGCTTTCCTGCGGACTCCATCATCAAAAGCACCTGTTTTCGCTTTCGGCAGCCTCCGGAGCAAAAAAGACAAACGTCCAGCTTTTGCTGCCACAGCAAAGGTGCCAGCGGGGAAAAGTAATGCTGGTTCTCACTGCCTCCTGGAACCCTTTCAAATGCCACAGACAATTTGGCCCTCTCTGCTTTCCTGCGGACTCCATCCTCAAAAGCAGCTGTTTTCGCTTTCGGCAGCCTCCGGAGCAAAAAAGACAAACGTCCAGCTTTTGCTGCCACAGCAAAGGTGCCAGCGGGGAAAAGTAATGCTGGTTCTCACTGCCTCCTGGAACCCTTTCAAATGCCACAGACAATTTGGCCCTCTCTGCTTTCCTGCGGACTTTATCCTCAAAAGCACCTGTTTTCGATTTTGGCAACCTCCGGAGCAAAAAAGACAAACGTCCAGCTTTTGCTGCCACAGCAAAGGTGCCAGCGGGGAAAAGTAATGCTGGTTCTCACTGCCTCCTGGAACCCTTTCAAATGCCACAGACAATTTGGCCCTCTCTGCTTTCCTGCGGACTCCATCCTCAAAAGCACCTGTTTTCGCTTTCGGCAGCCTCCGGAGCAAAAAAGACAAACGTCCAGCTTTTGCTGCCACAGCAAAGGTGCCAGCGGGGAAAAGTAATGCTGGTTCTCACTGCCTCCTGGAACCCTTTCAAATGCCACAGACAATTTGGCCCTCTCTGCTTTCCTGCGGACTCTATCCTCAAAAGCGCCTTTTTTCACTTTCGGCGCCCTCCGGTGGTAAAAAGACAAACGTGCAGCTTTTGCTGCCGCAGCAAAGGTGCCAGCGGGGAAAAGTAATGCTGGTCCTCACTGCCTCCTGGAACCTCTTTAAATGCCAAAGACAATTTGGCCCTCTCTGCTTTCCTGCGGACTCCATCCTCAAAAGCACCTGTTTTCGCTTTCGGCAGCCTCCGGAGCAAAAAAGACAAACGTCCAGCTTTTGCTGCCACAGCAAAGGTGCCAGCGGGGAAAAGTAATGCTGGTTCTCACTGCCTCCTGGAACCCTTTCAAATGCCACAGACAATTTGGCCCTCTCTGCTTTCCTGCGGACTCCATCCTCAAAAGCACCTGTTTTCGCTTTCGGCAGCCTCCGGAGCAAAAAAGACAAACGTCCAGCTTTTGCTGCCACAGCAAAGGTGCCAGCGGGGAAAAGTAATGCTGGTTCTCACTGCCTCCTCGAACCCTTTCAAATGCCACAGACAATTTGGCCCTCTCTGCTTTCCTGCGGACTCCATCCTCAAAAGCACCTGTTTTCGCTTTCGGCAGCCTCCGGAGCAAAAAAGACAAACGTCCAGCTTTTGCTGCCACAGCAAAGGTGCCAGCGGGGAAAAGTAATGCTGGTTCTCACTGCCTCCTGGAACCCTTTCAAATGCCACAGACAATTTGGCCCTCTCTGCTTTCCTGCGGACTCTATCCTCAAAAGCGCCTTTTTTCACTTTCGGCGCCCTCCGGTGGTAAAAAGACAAACGTGCAGCTTTTGCTGCCGCAGCAAAGGTGCCAGCGGGGAAAAGTAATGCTGGTCCTCACTGCCTCCTGGAACCTCTTTAAATGCCAAAGACAATTTGGCCCTCTCTGCTTTCCTGCGGACTCCATCCTCAAAAGCACCTGTTTTCGCTTTCGGCAGCCTCCGGAGCAAAAAAGACAAACGTCCAGCTTTTGCTGCCACAGCAAAGGTGCCAGCGGGGAAAAGTAATGCTGGTTCTCACTGCCTCCTGGAACCCTTTCAAATGCCACAGACAATTTGGCCCTCTCTGCTTTCCTGCGGACTCCATCCTCAAAAGCACCTGTTTTCGCTTTCGGCAGCCTCCGGAGCAAAAAAGACAAACGTCCAGCTTTTGCTGCCACAGCAAAGGTGCCAGCGGGGAAAAGTAATGCTGGTTCTCACTGCCTCCTGGAACCCTTTCAAATGCCAAAGACAATTTGGCCCTCTCTGCTTTCCTGCGGACTCCATCATCAAAAGCACCTGTTTTCGCTTTCGGCAGCCTCCGGAGCAAAAAAGACAAACGTCCAGCTTTTGCTGCCACAGCAAAGGTGCCAGCGGGGAAAAGTAATGCTGGTTCTCACTGCCTCCTGGAACCCTTTCAAATGCCACAGACAATTTGGCCCTCTCTGCTTTCCTGCGGACTCCATCCTCAAAAGAACCTATTTTCGCTTTCGGCAGCCTCCGGAGCAAAAAAGACAAACGTCCAGCTTTTGCTGCCACAGCAAATGTGCCAGCGGGGAAAAGTAATGCTCGTTCTCACTGCCTCCTGGAACCCTTTCAAATGCCACAGACAATTTGGCCCTCTCTGCTTTCCTGCGGACTCCATCCTCAAAAGCACCTGTTTTCGCTTTCGGCAACCTGCGGAGCAAAAAAGACAAACGTCCAGCTTTTGCTGCCACAGCAAAGGTGCCAGCGGGGAAAAGTAATGCTGGTTCTCACTGCCTCCTGGAACCCTTTCAAATGCCACAGACAATTTGGCCCTCTCTGCTTTCCTGCGGACTCCATCCTCAAAAGCAGCTGTTTTCGCTTTCGGCAGCCTCCGGAGCAAAAAAGACAAACGCCCAGCTTTTGCTGCCACAGCAAAGGTGCCAGCGGGGAAAAGTAATGCTGGTTCTCACTGCCTCCTGGAACCCTTTCAAATGCCACAGACAATTTGGCCCTCTCTGCTTTCCTGCGGACTCCATCCTCAAAAGCAGCTGTTTTCGCTTTCGGCAGCCTCCGGAGCAAAAAAGACAAACGTCCAGCTTTTGCTGCCACAGCAAAGGTGCCAGCGGGGAAAAGTAATGCTGGTTCTCACTGCCTCCTGGAACCCTTTCAAATGCCACAGACAATTTGGCCCTCTCTGCTTTCCTGCGGACTCTATCCTCAAAAGCGCCTTTTTTCACTTTCGGCGCCCTCCGGTGGTAAAAAGACAAACGTGCAGCTTTTGCTGCCGCAGCAAAGGTGCCAGCGGGGAAAAGTAATGCTGGTCCTCACTGCCTCCTGGAACCTCTTTAAATGCCAAAAGACAATTTGGCCCTCTCTGCTTTCCTGCGGACTCCATCCTCAAAAGCACCTGTTTTCGCTTTCGGCAGCCTCCGGAGCAAAAAAGACAAACGTCCAGCTTTTGCTGCCACAGCAAAGGTGCCAGCGGGGAAAAGTAATGCTGGTTCTCACTGCCTCCTGGAACCCTTTCAAATGCCACAGACAATTTGGCCCTCTCTGCTTTCCTGCGGACTCCATCCTCAAAAGCACCTGTTTTCGCTTTCGGCAGCCTCCGGAGCAAAAAAGACAAACGTCCAGCTTTTGCTGCCACAGCAAAGGTGCCAGCGGGGAAAAGTAATGCTGGTTCTCACTGCCTCCTCGAACCCTTTCAAATGCCACAGACAATTTGGCCCTCTCTGCTTTCCTGCGGACTCCATCCTCAAAAGCACCTGTTTTCGCTTTCGGCAGCCTCCGGAGCAAAAAAGACAAACGTCCAGCTTTTGCTGCCACAGCAAAGGTGCCAGCGGGGAAAAGTAATGCTGGTTCTCACTGCCTCCTGGAACCCTTTCAAATGCCACAGACAATTTGGCCCTCTCTGCTTTCCTGCGGACTCCATCCTCAAAAGCACCTGTTTTCGCTTTCGGCAACCTCCGGAGCAAAAAAGACAAACGTCCAGCTTTTGCTGCCGCAGCAAAGGTGCCAGCGGGGAAAAGTAATGCTGGTCCTCACTGCCTCCTGGAACCTCTTTAAATGCCAAAGACAATTTGGCCCTCTCTGCTTTCCTGCGGACTCCATCATCAAAAGCACCTGTTTTCGCTTTCGGCAGCCTCCGGAGCAAAAAAGACAAACGTCCAGCTTTTGCTGCCACAGCAAAGGTGCCAGCGGGGAAAAGTAATGCTGGTTCTCACTGCCTCCTGGAACCCTTTCAAATGCCACAGACAATTTGGCCCTCTCTGCTTTCCTGCGGACTCCATCCTCAAAAGAACCTATTTTCGCTTTCGGCAGCCTCCGGAGCAAAAAAGACAAACGTCCAGCTTTTGCTGCCACAGCAAATGTGCCAGCGGGGAAAAGTAATGCTCGTTCTCACTGCCTCCTGGAACCCTTTCAAATGCCACAGACAATTTGGCCCTCTCTGCTTTCCTGCGGACTCCATCCTCAAAAGCACCTGTTTTCGCTTTCGGCAACCTGCGGAGCAAAAAAGACAAACGTCCAGCTTTTGCTGCCGCAGCAAAGGTGCCAGCGGGGAAAAGTAATGCTGGTCCTCACTGCCTCCTGGAACCTCTTTAAATGCCAAAGACAATTTGGCCCTCTCTGCTTTCCTGCGGACTCCATCATCAAAAGCACCTGTTTTCGCTTTGGGCAGCCTCCGGAGCAAAAAAGACAAACGTCCAGCTTTTGCTGCCACAGCAAAGGTGCCAGCGGGGAAAAGTAATGCTGGTTCTCACTGCCTCCTGGAACCCTTTCAAATGCCACAGACAATTTGGTCCTCTCTGCTTTCCTGCGGACTCCATCCTCAAAAGCACCTATTTTCGCTTTCGGCAGCCTCCGGAGCAAAAAAGACAAACGTCCAGCTTTTGCTGCCACAGCAAAGGTGCCAGCGGGGAAAAGTAATGCTGGTTCTCACTGCCTCCTGGAACCCTTTCAAATGCCACAGACAATTTGGCCCTCTCTGCTTTCCTGCGGACTCCATCCTCAAAAGAACCTATTTTTGATTTCGGCGCCCTCCGGAGCAAAAAAGACAAACGTCCAGCTTTTGCTGCCACAGCAAAGGTGCCAGCGGGGAAAAGTAATGCTGGTTCTCACTGCCTCCTGGAACTCCTTCAAATGCCCCAGACAATTTGGCTCTCTCTGCTTTCCTGCGGAATCCATCCTCAAAAGCACCTGTTTTCGCTTTCGGCAGCCTCCGGAGCAAAAAAGACAAACGTCCAGCTTTTGCTGCCACAACAAAGGTGCCAGCGGGGAAAAGTAATGCTGGTTCTCACTGCCTCCTGGAACCCTTTCAAATGCCACAGACAATTTGGCCCTCTCTGCTTTCCTGCGGACTCCATCCTCAAAAGCACCTGTTTTCGCTTTCGGCAGCCTCCGGAGCAAAAAAGACAAATGTCCAGCTTTTGCTGCCACAGCAAAGGTGCCAGCGGGGAAAAGTAATGCTGGTTCTCACTGCCTCCTGGAACCCTTTCAAATGCCCCAGACAATTTGGCTCTCTCTGCTTTCCTGCGGACTCCATCCTCAAAAGCGCCTTTTTTCACTTTCGGCGCCATCCGGTGGTAAAAAGACAAACGTCCAGCTTTTGCTGCCGCAGCAAAGGTGCCAGCGGGGAAAAGTAATGCTGGTCCTCACTGCCTCCTGGAACCTCTTTAAATGCCAAAGACAATTTGGCCCTCTCTGCTTTCCTGCGGACTCCATCATCAAAAGCACCTGTTTTCGCTTTCGGCAGCCTCCGGAGCAAAAAAGACAAACGTCCAGCTTTTGCTGCCACAGCAAAGGTGCCAGCGGGGAAAAGTAATGCTGGTTCTCACTGCCTCCTGGAACCCTTTCAAATGCCACAGACAATTTGGCCCTCTCTGCTTTCCTGCGGACTCCATCCTCAAAAGCACCTGTTTTCGCTTTCGGCAGCCTCCGGAGCAAAAAAGACAAACGTCCAGCTTTTGCTGCCACAGCAAAGGTGCCAGCGGGGAAAAGTAATGCTGGTTCTCACTGCCTCCTGGTACCCTATCAAATGCCACAGACAATTTGGCCCTCTCTGCTTTCCTGCGGAATCCATCCTCAAAAGCACCTGTTTTCGCTTTCGGTAGCCTCCGGAGCAAAAAAGACAAACGTCCAGCTTTTGCTGCCACAGCAAAGGTGCCAGCGGGGAAAAGTAATGCTGGTTCTCACTGCCTCCTGGAACCCTTTCAAATGCCAGAGACAATTTGGCCCTCTCTGCTTTCCTGCGGACTCCATCCTCAAAAGCACCTGTTTTCGCTTTCGGCAGCCTCCGGAGCAAAAAAGACAAACGTCCAGATTTTGCTGCCACAGCAAAGGTGCCAGCGGGGAAAAGTAATGCTGGTTCTCACTGCCTTCTGGAACCCTATCAAATGCCACAGACAATTTGGCCCTCTCTGCTTTCCTGCGGACTCCATCCTCAAAGCACCTGTTTTCACTTTCGGCAGCCTCCGGAGCAAAAAAGACAAACGTCCAGCTTTTGCTGCCACAGCAAAGGTGCCAGCAGGGAAAAGTAATGCTGGTTCTCACTGCCTCCTGGAACCCTTTCAAATGCCACAGACAATTTGGCCCTCTCTGCTTTCCTGCGGACTCCATCCTCAAAAGCACCTGTTTTCGCTTTCGGCAGCCTCCGGAGCAAAAAAGACAAACGTCCAGCTTTTGCTGCCACAGCAAAGGTGCCAGCGGGGAAAAGTAATGCTGGTTCTCACTGCCTCCTGGAACCCTTTCAAATGCCCCAGACAATTTGGCCCTCTCTGCTTTCCTGCGGACTCTATCTTCAAAAGCGCCTTTTTTCACTTTCGGCGCCATCCGGTGGTAAAAAGACAAATGTCCAGCTTTTGCTGCCGCAGCAAAGGTGCCAGCGGGGAAAAGTAATGCTGGTCCTCACTGCCTCCTGGAACCTCTTTAAATGCCACAGACAATTTGGCCCTCTCTGCTTTCCTGCGGACTCCATCATCAAAAGCACCTGTTTTCGCTTTCGGCAGCCTCCGGAGCAAAAAAGACAAACGTCCAGCTTTTGCTGCCACAGCAAAGGTGCCAGCGGGGAAAAGTAATGCTGGTTCTCACTGCCTCCTGGAACCCTTTCAAATGCCACAGACAATTTGGCCCTCTCTGCTTTCCTGCGGACTCCATCCTCAAAAGAACCTATTTTCGCTTTCGGCAGCCTCCGGAGCAAAAAAGACAAACGTCCAGCTTTTGCTGCCACAGCAAAGGTGCCAGCGGGGAAAAGTAATGCTCGTTCTCACTGCCTCCTGGAACCCTTTCAAATGCCACAGACAATTTGGCCCTCTCTGCTTTCCTGCGGACTCCATCCTCAAAAGCACCTGTTTTCGCTTTCGGCAACCTGCGGAGCAAAAAAGACAAACGTCCAGCTTTTGCTGCCGCAGCAAAGGTGCCAGCGGGGAAAAGTAATGCTGGTCCTCACTGCCTCCTGGAACCTCTTTAAATGCCAAAGACAATTTGGCCCTCTCTGCTTTCCTGCGGACTCCATCATCAAAAGCACCTGTTTTCGCTTTCGGCAGCCTCCGGAGCAAAAAAGACAAACGTCCAGCTTTTGCTGCCACAGCAAAGGTGCCAGCGGGGAAAAGTAATGCTGGTTCTCACTGCCTCCTGGAACCCTTTCAAATGCCCCAGACAATTTGGCCCTCTCTGCTTTCCTGCGGACTCCATCCTCAAAAGCACCTGTTTTCGCTTTCGGCAGCCTCCGGAGCAAAAAAGACAAACGTCCAGCTTTTGCTGCCACAGCAAAGGTGCCAGCGGGGAAAAGTAATGCTGGTTCTCACTGCCTCCTGGAACCCTTTCAAATGCCACAGACAATTTGGTCCTCTCTGCTTTCCTGCGGACTCCATCCACAAAAGCACCTATTTTCGCTTTCGGCAGCCTCCGGAGCAAAAAAGACAAATGTCCAGCTTTTGCTGCCACAGCAAAGGTGCCAGCGGGGAAAAGTAATGCTGGTTCTCACTGCCTCCTGGAACCCTTTCAAATGCCACAGACAATTTGGCCCTCTCTGCTTTCCTGCGGACTCCATCCTCAAAAGAACCTATTTTTGATTTCGGCGCCCTCCGGAGCAAAAAAGACAAACGTCCAGCTTTTGCTGCCACAGCAAAGGTGCCAGCGGGGAAAAGTAATGCTGGTTCTCACTGCCTCCTGGAACTCCTTCAAATGCCCCAGACAATTTGGCTCTCTCTGCTTTCCTGCGGAATCCATCCTCAAAAGCACCTGTTTTCGCTTTCGGCAGCCTCCGGAGCAAAAAAGACAAACGTCCAGCTTTTGCTGCCACAGCAAAGGTGCCAGCGGGGAAAAGTAATGCTGGTTCTCACTGCCTCCTGGAACCCTTTCAAATGCCACAGACAATTTGGCCCTCTCTGCTTTCCTGCGGACTCCATCCTCAAAAGCACCTGTTTTCGCTTTCGGCAGCCTCCGGAGCAAAAAAGACAAACGTCCAGCTTTTGCTGCCACAGCAAAGGTGCCAGCGGGGAAAAGTAATGCTGGTTCTCACTGCCTCCTGGAACCCTTTCAAATGCCCCAGGCAATTTGGCTCTCTCTGCTTTCCTGCGGACTCTATCCTCAAAAGCGCCTTTTTTCACTTTCGGCGCCATCCGGTGGTAAAAAGACAAACGTCCAGCTTTTGCTGCCGCAGCAAAGGTGCCAGCGGGGAAAAGTAATGCTGGTCCTCACTGCCTCCTGGAACCTCTTTAAATGCCAAAGACAATTTGGCCCTCTCTGCTTTCCTGCGGACTCCATCATCAAAAGCACCTGTTTTCGCTTTCGGCAGCCTCCGGAGCAAAAAAGACAAACGTCCAGCTTTTGCTGCCACAGCAAAGGTGCCAGCGGGGAAAAGTAATGCTGGTTCTCACTGCCTCCTGGAACCCTTTCAAATGCCACAGACAATTTGGCCCTCTCTGCTTTCCTGCGGACTCCATCCTCAAAAGCACCTGTTTTCGCTTTCGGCAGCCTCCGGAGCAAAAAAGACAAACGTCCAGCTTTTGCTGCCACAGCAAAGGTGCCAGCGGGGAAAAGTAATGCTGGTTCTCACTGCCTCCTGGAACCCTATCAAATGCCACAGACAATTTGGCCCTCTCTGCTTTCCTGCGGACTCCATCCTCAAAAGCACCTGTTTTCGCTTTCGGCAGCCTCCGGAGCAAAAAAGACAAACGTCCAGCTTTTGCTGCCACAGCAAAGGTGCCAGCGGGGAAAAGTAATGCTGGTTCTCACTGCCTCCTGGAACCCTTTCAAATGCCAGAGACAATTTGGCCCTCTCTGCTTTCCTGCGGACTCCATCCTCAAAAGCACCTGTTTTCGCTTTCGGCAGCCTCCGGAGCAAAAAAGACAAACGTCCAGATTTTGCTGCCACAGCAAAGGTGCCAGCGGGGAAAAGTAATGCTGGTTCTCACTGCCTTCTGGAACCCTTTCAAATGCCACAGACAATTTGGCCCTCTCTGCTTTCCTGCGGACTCCATCCTCAAAAGCACCTGTTTTCGCTTTCGGCAGCCTCCGGAGCAAAAAAGACAAACGTCCAGCTTTTGCTGCCACAGCAAAGGTGCCAGCGGGGAAAAGTAATGCTGGTTCTCACTGCCTCCTCGAACCCTTTCAAATGCCACAGACAATTTGGCCCTCTCTGCTTTCCTGCGGACTCCATCCTCAAAAGCACCTGTTTTCGCTTTCGGCAGCCTCCGGAGCAAAAAAGACAAACGTCCAGCTTTTGCTGCCACAGCAAAGGTGCCAGCGGGGAAAAGTAATGCTGGTTCTCACTGCCTCCTGGAACCCTTTCAAATGCCACAGACAATTTGGCCCTCTCTGCTTTCCTGCGGACTCCATCCTCAAAAGCACCTGTTTTCGCTTTCGGCAACCTCCGGAGCAAAAAAGACAAACGTCCAGCTTTTGCTGCCGCAGCAAAGGTGCCAGCGGGGAAAAGTAATGCTGGTCCTCACTGCCTCCTGGAACCTCTTTAAATGCCAAAGACAATTTGGCCCTCTCTGCTTTCCTGCGGACTCCATCATCAAAAGCACCTGTTTTCGCTTTGGGCAGCCTCCGGAGCAAAAAAGACAAACGTCCAGCTTTTGCTGCCACAGCAAAGGTGCCAGCGGGGAAAAGTAATGCTGGTTCTCACTGCCTCCTGGAACCCTTTCAAATGCCACAGACAATTTGGTCCTCTCTGCTTTCCTGCGGACTCCATCCTCAAAAGCACCTATTTTCGCTTTCGGCAGCCTCCGGAGCAAAAAAGACAAACGTCCAGCTTTTGCTGCCACAGCAAAGGTGCCAGCGGGGAAAAGTAATGCTGGTTCTCACTGCCTCCTGGAACCCTTTCAAATGCCCCAGACAATTTGGCCCTCTCTGCTTTCCTGCGGACTCCATCCTCAAAAGAACCTATTTTTGATTTCGGCGCCCTCCGGAGCAAAAAAGACAAACGTCCAGCTTTTGCTGCCACAGCAAAGGTGCCAGCGGGGAAAAGTAATGCTGGTTCTCACTGCCTCCTGGAACTCCTTCAAATGCCACAGACAATTTGGCTCTCTCTGCTTTCCTGCGGAATCCATCCTCAAAAGCACCTGTTTTCGCTTTCGGCAGCCTCCGGAGCAAAAAAGACAAACGTCCAGCTTTTGCTGCCACAACAAAGGTGCCAGCGGGGAAAAGTAATGCTGGTTCTCACTGCCTCCTGGAACCCTTTCAAATGCCACAGACAATTTGGCCCTCTCTGCTTTCCTGCGGACTCCATCCTCAAAAGCACCTGTTTTCGCTTTCGGCAGCCTCCGGAGCAAAAAAGACAAATGTCCAGCTTTTGCTGCCACAGCAAAGGTGCCAGCGGGGAAAAGTAATGCTGGTTCTCACTGCCTCCTGGAACCCTTTCAAATGCCCCAGACAATTTGGCTCTCTCTGCTTTCCTGCGGACTCCATCCTCAAAAGCGCCTTTTTTCACTTTCGGCGCCATCCGGTGGTAAAAAGACAAACGTCCAGCTTTTGCTGCCGCAGCAAAGGTGCCAGCGGGGAAAAGTAATGCTGGTCCTCACTGCCTCCTGGAACCTCTTTAAATGCCAAAGACAATTTGGCCCTCTCTGCTTTCCTGCGGACTCCATCATCAAAAGCACCTGTTTTCGCTTTCGGCAGCCTCCGGAGCAAAAAAGACAAACGTCCAGCTTTTGCTGCCACAGCAAAGGTGCCAGCGGGGAAAAGTAATGCTGGTTCTCACTGCCTCCTGGAACCCTTTCAAATGCCACAGACAATTTGGCCCTCTCTGCTTTCCTGCGGACTCCATCCTCAAAAGCACCTGTTTTCGCTTTCGGCAGCCTCCGGAGCAAAAAAGACAAACGTCCAGCTTTTGCTGCCACAGCAAAGGTGCCAGCGGGGAAAAGTAATGCTGGTTCTCACTGCCTCCTGGTACCCTATCAAATGCCACAGACAATTTGGCCCTCTCTGCTTTCCTGCGGAATCCATCCTCAAAAGCACCTGTTTTCGCTTTCGGCAGCCTCCGGAGCAAAAAAGACAAACGTCCAGCTTTTGCTGCCACAGCAAAGGTGCCAGCGGGGAAAAGTAATGCTGGTTCTCACTGCCTCCTGGAACCCTTTCAAATGCCAGAGACAATTTGGCCCTCTCTGCTTTCCTGCGGACTCCATCCTCAAAAGCACCTGTTTTCGCTTTCGGCAGCCTCCGGAGCAAAAAAGACAAACGTCCAGATTTTGCTGCCACAGCAAAGGTGCCAGCGGGGAAAAGTAATGCTGGTTCTCACTGCCTTCTGGAACCCTATCAAATGCCACAGACAATTTGGCCCTCTCTGCTTTCCTGCGGACTCCATCCTCAAAGCACCTGTTTTCGCTTTCGGCAGCCTCCGGAGCAAAAAAGACAAACGTCCAGCTTTTGCTGCCACAGCAAAGGTGCCAGCAGGGAAAAGTAATGCTGGTTCTCACTGCCTCCTGGAACCCTTTCAAATGCCACAGACAATTTGGCCCTCTCTGCTTTCCTGCGGACTCCATCCTCAAAAGCACCTGTTTTCGCTTTCGGCAGCCTCCGGAGCAAAAAAGACAAACGTCCAGCTTTTGCTGCCACAGCAAAGGTGCCAGCGGGGAAAAGTAATGCTGGTTCTCACTGCCTCCTGGAACCCTTTCAAATGCCCCAGACAATTTGGCCCTCTCTGCTTTCCTGCGGACTCTATCTTCAAAAGCGCCTTTTTCACTTTCGGCGCCATCCGGTGGTAAAAAGACAAATGTCCAGCTTTTGCTGCCGCAGCAAAGGTGCCAGCGGGGAAAAGTAATGCTGGTCCTCACTGCCTCCTGGAACCTCTTTAAATGCCACAGACAATTTGGCCCTCTCTGCTTTCCTGCGGACTCCATCATCAAAAGCACCTGTTTTCGCTTTCGGCAGCCTCCGGAGCAAAAAAGACAAACGTCCAGCTTTTGCTGCCACAGCAAAGGTGCCAGCGGGGAAAAGTAATGCTGGTTCTCACTGCCTCCTGGAACCCTTTCAAATGCCACAGACAATTTGGCCCTCTCTGCTTTCCTGCGGACTCCATCCTCAAAAGAACCTATTTTCGCTTTCGGCAGCCTCCGGAGCAAAAAAGACAAACGTCCAGCTTTGCTGCCACAGCAAAGGTGCCAGCGGGGAAAAGTAATGCTCGTTCTCACTGCCTCCTGGAACCCTTTCAAATGCCACAGACAATTTGGCCCTCTCTGCTTTCCTGCGGACTCCATCCTCAAAAGCACCTGTTTTCGCTTTCGGCAACCTGCGGAGCAAAAAAGACAAACGTCCAGCTTTTGCTGCCGCAGCAAAGGTGGTAGCGGGGAAAAGTAATGCTGGTCCTCACTGCCTCCTGGAACCTCTTTAAATGCCAAAGACAATTTGGCCCTCTCTGCTTTCCTGCGGACTCCATTATCAAAAGCACCTGTTTTCGCTTTCGGCAGCCTCTGGAGCAAAAAAGACAAACGTCCAGCTTTTGCTGCCACAGCAAAGGTGCCAGCGGGGAAAAGTAATGCTGGTTCTCACTGCCTCCTGGAACCCTTTCAAATGCCCCAGACAATTTGGCTCTCTCTGCTTTCCTGCGGACTCCATCCTCAAAAGCGCCTTTTTTCACTTTCGGCGCCATCCGGTGGTAAAAAGACAAACGTCCAGCTTTTGCTGCCGCAGCAAAGGTGCCAGCGGGGAAAAGTAATGCTGGTCCTCACTGCCTCTTGGAACCTCTTTAAATGCCAAAGACAATTTGGCCCTCTCTGCTTTCCTGCGGACTCCATCATCAAAAGCACCTGTTTTCGCTTTCGGCAGCCTCCGGAGCAAAAAAGACAAACGTCCAGCTTTTGCTGCCACAGCAAAGGTGCCAGCGGGGAAAAGTAATGCTGGTTCTCACTGCCTCCTGGAACCCTTTCAAATGCCCCAGACAATTTGGCCCTCTCTGCTTTCCTGCGGACTCCATCCTCAAAAGCACCTGTTTTCGCTTTCGGCAGCCTCCGGAGCAAAAAAGACAAACGTCCAGCTTTTGCTGCCACAGCAAAGGTGCCAGCGGGGAAAAGTAATGCTGGTTCTCACTGCCTCCTGGAACCCTTTCAAATGCCACAGACAATTTGGTCCTCTCTGCTTTCCTGCGGACTCCATCCTCAAAAGCACCTATTTTCGCTTTCGGCAGCCTCCGGAGCAAAAAAGACAAATGTCCAGTTTTTGCTGCCACAGCAAAGGTGCCAGCGGGGAAAAGTAATGCTGGTTCTCACTGCCTCCTGGAACCCTTTCAAATGCCACAGACAATTTGGCCCTCTCTGCTTTCCTGCGGACTCCATCCTCAAAAGAACCTATTTTTGATTTCGGCGCCCTCCGGAGCAAAAAAGACAAACGTCCAGCTTTTGCTGCCACAGCAAAGGTGCCAGCGGGGAAAAGTAATGCTGGTTCTCACTGCCTCCTGGAACTCCTTCAAATGCCCCAGACAATTTGGCTCTCTCTGCTTTCCTGCGGAATCCATCCTCAAAAGCACCTGTTTTCGCTTTCGGCAGCCTCCGGAGCAAAAAAGACAAACGTCCAGCTTTTGCTGCCACAACAAATGTGCCAGCGGGGAAAAGTAATGCTGGTTCTCACTGCCTCCTCGAACCCTTTCAAATGCCAGAGACAATTTGGCCCTCTCTGCTTTCCTGCGGACTCCATCCTCAAAAGCACCTGTTTTCGCTTTCGGCAGCCTCCGGAGCAAAAAAGACAAACGTCCAGCTTTTGCTGCCACAGCAAAGGTGCCAGCGGGGAAAAGTAATGCTGGTTCTCACTGCCTCCTGGAACCCTTTCAAATGCCCCAGACAATTTGGCTCTCTCTGCTTTCCTGCGGACTCTATCCTCAAAAGCGCCTTTTTTCACTTTCGGCGCCATCCGTTGGTAAAAAGACAAACGTCCAGCTTTTGCTGCCGCAGCAAAGGTGCCAGCGGGGAAAAGTAATGCTGGTCCTCACTGCCTCCTGGAACCTCTTTAAATGCCAAAGACAATTTGGCCCTCTCTGCTTTCCTGCGGACTCCATCATCAAAAGCACCTGTTTTCGCTTTCGGCAGCCTCCGGAGCAAAAAAGACAAACGTCCAGCTTTTGCTGCCACAGCAAAGGTGCCAGCGGGGAAAAGTAATGCTGGTTCTCACTGCCTCCTGGAACCCTTTCAAATGCCACAGACAATTTGGCCCTCTCTGCTTTCCTGCGGACTCCATCCTCAAAAGCACCTGTTTTCGCTTTCGGCAGCCTCCGGAGCAAAAAAGACAAACGTCCAGCTTTTGCTGCCACAGCAAAGGTGCCAGCGGGGAAAAGTAATGCTGGTTCTCACTGCCTCCTGGAACCCTATCAAATGCCACAGACAATTTGGCCCTCTCTGCTTTCCTGCGGACTCCATCCTCAAAAGCACCTGTTTTCGCTTTCGGCAGCCTCCGGAGCAAAAAAGACAAACGTCCAGCTTTTGCTGCCACAGCAAAGGTGCCAGCGGGGAAAAGTAATGCTGGTTCTCACTGCCTCCTGGAACCCTTTCAAATGCCAGAGACAATTTGGCCCTCTCTGCTTTCCTGCGGACTCCATCCTCAAAAGCACCTGTTTTCGCTTTCGGCAGCCTCCGGAGCAAAAAAGACAAACGTCCAGATTTTGCTGCCACAGCAAAGGTGCCAGCGGGGAAAAGTAATGCTGGTTCTCACTGCCTTCTGGAACCCTTTCAAATGCCACAGACAATTTGGCCCTCTCTGCTTTCCTGCGGACTCCATCCTCAAAAGCACCTGTTTTCGCTTTCGGCAGCCTCCGGAGCAAAAAAGACAAACGTCCAGCTTTTGCTGCCACAGCAAAGGTGCCAGCGGGGAAAAGTAATGCTGGTTCTCACTGCCTCCTCGAACCCTTTCAAATGCCACAGACAATTTGGCCCTCTCTGCTTTCCTGCGGACTCCATCCTCAAAAGCACCTGTTTTCGCTTTCGGCAGCCTCCGGAGCAAAAAAGACAAACGTCCAGCTTTTGCTGCCACAGCAAAGGTGCCAGCGGGGAAAAGTAATGCTGGTTCTCACTGCCTCCTGGAACCCTTTCAAATGCCACAGACAATTTGGCCCTCTCTGCTTTCCTGCGGACTCCATCCTCAAAAGCACCTGTTTTCGCTTTCTGCAACCTCCGGAGCAAAAAAGACAAACGTCCAGCTTTTGCTGCCGCAGCAAAGGTGCCAGCGGGGAAAAGTAATGCTGGTCCTCACTGCCTCCTGGAACCTCTTTAAATGCCAAAGACAATTTGGCCCTCTCTGCTTTCCTGCGGACTCCATCATCAAAAGCACCTGTTTTCGCTTTCGGCAGCCTCCGGAGCAAAAAAGACAAACGTCCAGCTTTTGCTGCCACAGCAAAGGTGCCAGCGGGGAAAAGTAATGCTGGTTCTCACTGCCTCCTGGAACCCTTTCAAATGCCACAGACAATTTGGCCCTCTCTGCTTTCCTGCGGACTCCATCCTCAAAAGAACCTGTTTTCGCTTTCGGCAGCCTCCGGAGCAAAAAAGACAAACGTCCAGCTTTTGCTGCCACAGCAAATGTGCCAGCGGGGAAAAGTAATGCTCGTTCTCACTGCCTCCTGGAACCCTTTCAAATGCCACAGACAATTTGGCCCTCTCTGCTTTCCTGCGGACTCCATCCTCAAAAGCACCTGTTTTCGCTTTCGGCAACCTGCGGAGCAAAAAAGACAAACGTCCAGCTTTTGCTGCCGCAGCAAAGGTGCCAGCGGGGAAAAGTAATGCTGGTCCTCACTGCCTCCTGGAACCTCTTTAAATGCCAAAGACAATTTGGCCCTCTCTGCTTTCCTGCGGACTCCATCATCAAAAGCACCTGTTTTCGCTTTGGGCAGCCTCCGGAGCAAAAAAGACAAACGTCCAGCTTTTGCTGCCACAGCAAAGGTGCCAGCGGGGAAAAGTAATGCTGGTTCTCACTGCCTCCTGGAACCCTTTCAAATGCCACAGACAATTTGGTCCTCTCTGCTTTCCTGCGGACTCCATCCTCAAAAGCACCTATTTTCGCTTTCGGCAGCCTCCGGAGCAAAAAAGACAAACGTCCAGCTTTTGCTGCCACAGCAAAGGTGCCAGCGGGGAAAAGTAATGCTGGTTCTCACTGCCTCCTGGAACTCCTTCAAATGCCCCAGACAATTTGGCTCTCTCTGCTTTCCTGCGGAATCCATCCTCAAAAGCACCTGTTTTCGCTTTCGGCAGCCTCCGGAGCAAAAAAGACAAACGTCCAGCTTTTGCTGCCACAACAAAGGTGCCAGCGGGGAAAAGTAATGCTAGTTCTCACTGCCTCCTGGAACCCTTTCAAATGCCACAGACAATTTGGCCCTCTCTGCTTTCCTGCGGACTCCATCCTCAAAAGCACCTGTTTTCGCTTTCGGCAGCCTCCGGAGCAAAAAAGACAAATGTCCAGCTTTTGCTGCCACAGCAAAGGTGCCAGCGGGGAAAAGTAATGCTGGTTCTCACTGCCTCCTGGAACCCTTTCAAATGCCCCAGACAATTTGGCTCTCTCTGCTTTCCTGCGGACTCCATCCTCAAAAGCGCCTTTTTTCACTTTCGGCGCCATCCGGTGGTAAAAAGACAAACGTCCAGCTTTTGCTGCCGCAGCAAAGGTGCCAGCGGGGAAAAGTAATGCTGGTCCTCACTGCCTCCTGGAACCTCTTTAAATGCCAAAGACAATTTGGCCCTCTCTGCTTTCCTGCGGACTCCATCATCAAAAGCACCTGTTTTCGCTTTCGGCAGCCTCCGGAGCAAAAAAGACAAACGTCCAGCTTTTGCTGCCACAGCAAAGGTGCCAGCGGGGAAAAGTAATGCTGGTTCTCACTGCCTCCTGGAACCCTTTCAAATGCCACAGACAATTTGGCCCTCTCTGCTTTCCTGCGGACTCCATCCTCAAAAGCACCTGTTTTCGCTTTCGGCAGCCTCCGGAGCAAAAAAGACAAACGTCCAGCTTTTGCTGCCACAGCAAAGGTGCCAGCGGGGAAAAGTAATGCTGGTTCTCACTGCCTCCTGGTACCCTATCAAATGCCACAGACAATTTGGCCCTCTCTGCTTTCCTGCGGAATCCATCCTCAAAAGCACCTGTTTTCGCTTTCGGCAGCCTCCGGAGCAAAAAAGACAAACGTCCAGCTTTTGCTGCCACAGCAAAGGTGCCAGCGGGGAAAAGTAATGCTGGTTCTCACTGCCTCCTGGAACCCTTTCAAATGCCAGAGACAATTTGGCCCTCTCTGCTTTCCTGCGGACTCCATCCTCAAAAGCACCTGTTTTCGCTTTCGGCAGCCTCCGGAGCAAAAAAGACAAACGTCCAGATTTTGCTGCCACAGCAAAGGTGCCAGCGGGGAAAAGTAATGCTGGTTCTCACTGCCTTCTGGAACCCTATCAAATGCCACAGACAATTTGGCCCTCTCTGCTTTCCTGCGGACTCCATCCTCAAAGCACCTGTTTTCGCTTTCGGCAGCCTCCGGAGCAAAAAAGACAAACGTCCAGCTTTTGCTGCCACAGCAAAGGTGCCAGCAGGGAAAAGTAATGCTGGTTCTCACTGCCTCCTGGAACCCTTTCAAATGCCACAGACAATTTGGCCCTCTCTGCTTTCCTGCGGACTCCATCCTCAAAAGCACCTGTTTTCGCTTTCGGCAGCCTCCGGAGCAAAAAAAGACAAACGTCCAGCTTTTGCTGCCACAGCAAAGGTGCCAGCGGGGAAAAGTAATGCTGGTTCTCACTGCCTCCTGGAACCCTTTCAAATGCCCCAGACAATTTGGCCCTCTCTGCTTTCCTGCGGACTCTATCTTCAAAAGCGCCTTTTTTCACTTTCGGCGCCATCCGGTGGTAAAAAGACAAATGTCCAGCTTTTGCTGCCGCAGCAAAGGTGCCAGCGGGGAAAAGTAATGCTGGTCCTCACTGCCTCCTGGAACCTCTTTAAATGCCACAGACAATTTGGCCCTCTCTGCTTTCCTGCGGACTCCATCATCAAAAGCACCTGTTTTCGCTTTCGGCAGCCTCCGGAGCAAAAAAGACAAACGTCCAGCTTTTGCTGCCACAGCAAAGGTGCCAGCGGGGAAAAGTAATGCTGGTTCTCACTGCCTCCTGGAACCCTTTCAAATGCCACAGACAATTTGGCCCTCTCTGCTTTCCTGCGGACTCCATCCTCAAAAGAACCTATTTTCGCTTTCGGCAGCCTCCGGAGCAAAAAAGACAAACGTCCAGCTTTTGCTGCCACAGCAAAGGTGCCAGCGGGGAAAAGTAATGCTCGTTCTCACTGCCTCCTGGAACCCTTTCAAATGCCACAGACAATTTGGCCCTCTCTGCTTTCCTGCGGACTCCATCCTCAAAAGCACCTGTTTTCGCTTTCGGCAACCTGCGGAGCAAAAAAGACAAACGTCCAGCTTTTGCTGCCGCAGCAAAGGTGCCAGCGGGGAAAAGTAATGCTGGTCCTCACTGCCTCCTGGAACCTCTTTAAATGCCAAAGACAATTTGGCCCTCTCTGCTTTCCTGCGGACTCCATTATCAAAAGCACCTGTTTTCGCTTTGGGCAGCCTCCGGAGCAAAAAAGACAAACGTCCAGCTTTTGCTGCCACAGCAAAGGTGCCAGCGGGGAAAAGTAATGCTGGTTCTCACTGCCTCCTGGAACCCTTTCAAATGCCACAGACAATTTGGTCCTCTCTGCTTTCCTGCGGACTCCATCCTCAAAAGCACCTATTTTCGCTTTCGGCAGCCTCCGGAGCAAAAAAGACAAACGTCCAGTTTTTGCTGCCACAGCAAAGGTGCCAGCGGGGAAAAGTAATGCTGGTTCTCACTGCCTCCTGGAACCCTTTCAAATGCCACAGACAATTTGGCCCTCTCTGCTTTCCTGCGGACTCCATCCTCAAAAGAACCTATTTTTTCTTTCGGCGCCCTCCGGAGCAAAAAAGACAAACGTCCAGCTTTTGCTGCCACAGCAAAGGTGCCAGCGGGGAAAAGTAATGCTGGTTCTCACTGCCTCCTGGAACCCTTTCAAATGCCACAGACAATTTGGCCCTCTCTGCTTTCCTGCGGACTCCATCCTCAAAAGCACCTGTTTTCGCTTTCGGCAGCCTCTGGAGCAAAAAAGACAAACGTCCAGCTTTTGCTGCCACAGCAAAGGTGCCAGCGGGGAAAAGTAATGCTGGTTCTCACTGCCTCCTGGAACCCTTTCAAATGCCCCAGACAATTTGGCTCTCTCTGCTTTCCTGCGGACTCCATCCTCAAAAGCGCCTTTTTTCACTTTCGGCGCCATCCGGTGGTAAAAAGACAAACGTCCAGCTTTTGCTGCCGCAGCAAAGGTGCCAGCGGGGAAAAGTAATGCTGGTCCTCACTGCCTCTTGGAACCTCTTTAAATGCCAAAGACAATTTGGCCCTCTCTGCTTTCCTGCGGACTCCATCATCAAAAGCACCTGTTTTCGCTTTCGGCAGCCTCCGGAGCAAAAAAGACAAACGTCCAGCTTTTGCTGCCACAGCAAAGGTGCCAGCGGGGAAAAGTAATGCTGGTTCTCACTGCCTCCTGGAACCCTTTCAAATGCCCCAGACAATTTGGCCCTCTCTGCTTTCCTGCGGACTCCATCCTCAAAAGCACCTGTTTTCGCTTTCGGCAGCCTCCGGAGCAAAAAAGACAAACGTCCAGCTTTTGCTGCCACAGCAAAGGTGCCAGCGGGGAAAAGTAATGCTGGTTCTCACTGCCTCCTGGAACCCTTTCAAATGCCACAGACAATTTGGTCCTCTCTGCTTTCCTGCGGACTCCATCCTCAAAAGCACCTATTTTCGCTTTCGGCAGCCTCCGGAGCAAAAAAGACAAATGTCCAGTTTTTGCTGCCACAGCAAAGGTGCCAGCGGGGAAAAGTAATGCTGGTTCTCACTGCCTCCTGGAACCCTTTCAAATGCCACAGACAATTTGGCCCTCTCTGCTTTCCTGCGGACTCCATCCTCAAAAGAACCTATTTTTGATTTCGGCGCCCTCCGGAGCAAAAAAGACAAACGTCCAGCTTTTGCTGCCACAGCAAAGGTGCCAGCGGGGAAAAGTAATGCTGGTTCTCACTGCCTCCTGGAACTCCTTCAAATGCCCCAGACAATTTGGCTCTCTCTGCTTTCCTGCGGAATCCATCCTCAAAAGCACCTGTTTTCGCTTTCGGCAGCCTCCGGAGCAAAAAAGACAAACGTCCAGCTTTTGCTGCCACAACAAAGGTGCCAGCGGGGAAAAGTAATGCTGGTTCTCACTGCCTCCTGGAACCCTTTCAAATGCCAGAGACAATTTGGCCCTCTCTGCTTTCCTGCGGACTCCATCCTCAAAAGCACCTGTTTTCGCTTTCGGCAGCCTCCGGAGCAAAAAAGACAAACGTCCAGCTTTTGCTGCCACAGCAAAGGTGCCAGCGGGGAAAAGTAATGCTGGTTCTCACTGCCTCCTGGAACCCTTTCAAATGCCCCAGACAATTTGGCTCTCTCTGCTTTCCTGCGGACTCTATCCTCAAAAGCGCCTTTTTTCACTTTCGGCGCCATCCGGTGGTAAAAAGACAAACGTCCAGCTTTTGCTGCCGCAGCAAAGGTGCCAGCGGGGAAAAGTAATGCTGGTCCTCACTGCCTCCTGGAACCTCTTTAAATGCCAAAGACAATTTGGCCCTCTCTGCTTTCCTGCGGACTCCATCCTCAAAAGCACCTGTTTTCGCTTTCGGCAGCCTCCGGAGCAAAAAAGACAAACGTCCAGCTTTTGCTGCCACAGCAAAGGTGCCAGCGGGGAAAAGTAATGCTGGTTCTCACTGCCTCCTGGAACCCTTTCAAATGCCACAGACAATTTGGCCCTCTCTGCTTTCCTGCGGACTCCATCCTCAAAAGCACCTGTTTTCGCTTTCGGCAGCCTCCGGAGCAAAAAAGACAAACGTCCAGCTTTTGCTGCCACAGCAAAGGTGCCAGCGGGGAAAAGTAATGCTGGTTCTCACTGCCTCCTGGAACCCTATCAAATGCCACAGACAATTTGGCCCTCTCTGCTTTCCTGCGGACTCCATCCTCAAAAGCACCTGTTTTCGCTTTCGGCAGCCTCCGGAGCAAAAAAGACAAACGTCCAGCTTTTGCTGCCACAGCAAAGGTGCCAGCGGGGAAAAGTAATGCTGGTTCTCACTGCCTCCTGGAACCCTTTCAAATGCCAGAGACAATTTGGCCCTCTCTGCTTTCCTGCGGACTCCATCCTCAAAAGCACCTGTTTTCGCTTTCGGCAGCCTCCGGAGCAAAAAAGACAAACGTCCAGATTTTGCTGCCACAGCAAAGGTGCCAGCGGGGAAAAGTAATGCTGGTTCTCACTGCCTTCTGGAACCCTATCAAATGCCACAGACAATTTGGCCCTCTCTGCTTTCCTGCGGACTCCATCCTCAAAGCACCTGTTTTCGCTTTCGGCAGCCTCCGGAGCAAAAAAGACAAACGTCCAGCTTTTGCTGCCACAGCAAAGGTGCCAGCAGGGAAAAGTAATGCTGGTTCTCACTGCCTCCTGGAATTCCTTCAAATGCCCCAGACAATTTGGCTCTCTCTGCTTTCCTGCGGACTCCATCCTCAAAAGAACCTATTTTCGCTTTCGGCGTCCTCCGGAGCAAAAAAGACAAACGTCCAGCTTTTGCTGCCACAGCAAAGGTGCCAGCGGGGAAAAGTAATGCTGGTTCTCACTGCCTCCTGGAACCCTTTCAAATGCCACAGACAATTTGGCCCTCTCTGCTTTCCTGCGGACTCCATCCTCAAAAGCACCTGTTTTCGCTTTCGGCAGCCTCCGGAGCAAAAAAGACAAACGTCCAGCTTTTGCTGCCACAGCAAAGGTGCCAGCGGGGAAAAGTAATGCTGGTTCTCACTGCCTCCTGGAACCCTTTCAAATGCCCCAGACAATTTGGCCCTCTCTGCTTTCCTGCGGACTCTATCTTCAAAAGCGCCTTTTTTCACTTTCGGCGCCATCCGGTGGTAAAAAGACAAATGTCCAGCTTTTGCTGCCGCAGCAAAGGTGCCAGCGGGGAAAAGTAATGCTGGTCCTCACTGCCTCCTGGAACCTCTTTAAATGCCACAGACAATTTGGCCCTCTCTGCTTTCCTGCGGACTCCATCATCAAAAGCACCTGTTTTCGCTTTCGGCAGCCTCCGGAGCAAAAAAGACAAACGTCCAGCTTTTGCTGCCACAGCAAAGGTGCCAGCGGGGAAAAGTAATGCTGGTTCTCACTGCCTCCTGGAACCCTTTCAAATGCCACAGACAATTTGGTCCTCTCTGCTTTCCTGCGGACTCCATCCTCAAAAGCACCTATTTTCGCTTTCGGCAGCCTCCGGAGCAAAAAAGACAAACGTCCAGTTTTTGCTGCCACAGCAAAGGTGCCAGCGGGGAAAAGTAATGCTGGTTCTCACTGCCTCCTGGAACCCTTTCAAATGCCACAGACAATTTGGCCCTCTCTGCTTTCCTGCGGACTCCATCCTCAAAAGAACCTATTTTTTCTTTCGGCGCCCTCCGGAGCAAAAAAGACAAACGTCCAGCTTTTGCTGCCACAGCAAAGGTGCCAGCGGGGAAAAGTAATGCTGGTTCTCACTGCCTCCTGGAACCCTTTCAAATGCCACAGACAATTTGGCCCTCTCTGCTTTCCTGCGGACTCCATCCTCAAAAGCACCTGTTTTCGCTTTCGGCAGCCAATGGAGCAAAAAAGACAAACGTCCAGCTTTTGCTGCCACAGCAAAGGTGCCAGCGGGGAAAAGTAATGCTGGTTCTCACTGCCTCCTGGAACCCTTTCAAATGCCCCAGACAATTTGGCTCTCTCTGCTTTCCTGCGGACTCCATCCTCAAAAGCGCCTTTTTTCACTTTCGGCGCCATCCGGTGGTAAAAAGAAAAACGTCCAGCTTTTGCTGCCGCAGCAAAGGTGCCAGCGGGGAAAAGTAATGCTGGTCCTCACTGCCTCTTGGAACCCTTTCAAATGCCACAGACAATTTGGCCCTCTCTGCTTTCCTGCGGACTCCATCCTCAAAAGCACCTGTTTTCGCTTTCGGCAGCCTCCGGAGCAAAAAAGACAAACGTCCAGATTTTGCTGCCACAGCAAAGGTGCCAGCGGGGAAAAGTAATGCTGGTTCTCACTGCCTCCTGGAACCCTTTCAAATGCCACAGACAATTTGGCCCTCTCTGCTTTCCTGCGGACTCCATCCTCAAAAGCACCTGTTTTCGCTTTCGGCAGCCTCCGGAGCAAAAAAGACAAACGTCCAGCTTTTGCTGCCACAGCAAAGGTGCCAGCGGGGAAAAGTAATGCTGGTTCTCACTGCCTCCTGGAACCCTTTCAAATGCCACAGACAATTTGGCCCTCTCTGCTTTCCTGCGGACTCCATCCTCAAAAGCACCTGTTTTCGCTTTTGGCAACCTCCGGAGCAAAAAAGACAAACGTCCAGCTTTTGCTGCCACAGCAAAGGTGCCAGCGGGGAAAAGTAATGCTGGTTCTCACTGCCTCCTGGAACCCTTTCAAATGCCACAGACAATTTGGCCCTCTCTGCTTTCCTGCGGACTCTATCCTCAAAAGCGCCTTTTTTCACTTTCGGCGCCCTCTGGTGGTAAAAAGACAAACGTGCAGCTTTTGCTGCCGCAGCAAAGGTGCCAGCGGGGAAAAGTAATGCTGGTCCTCACTGCCTCCTGGAACCTCTTTAAATGCCAAAGACAATTTGGCCCTCTCTGCTTTCCTGCGGACTCCATCCTCAAAAGCACCTGTTTTCGCTTTCGGCAGCCTCCGGAGCAAAAAAGACAAACGTCCAGCTTTTGCTGCCACAGCAAAGGTGCCAGCGGGGAAAAGTAATGCTGGTTCTCACTGCCTCCTGGAACCCTTTCAAATGCCCCAGACAATTTGGCCCTCTCTGCTTTCCTGCGGACTCTATCTTCAAAAGCGCCTTTTTTCACTTTCGGCGCCATCCGGTGGTAAAAAGACAAATGTCCAGCTTTTGCTGCCGCAGCAAAGGTGCCAGCGGGGAAAAGTAATGCTGGTCCTCACTGCCTCCTGGAACCTCTTTAAATGCCAAAGACAATTTGGCCCTCTCTGCTTTCCTGCGGACTCCATCCTCAAAAGCACCTGTTTTCGCTTTCGGCAGCCTCCGGAGCAAAAAAGACAAACGTCCAGCTTTTGCTGCCACAGCAAAGGTGCCAGCGGGGAAAAGTAATGCTGGTTCTCACTGCCTCCTGGAACCCTTTCAAATGCCACAGACAATTTGGCCCTCTCTGCTTTCCTGCGGACTCCATCCTCAAAAGCACCTGTTTTCGCTTTCGGCAACCTGCGGAGCAAAAAAGACAAACGTCCAGCTTTTGCTGCCGCAGCAAAGGTGCCAGCGGGGAAAAGTAATGCTGGTCCTCACTGCCTCCTGGAACCTCTTTAAATGCCAAAGACAATTTGGCCCTCTCTGCTTTCCTGCGGACTCCATCATCAAAAGCACCTGTTTTCGCTTTCGGCAGCCTCCGGAGCAAAAAAGACAAACGTCCAGCTTTTGCTGCCACAGCAAAGGTGCCAGCGGGGAAAAGTAATGCTGGTTCTCACTGCCTCCTGGAACCCTTTCAAATGCCACAGACAATTTGGTCCTCTCTGCTTTCCTGCGGACTCCATCCTCAAAAGCAGCTGTTTTCGCTTTCGGCAGCCTCCGGAGCAAAAAAGACAAACGTCCAGCTTTTGCTGCCACAGCAAAGGTGCCAGCGGGGAAAAGTAATGCTGGTTCTCACTGCCTCCTGGAACCCTTTCAAATGCCACAGACAATTTGGTCCTCTCTGCTTTCCTGCGGACTCCATCCTCAAAAGCACCTATTTTCGCTTTCGGCAGCCTCCGGAGCAAAAAAGACAAACGTCCAGTTTTTGCTGCCACAGCAAAGGTGCCAGCGGGGAAAAGTAATGCTGGTTCTCACTGCCTCCTGGAACCCTTTCAAATGCCACAGACAATTTGGCCCTCTCTGCTTTCCTGCGGACTCCATCCTCAAAAGAACCTATTTTTTCTTTCGGCGCCCTCCGGAGCAAAAAAGACAAACGTCCAGCTTTTGCTGCCACAGCAAAGGTGCCAGCGGGGAAAAGTAATGCTGGTTCTCACTGCCTCCTGGAACCCTTTCAAATGCCACAGACAATTTGGCCCTCTCTGCTTTCCTGCGGACTCCATCCTCAAAAGCACCTGTTTTCGCTTTCGGCAGCCTCTGGAGCAAAAAAGACAAACGTCCAGCTTTTGCTGCCACAGCAAAGGTGCCAGCGGGGAAAAGTAATGCTGGTTCTCACTGCCTCCTGGAACCCTTTCAAATGCCCCAGACAATTTGGCTCTCTCTGCTTTCCTGCGGACTCCATCCTCAAAAGCGCCTTTTTTCACTTTCGGCGCCATCCGGTGGTAAAAAGAAAAGCGTCCAGCTTTTGCTGCCGCAGCAAAGGTGCCAGCGGGGAAAAGTAATGCTGGTCCTCACTGCCTCTTGGAACCCTTTCAAATGCCACAGACAATTTGGCCCTCTCTGCTTTCCTGCGGACTCCATCCTCAAAAGCACCTGTTTTCGCTTTCGGCAGCCTCCGGAGCAAAAAAGACAAACGTCCAGATTTTGCTGCCACAGCAAAGGTGCCAGCGGGGAAAAGTAATGCTGGTTCTCACTGCCTCCTGGAACCCTATCAAATGCCACAGACAATTTGGCCCTCTCTGCTTTCCTGCGGACTCCATCCTCAAAAGCACCTGTTTTCGCTTTCGGCAGCCTCCGGAGCAAAAAAGACAAACGTCCAGCTTTTGCTGCCACAGCAAAGGTGCCAGCGGGGAAAAGTAATGCTGGTTCTCACTGCCTCCTGGAACCCTTTCAAATGCCACAGACAATTTGGCCCTCTCTGCTTTCCTGCGGACTCCATCCTCAAAAGCACCTGTTTTCGCTTTTGGCAACCTCCGGAGCAAAAAAGACAAACGTCCAGCTTTTGCTGCCACAGCAAAGGTGCCAGCGGGGAAAAGTAATGCTGGTTCTCACTGCCTCCTGGAACCCTTTCAAATGCCACAGACAATTTGGCCCTCTCTGCTTTCCTGCGGACTCCATCCTCAAAAGCACCTGTTTTCGCTTTCGGCAGCCTCCGGAGCAAAAAAGACAAACGTCCAGCTTTTGCTGCCACAGCAAAGGTGCCAGCGGGGAAAAGTAATGCTGGTTCTCACTGCCTCCTGGAACCCTTTCAAATGCCACAGACAATTTGGCCCTCTCTGCTTTCCTGCGGACTCTATCCTCAAAAGCGCCTTTTTTCACTTTCGGCGCCCTCCGGTGGTAAAAAGACAAACGTGCAGCTTTTGCTGCCGCAGCAAAGGTGCCAGCGGGGAAAAGTAATGCTGGTCCTCACTGCCTCCTGGAACCTCTTTAAATGCCAAAGACAATTTGGCCCTCTCTGCTTTCCTGCGGACTCCATCCTCAAAAGCACCTGTTTTCGCTTTCGGCAGCCTCCGGAGCAAAAAAGACAAACGTCCAGCTTTTGCTGCCACAGCAAAGGTGCCAGCGGGGAAAAGTAATGCTGGTTCTCACTGCCTCCTGGAACCCTTTCAAATGCCACAGACAATTTGGCCCTCTCTGCTGTCCTGCGGACTCCATCCTCAAAAGCACCTGTTTTCGCTTTCGGCAGCCTCCGGAGCAAAAAAGACAAACGTCCAGCTTTTGCTGCCACAGCAAAGGTGCCAGCGGGGAAAAGTAATGCTGGTTCTCACTGCCTCCTGGAACCCTTTCAAATGCCCCAGACAATTTGGCCCTCTCTGCTTTCCTGCGGACTCTATCTTCAAAAGCGCCTTTTTTCACTTTCGGCGCCATCCGGTGGTAAAAAGACAAATGTCCAGCTTTTGCTGCCGCAGCAAAGGTGCCAGCGGGGAAAAGTAATGCTGGTCCTCACTGCCTCCTGGAACCTCTTTAAATGCCAAAGACAATTTGGCCCTCTCTGCTTTCCTGCGGATTCCATCATCAAAAGCACCTGTTTTCGCTTTCGGCAGCCTCCGGAGCAAAAAAGACAAACGTCCAGCTTTTGCTGCCACAGCAAAGGTGCCAGCGGGGAAAAGTAATGCTGGTTCTCACTGCCTCCTGGAACCCTTTCAAATGCCACAGACAATTTGGCCCTCTCTGCTTTCCTGCGGACTCCATCCTCAAAAGAACCTATTTTCGCTTTCGGCAGCCTCCGGAGCAAAAAAGACAAACGTCCAGCTTTTGCTGCCACAGCAAAGGTGCCAGCGGGGAAAAGTAATGCTGGTTCTCACTGCCTCCTGGAACCCTTTCAAATGCCACAGACAATTTGGCCCTCTCTGCTTTCCTGCGGACTCCATCCTCAAAAGCACCTGTTTTCGCTTTCGGCAACCTGCGGAGCAAAAAAGACAAACGTCCAGCTTTTGCTGCCGCAGCAAAGGTGCCAGCGGGGAAAAGTAATGCTGGTCCTCACTGCCTCCTGGAACCTCTTTAAATGCCAAAGACAATTTGGCCCTCTCTGCTTTCCTGCGGACTCCATCATCAAAAGCACCTGTTTTCGCTTTCGGCAGCCTCCGGAGCAAAAAAGACAAACGTCCAGCTTTTGCTGCCACAGCAAAGGTGCCAGCGGGGAAAAGTAATGCTGGTTCTCACTGCCTCCTGGAACCCTTTCAAATGCCACAGACAATTTGGTCCTCTCTGCTTTCCTGCGGACTCCATCCTCAAAAGAACCTATTTTTGCTTTCGGCACCCTCCGGAGCAAAAAAGACAAACGTCCAGCTTTTGCTGCCACAGCAAAGGTGCCAGCGGGGAAAAGTAATGCTGGTTCTCACTGCCTCCTGGAACCCTTTCAAATGCCACAGACAATTTGGCCCTCTCTGCTTTCCTGCGGACTCCATCCTCAAAAGCACCTGTTTTCGCTTTCGGCAGCCTCTGGAGCAAAAAAGACAAACGTCCAGCTTTTGCTGCCACAGCAAAGGTGCCAGCGGGGAAAAGTAATGCTGGTTCTCACTGCCTCCTGGAACCCTTTCAAATGCCCCAGACAATTTGGCTCTCTCTGCTTTCCTGCGGACTCCATCCTCAAAAGCGCCTTTTTTCACTTTCGGCGCCATCCGGTGGTAAAAAGAAAAACGTCCAGCTTTTGCTGCCGCAGCAAAGGTGCCAGCGGGGAAAAGTAATGCTGGTCCTCACTGCCTCTTGGAACCCTTTCAAATGCCACAGACAATTTGGCCCTCTCTGCTTTCCTGCGGACTCCATCCTCAAAAGCACCTGTTTTCGCTTTCGGCAGCCTCCGGAGCAAAAAAGACAAACGTCCAGATTTTGCTGCCACAGCAAAGGTGCCAGCGGGGAAAAGTAATGCTGGTTCTCACTGCCTCCTGGAACCCTATCAAATGCCACAGACAATTTGGCCCTCTCTGCTTTCCTGCGGACTCCATCCTCAAAAGCACCTGTTTTCGCTTTCGGCAGCCTCCGGAGCAAAAAAGACAAACGTCCAGCTTTTGCTGCCACAGCAAAGGTGCCAGCGGGGAAAAGTAATGCTGGTTCTCACTGCCTCCTGGAACCCTTTCAAATGCCACAGACAATTTGGCCCTCTCTGCTTTCCTGCGGACTCCATCCTCAAAAGCACCTGTTTTCGCTTTTGGCAACCTCCGGAGCAAAAAAGACAAACGTCCAGCTTTTGCTGCCACAGCAAAGGTGCCAGCGGGGAAAAGTAATGCTGGTTCTCACTGCCTCCTGGAACCCTTTCAAATGCCACAGACAATTTGGCCCTCTCTGCTTTCCTGCGGACTCCATCCTCAAAAGCACCTGTTTTCGCTTTCGGCAGCCTCCGGAGCAAAAAAGACAAACGTCCAGCTTTTGCTGCCACAGCAAAGGTGCCAGCGGGGAAAAATAATGCTGGTTCTCACTGCCTCCTGGAACCCTTTCAAATGCCACAGACAATTTGGCCCTCTCTGCTTTCCTGCGGACTCTATCCTCAAAAGCGCCTTTTTTCACTTTCGGCGCCCTCCGGTGGTAAAAAGACAAACGTGCAGCTTTTGCTGCCACAGCAAAGGTGCCAGCGGGGAAAAGTAATGCTGGTCCTCACTGCCTCCTGGAACCTCTTTAAATGCCAAAGACAATTTGGCCCTCTCTGCTTTCCTGCGGACTCCATCCTCAAAAGCACCTGTTTTCGCTTTCGGCAGCCTCCGGAGCAAAAAAGACAAACGTCCAGCTTTTGCTGCCACAGCAAAGGTGCCAGCGGGGAAAAGTAATGCTGGTTCTCACTGCCTCCTGGAACCCTTTCAAATGCCACAGACAATTTGGCCCTCTCTGCTTTCCTGCGGACTCCATCCTCAAAAGCACCTGTTTTCGCTTTCGGCAGCCTCCGGAGCAAAAAAGACAAACGTCCAGCTTTTGCTGCCACAGCAAAGGTGCCAGCGGGGAAAAGTAATGCTGGTTCTCACTGCCTCCTCGAACCCTTTCAAATGCCACAGACAATTTGGCCCTCTCTGCTGTCCTGCGGACTCCATCCTCAAAAGCACCTGTTTTCGCTTTCGGCAGCCTCCGGAGCAAAAAAGACAAACGTCCAGCTTTTGCTGCCACAGCAAAGGTGCCAGCGGGGAAAAGTAATGCTGGTTCTCACTGCCTCCTGGAACCCTTTCAAATGCCACAGACAATTTGGCCCTCTCTGCTTTCCTGCGGACTCTATCTTCAAAAGCGCCTTTTTTCACTTTCGGCGCCATCCGGTGGTAAAAAGACAAATGTCCAGCTTTTGCTGCCACAGCAAAGGTGCCAGCGGGGAAAAGTAATGCTGGTCCTCACTGCCTCCTGGAACCTCTTTAAATGCCAAAGACAATTTGGCCCTCTCTGCTTTCCTGCGGACTCCATCATCAAAAGCACCTGTTTTCGCTTTCGGCAGCCTCCGGAGCAAAAAAGACAAACGTCCAGCTTTTGCTGCCACAGCAAAGGTGCCAGCGGGGAAAAGTAATGCTGGTTCTCACTGCTTCCTGGAACCCTTTCAAATGCCACAGACAATTTGGCCCTCTCTGCTTTCCTGCGGACTCTATCCTCAAAAGCGCCTTTTTTCACTTTCGGCGCCCTCCGGTGGTAAAAAGACAAACGTGCAGCTTTTGCTGCCGCAGCAAAGGTGCCAGCGGGGAAAAGTAATGCTGGTCCTCACTGCCTCCTGGAACCTCTTTAAATGCCAAAGACAATTTGGCCCTCTCTGCTTTCCTGCGGACTCCATCCTCAAAAGCACCTGTTTTCGCTTTCGGCAGCCTCCGGAGCAAAAAAGACAAACGTCCAGCTTTTGCTGCCACAGCAAAGGTGCCAGCGGGGAAAAGTAATGCTGGTTCTCACTGCCTCCTGGAACCCTTTCAAATGCCACAGACAATTTGGCCCTCTCTGCTTTCCTGCGGACTCCATCCTCAAAAGCACCTGTTTTCGCTTTCGGCAGCCTCCGGAGCAAAAAAGACAAACGTCCAGCTTTTGCTGCCACAGCAAAGGTGCCAGCGGGGAAAAGTAATGCTGGTTCTCACTGCCTCCTCGAACCCTTTCAAATGCCACAGACAATTTGGCCCTCTCTGCTGTCCTGCGGACTCCATCCTCAAAAGCACCTGTTTTCGCTTTCGGCAGCCTCCGGAGCAAAAAAGACAAACGTCCAGCTTTTGCTGCCACAGCAAAGGTGCCAGCGGGGAAAAGTAATGCTGGTTCTCACTGCCTCCTGGAACCCTTTCAAATGCCCCAGACAATTTGGCCCTCTCTGCTTTCCTGCGGACTCTATCTTCAAAAGCGCCTTTTTTCACTTTCGGCGCCATCCGGTGGTAAAAAGACAAATGTCCAGCTTTTGCTGCCGCAGCAAAGGTGCCAGTGGGGAAAAGTAATGCTGGTCCTCACTGCCTCCTGGAACCTCTTTAAATGCCAAAGACAATTTGGCCCTCTCTGCTTTCCTGCGGACTCCATCATCAAAAGCACCTGTTTTCGCTTTCGGCAGCCTCCGGAGCAAAAAAGACAAACGTCCAGCTTTTGCTGCCACAGCAAAGGTGCCAGCGGGGAAAAGTAATGCTGGTTCTCACTGCCTCCTGGAACCCTTTCAAATGCCACAGACAATTTGGCCCTCTCTGCTTTCCTGCGGACTCCATCCTCAAAAGAACCTATTTTCGCTTTCGGCAGCCTCCGGAGCAAAAAAGACAAACGTCCAGCTTTTGCTGCCACAGCAAATGTGCCAGCGGGGAAAAGTAATGCTGGTTCTCACTGCCTCCTGGAACCCTTTCAAATGCCACAGACAATTTGGCCCTCTCTGCTTTCCTGCGGACTCCATCCTCAAAAGCACCTGTTTTCGCTTTCGGCAACCTGCGGAGCAAAAAAGACAAACGTCCAGTTTTTGCTGCCACAGCAAAGGTGCCAGCGGGGAAAAGTAATGCTGGTTCTCACTGCCTCCTGGAACCCTTTCAAATGCCACAGACAATTTGGTCCTCTCTGCTTTCCTGCGGACTCCATCCTCAAAAGAACCTATTTTTGCTTTCGGCGCCCTCCGGAGCAAAAAAGACAAACGTCCAGCTTTTGCTGCCACAGCAAAGGTGCCAGCGGGGAAAAGTAATGCTGGTTCTCACTGCCTCCTGGAACCCTTTCAAATGCCACAGACAATTTGGCCCTCTCTGCTTTCCTGCGGACTCCATCCTCAAAAGCACCTGTTTTCGCTTTCGGCAGCCTCTGGAGCAAAAAAGACAAACGTCCAGCTTTTGCTGCCACAGCAAAGGTGCCAGCGGGGAAAAGTAATGCTGGTTCTCACTGCCTCCTCGAACCCTTTCAAATGCCACAGACAATTTGGCCCTCTCTGCTTTCCTGCGGACTCCATCCTCAAAAGCACCTGTTTTCGCTTTCGGCAGCCTCCGGAGCAAAAAAGACAAACGTCCAGCTTTTGCTGCCACAGCAAAGGTGCCAGCGGGGAAAAGTAATGCTGGTTCTCACTGCCTCCTGGAACCCTTTCAAATGCCCCAGACAATTTGGCCCTCTCTGCTTTCCTGCGGACTCTATCTTCAAAAGCGCCTTTTTTCACTTTCGGCGCCATCCGGTGGTAAAAAGACAAATGTCCAGCTTTTGCTGCCGCAGCAAAGGTGCCAGCGGGGAAAAGTAATGCTGGTCCTCACTGCCTCCTGGAACCTCTTTAAATGCCAAAGACAATTTGGCCCTCTCTGCTTTCCTGCGGACTCCATCATCAAAAGCACCTGTTTTCGCTTTCGGCAGCCTCCGGAGCAAAAAAGACAAACGTCCAGCTTTTGCTGCCACAGCAAAGGTGCCAGCGGGGAAAAGTAATGCTGGTTCTCACTGCCTCCTGGAACCCTTTCAAATGCCACAGACAATTTGGCCCTCTCTGCTTTCCTGCGGACTCCATCCTCAAAAGAACCTATTTTCGCTTTCGGCAGCCTCCGGAGCAAAAAAGACAAACGTCCAGCTTTTGCTGCCACAGCAAATGTGCCAGCGGGGAAAAGTAATGCTGGTTCTCACTGCCTCCTGGAACCCTTTCAAATGCCACAGACAATTTGGCCCTCTCTGCTTTCCTGCGGACTCCATCCTCAAAAGCACCTGTTTTCGCTTTCGGCAACCTGCGGAGCAAAAAAGACAAACGTCCAGCTTTTGCTGCCGCAGCAAAGGTGCCAGCGGGGAAAAGTAATGCTGGTCCTCACTGCCTCCTGGAACCTCTTTAAATGCCAAAGACAATTTGGCCCTCTCTGCTTTCCTGCGGACTCCATCATCAAAAGCACCTGTTTTCGCTTTCGGCAGCCTCCGGAGCAAAAAAGACAAGCGTCCAGCTTTTGCTGCCACAGCAAAGGTGCCAGCGGGGAAAAGTAATGCTGGTTCTCACTGCCTCCTGGAACCCTTTCAAATGCCACAGACAATTTGGTCCTCTCTGCTTTCCTGCGGACTCCATCCTCAAAAGCACCTATTTTCGCTTTCGGCAGCCTCCGGAGCAAAAAAGACAAACGTCCAGTTTTTGCTGCCACAGCAAAGGTGCCAGCGGGGAAAAGTAATGCTGGTTCTCACTGCCTCCTGAACCCTTTCAAATGCCACAGACAATTTGGTCCTCTCTGCTTTCCTGCGGACTCCATCCTCAAAAGAACCTATTTTTGCTTTCGGCGCCCTCCGGAGCAAAAAAGACAAACGTCCAGCTTTTGCTGCCACAGCAAAGGTGCCAGCGGGGAAAAGTAATGCTGGTTCTCACTGCCTCCTGGAACCCTTTCAAATGCCACAGACAATTTGGCCCTCTCTGCTTTCCTGCGGACTCCATCCTCAAAAGCACCTGTTTTCGCTTTCGGCAGCCTCTGGAGCAAAAAAGACAAACGTCCAGCTTTTGCTGCCACAGCAAAGGTGCCAGCGGGGAAAAGTAATGCTGGTTCTCACTGCCTCCTGGAACCCTTTCAAATGCCCCAGACAATTTGGCTCTCTCTGCTTTCCTGCGGAATCCATCCTCAAAAGCGCCTTTATTCACTTTCGGCGCCATCCGGTGGTAAAAAGACAAACGTCCAGCTTTTGCAGCCGCAGCAAAGGTGCCAGCGGGGAAAAGTAATGCTGGTCCTCACTGCCTCTTGGAACCTCTTTAAATGCCAAAGACAATTTGGCCCTCTCTGCTTTCCTGCGGACTCCATCATCAAAAGCACCTGTTTTCGCTTTCGGCAGCCTCCGGAGCAAAAAAGACAAATGTCCAGCTTTTGCTGCCACAGCAAAGGTGCCAGCGGGGAAAAGTAATGCTGGTTCTCACTGCCTCCTGGAACCCTTTCAAATGCCACAGACAATTTGGCCCTCTCTGCTTTCCTGCGGACTCCATCCTCAAAAGCACCTGTTTTCGCTTTCGGCAGCCTCCGGAGCAAAAAAGACAAACGTCCAGCTTTTGCTGCCACAACAAAGGTGCCAGCGGGATAAAGTAATGCTGGTTCTCACTGCCTCCTGGAACCCTTTCAAATGTCACAGACAATTTGGCCCTCTCTGCTTTCCTGCGGACTCCATCCTCAAAAGCAGCTGTTTTCGCTTTCGGCAGCCTCCGGAGCAAAAAAGACAAACGTCCAGCTTTTGCTGCCACAGCAAATGTGCCAGCGGGGAAAAGTAATGCTGGTTCTCACTGCCTCCTGGAACCCTTTCAAATGCCACAGACAATTTGGCCCTCTCTGCTTTCCTGCGGACTCCATCCTCAAAAGCACCTGTTTTCGCTTTCGGCAACCTGCGGAGCAAAAAAGACAAACGTCCAGTTTTTGCTGCCACAGCAAAGGTGCCAGCGGGGAAAAGTAATGCTGGTTCTCACTGCCTCCTGGAACCCTTTCAAATGCCACAGACAATTTGGTCCTCTCTGCTTTCCTGCGGACTCCATCCTCAAAAGAACCTATTTTTGCTTTCGGCGCCCTCCGGAGCAAAAAAGACAAACGTCCAGCTTTTGCTGCCACAGCAAAGGTGCCAGCGGGGAAAAGTAATGCTGGTTCTCACTGCCTCCTGGAACCCTTTCAAATGCCACAGACAATTTGGCCCTCTCTGCTTTCCTGCGGACTCCATCCTCAAAAGCACCTGTTTTCGCTTTCGGCAGCCTCTGGAGCAAAAAAGACAAACGTCCAGCTTTTGCTGCCACAGCAAAGGTGCCAGCGGGGAAAAGTAATGCTGGTTCTCACTGCCTCCTCGAACCCTTTCAAATGCCACAGACAATTTGGCCCTCTCTGCTTTCCTGCGGACTCCATCCTCAAAAGCACCTGTTTTCGCTTTCGGCAGCCTCCGGAGCAAAAAAGACAAACGTCCAGCTTTTGCTGCCACAGCAAAGGTGCCAGCGGGGAAAAGTAATGCTGGTTCTCACTGCCTCCTGGAACCCTTTCAAATGCCCCAGACAATTTGGCCCTCTCTGCTTTCCTGCGGACTCTATCTTCAAAAGCGCCTTTTTTCACTTTCGGCGCCATCCGGTGGTAAAAAGACAAATGTCCAGCTTTTGCTGCCGCAGCAAAGGTGCCAGCGGGGAAAAGTAATGCTGGTCCTCACTGCCTCCTGGAACCTCTTTAAATGCCAAAGACAATTTGGCCCTCTCTGCTTTCCTGCGGACTCCATCATCAAAAGCACCTGTTTTCGCTTTCGGCAGCCTCCGGAGCAAAAAAGACAAACGTCCAGCTTTTGCTGCCACAGCAAAGGTGCCAGCGGGGAAAAGTAATGCTGGTTCTCACTGCCTCCTGGAACCCTTTCAAATGCCACAGACAATTTGGCCCTCTCTGCTTTCCTGCGGACTCCATCCTCAAAAGAACCTATTTTCGCTTTCGGCAGCCTCCGGAGCAAAAAAGACAAACGTCCAGCTTTTGCTGCCACAGCAAATGTGCCAGCGGGGAAAAGTAATGCTGGTTCTCACTGCCTCCTGGAACCCTTTCAAATGCCACAGACAATTTGGCCCTCTCTGCTTTCCTGCGGACTCCATCCTCAAAAGCACCTGTTTTCGCTTTCGGCAACCTGCGGAGCAAAAAAGACAAACGTCCAGCTTTTGCTGCCGCAGCAAAGGTGCCAGCGGGGAAAAGTAATGCTGGTCCTCACTGCCTCCTGGAACCTCTTTAAATGCCAAAGACAATTTGGCCCTCTCTGCTTTCCTGCGGACTCCATCATCAAAAGCACCTGTTTTCGCTTTCGGCAGCCTCCGGAGCAAAAAAGACAAGCGTCCAGCTTTTGCTGCCACAGCAAAGGTGCCAGCGGGGAAAAGTAATGCTGGTTCTCACTGCCTCCTGGAACCCTTTCAAATGCCACAGACAATTTGGTCCTCTCTGCTTTCCTGCGGACTCCATCCTCAAAAGCACCTATTTTCGCTTTCGGCAGCCTCCGGAGCAAAAAAGACAAACGTCCAGTTTTTGCTGCCACAGCAAAGGTGCCAGCGGGGAAAAGTAATGCTGGTTCTCACTGCCTCCTGGAACCCTTTCAAATGCCACAGACAATTTGGTCCTCTCTGCTTTCCTGCGGACTCCATCCTCAAAAGAACCTATTTTTGCTTTCGGCGCCCTCCGGAGCAAAAAAGACAAACGTCCAGCTTTTGCTGCCACAGCAAAGGTGCCAGCGGGGAAAAGTAATGCTGGTTCTCACTGCCTCCTGGAACCCTTTCAAATGCCACAGACAATTTGGCCCTCTCTGCTTTCCTGCGGACTCCATCCTCAAAAGCACCTGTTTTCGCTTTCGGCAGCCTCTGGAGCAAAAAAGACAAACGTCCAGCTTTTGCTGCCACAGCAAAGGTGCCAGCGGGGAAAAGTAATGCTGGTTCTCACTGCCTCCTGGAACCCTTTCAAATGCCCCAGACAATTTGGCTCTCTCTGCTTTCCTGCGGAATCCATCCTCAAAAGCGCCTTTATTCACTTTCGGCGCCATCCGGTGGTAAAAAGACAAACGTCCAGCTTTTGCAGCCGCAGCAAAGGTGCCAGCGGGGAAAAGTAATGCTGGTCCTCACTGCCTCTTGGAACCTCTTTAAATGCCAAAGACAATTTGGCCCTCTCTGCTTTCCTGCGGACTCCATCATCAAAAGCACCTGTTTTCGCTTTCGGCAGCCTCCGGAGCAAAAAAGACAAATGTCCAGCTTTTGCTGCCACAGCAAAGGTGCCAGCGGGGAAAAGTAATGCTGGTTCTCACTGCCTCCTGGAACCCTTTCAAATGCCACAGACAATTTGGCCCTCTCTGCTTTCCTGCGGACTCCATCCTCAAAAGCACCTGTTTTCGCTTTCGGCAGCCTCCGGAGCAAAAAAGACAAACGTCCAGCTTTTGCTGCCACAACAAAGGTGCCAGCGGGATAAAGTAATGCTGGTTCTCACTGCCTCCTGGAACCCTTTCAAATGTCACAGACAATTTGGCCCTCTCTGCTTTCCTGCGGACTCCATCCTCAAAAGCAGCTGTTTTCGCTTTCGGCAGCCTCCGGAGCAAAAAAGACAAACGTCCAGATTTTGCTGCCACAGCAAAGGTGCCAGCGGGGAAAAGTAATGCTGGTTCTCACTGCCTCCTGGAACCCTTTCAAATGCCACAGACAATTTGGCCCTCTCTGCTTTCCTGCGGACTCCATCCTCAAAAGAACCTATTTTTGCTTTCGGCAACCTTCGGAGCAAAAAAGACAAACGTCCAGCTTTTGCTGCCACAGCAAATGTGCCAGCGGGGAAAAGTAATGCTCGTTCTCACTGCCTCCTGGAACCCTTTCAAATGCCACAGACAATTTGGCCCTCTCTGCTTTCCTGCGGACTCCATCCTCAAAAGCACCTGTTTTCGCTTTCGGCAACCTGCGGAGCAAAAAAGACAAACGTCCAGCTTTTGCTGCCGCAGCAAAGGTGCCAGCGGGGAAAAGTAATGCTGGTCCTCACTGCCTCCTGGAAACTCTTTAAATGCCAAAGACAATTTGGCCCTCTCTGCTTTCCTGCGGACTCCATCCTCAAAAGCACCTGTTTTCGCTTTCGGCAGCCTCCGGAGCAAAAAAGACAAACGTCCAGCTTTTGCTGCCACAGCAAAGGTGCCAGCGGGGAAAAGTAATGCTGGTTCTCACTGCCTCCTGGAACCCTTTCAAATGCCACAGACAATTTGGTCCTCTCTGCTTTCCTGCGGACTCCATCCTCAAAAGAACTTATTTTCGCTTTCGGCAGCCTCCGGAGCAAAAAAGACAAACGTCCAGTTTTTGCTGCCACAGCAAAGGTGCCAGCGGGGAAAAGTAATGCTCGTTCTCACTGCCTCCTGGAACCCTTTCAAATGCCACAGACAATTTGGCCCTCTCTGCTTTCCTGCGGACTCCATCCTCAAAAGCACCTGTTTTCGCTTTCGGCAGCCTCCGGAGCAAAAAAGACAAACGTCCAGCTTTTGCTGCCACAGCAAAGGTGCCAGCGGGGAAAAGCAATGCTGGTTCTCACTGCCTCCTGGAACCCTTTCAAATGCCACAGACAATTTGGCCCTCTCTGCTTTGCTGCGGACTCCATCCTCAAAAGCAGCTGTTTTCGCTTTCGGCAGCCTCCGGAGCAAAAAAGACAAACGTCCAGCTTTTGCTGCCACAGCAAAGGTGCCAGCGGGGAAAAGTAATGCTGGTTCTCACTGCCTCCTGGAACCCTTTCAAATGCCACAGACAATTTGGCCCTCTCTGCTTTCCTGCGGACTCCATCCTCAAAAGCACCTGTTTTCGCTTTCGGCAGCCTCCGGAGCAAAAAAGACAAACGTCCAGCTTTTGCTGCCACAGCAAAGGTGCCAGCGGGGAAAAGTAATGCTGGTTCTCACTGCCTCCTGGAACCCTTTCAAATGCCCCAGACAATTTGGCCCTCTCTGCTTTCCTGCGGACTCCATCCTCAAAAGCGCCTTTTTTCACTTTCGGCGCCATCCGGTGGTAAAAAGACAAACGTCCAGCTTTTGCTGCCGCAGCAAAGGTGCCAGCGGGGAAAAGTAATGCTGGTCCTCACTGCCTCCTGGAACCTCTTAAAATGCCAAAGACAATTTGGCCCTCTCTGCTTTCCTGCGGACTCCATCCTCAAAAGCACCTGTTTTCGCTTTCGGCAGCCTCCGGAGCAAAAAAGACAAACGTCCAGCTTTTGCTGCCACAGCAAAGGTGCCAGCGGGGAAAAGTAATGCTGGTTCTCACTGCCTCCTGGAACCCTTTCAAATGCCACAGACAATTTGGCCCTCTCTGCTTTCCTGCGGACTCCATCCTCAAAAGCACCTGTTTTCGCTTTCGGCAGCCTCCGGAGCAAAAAAGACAAACGTCCAGCTTTTGCTGCCACAACAAAGGTGCCAGCGGGGAAAAGTAATGCTGGTTCTCACTGCCTCCTGGAACCCTTTCAAATGCCACAGACAATTTGGCCCTCTCTGCTTTCCTGCGGACTCCATCCTCAAAAGCACCTGTTTTCGCTTTCGGCAGCCTCCGGAGCAAAAAAGACAAACGTCCAGATTTTGCTGCCACAGCAAAGGTGCCAGCGGGGAAAAGTAATGCTGGTTCTCACTGCCTCCTGGAACCCTATCAAATGCCACAGACAATTTGGCCCTCTCTGCTTTCCTGCGGACTCCATCCTCAAAAGCACCTGTTTTCGCTTTCGGCAACCTCCGGAGCAAAAAAGACAAACGTCCAGCTTTTGCTGCCACAGCAAACGTGCCAGCAGGGAAAAGTAATGCTGGTTCTCACTGCCTCCTGGAACTCCTTCAAATGCCACAGACAATTTGGCTCTCTCTGCTTTCCTGCGGACTCCATCCTCAAAAGCACCTGTTTTCGCTTTCGGCAGCCTCCGGAGCAAAAAAGACAAACGACCAGCTTTTGCTGCCACAGCAAAGGTGCCAGCGGGGAAAAGTAATGCTGGTTCTCACTGCCTCCTGGAACCCTTTCAAATGCCACAGACAATTTGGCCCTCTCTGCTTTCCTGCGGACTCCATCCTCAAAAGAACCTATTTTTGCTTTCGGCGCGCTCCGGAGCAAAAAAGACAAACGTCCAGCTTTTGCTGCCACAGCAAAGGTGCCAGCGGGGAAAAGTAATGCTGGTTCTCACTGCCTCCTGGAACCCTTTCAAATGCCACAGACAATTTGGCCCTCTCTGCTTTCCTGCGGACTCCATCCTCAAAAGCACCTGTTTTCGCTTTCGGCAGCCTCCGGAGTAAAAAAGACAAACGTCCAGCTTTTGCTGCCACAGCAAAGGTGCCAGCGGGGAAAAGTAATGCTGGTTCTCACTGCCTCCTGGAACCCTTTCAAATGCCACAGACAATTTGGCCCTCTCTGCTTTCCTGCGGACTCCATCCTCAAAAGCACCTGTTTTCGCTTTCGGCAGCCTCCGGAGCAAAAAAGACAAACGTCCAGCTTTTGCTGCCACAGCAAAGGTGCCAGCGGGGAAAAGTAATGCTGGTTCTCACTGCCTCCTGGAACCCTTTAAAATGCCACAGACAATTTGGCCCTCTCTGCTTTCCTGCGGACTCCATCCTCAAAAGCACCTGTTTTCGCTTTCGGCAGCCTCCGGAGCAAAAAAGACAAACGTCCAGCTTTTGCTGCCACAGCAAAGGTGCCAGCGGGGAAAAGTAATGCTGGTTCTCACTGCCTCCTGGAACCCTTTCAAATGCCCCAGACAATTTGGCCCTCTCTGCTTTCCTGCGGACTCCATCCTCAAAAGCACCTGTTTTCGCTTTTGGCAACCTCCGGAGCAAAAAAGACAAACGTCCAGCTTTTGCTGCCACAGCAAAGGTGCCAGCGGGGAAAAGTAATGCTGGTTCTCACTGCCTCCTGGTACCCTTTCAAATGCCACAGACAATTTGGCCCTCTCTGCTTTCCTGCGGACTCCATCCTCAAAAGCACCTGTTTTCGCTTTCGGCAGCCTCCGGAGCAAAAAAGACAAACGTCCAGCTTTTGCTGCCACAGCAAAGGTGCCAGCAGGGAAAAGTAATGCTGGTTCTCACTGCCTCCTGGAACCCTTTCAAATGTCACAGACAATTTGGCCCTCTCTGCTTTCCTGCGGACTCCATCCTCAAAAGCACCTGTTTTCGCTTTCGGCAGCCTCCGGAGCAAAAAAGACAAACGTCCAGATTTTGCTGCCACAGCAAAGGTGCCAGCGGGGAAAAGTAATGCTGGTTCTCACTGCCTCCTGGAACCCTATCAAATGCCACAGACAATTTGGCCCTCTCTGCTTTCCTGCGGACTCTATCCTCAAAAGCGCCTTTTTTCACTTTCGGCGCCCTCCGGTGGTAAAAAGACAAACGTCCAGCTTTTGCTGCCGCAGCAAAGGTGCCAGCGGGGAAAAGTAATGCTGGTCCTCACTGCCTCCTGGAACCTCTTTAAATGCCAAAGACAATTTGGCCCTCTCTGCTTTCCTGCGGACTCCATCCTCAAAAGCACCTGTTTTCGCTTTCGGCAGCCTCCGGAGCAAAAAAGACAAACGTCCAGCTTTTGCTGCCACAGCAAAGGTGCCAGCGGGGAAAAGTAATGCTGGTTCTCACTGCCTCCTGGAACCCTTTCAAATGCCACAGACAATTTGGCCCTCTCTGCTTTCCTGCGGACTCCATCCTCAAAAGAACCTGTTTTCGCTTTCGGCAACCTCCGGAGCAAAAAAGACAAACGTCCAGCTTTTGCTGCCACAGCAAAGGTGCCAGCAGGGAAAAGTAATGCTGGTTCTCACTGCCTCCTGGAACTCCTTCAAATGCCCCAGACAATTTGGCTCTCTCTGCTTTCCTGCGGACTCCATCCTCAAAAGCACCTGTTTTCGCTTTCGGCAGCCTCCGGAGCAAAAAAGACAAACGTCCAGCTTTTGCTGCCACAACAAAGGTGCCAGCGGGGAAAAGTAATGCTGGTTCTCACTGCCTCCTGGAACCCTTTCAAATGCCACAGACAATTTGGCCCTCTCTGCTTTCCTGCGGACTCCATCCTCAAAAGCACCTGTTTTCGCTTTCGGCAGCCTCCGGAGCAAAAAAGACAAACGACCAGCTTTTGCTGCCACAGCAAAGGTGCCAGCGGGGAAAAGTAATGCTGGTTCTCACTGCCTCCTGGAACCCTATCAAATGCCACAGACAATTTGGCCCTCTCTGCTTTCCTGCGGACTCCATCCTCAAAAGCACCTGTTTTCGCTTTCGGCAACCTCCGGAGCAAAAAAGACAAACGTCCAGCTTTTGCTGCCACAGCAAACGTGCCAGCGGGGAAAAGTAATGCTGGTTCTCACTGCCTCCTGGAACTCCTTCAAATGCCACAGACAATTTGGCTCTCTCTGCTTTCCTGCGGACTCCATCCTCAAAAGCACCTGTTTTCGCTTTCGGCAGCCTCCGGAGCAAAAAAGACAAACGTCCAGATTTTGCTGCCACAACAAAGGTGCCAGCGGGGAAAAGTAATGCTGGTTCTCACTGCCTCCTGGAACCCTTTCAAATGCCACAGACAATTTGGCCCTCTCTGCTTTCCTGCGGACTCCATCCTCAAAAGCACCTGTTTTCGCTTTCGGCAGCCTCCGGAGCAAAAAAGACAAACGACCAGCTTTTGCTGCCACAGCAAAGGTGCCAGCGGGGAAAAGTAATGCTGGTTCTCACTGCCTCCTGGAACCCTTTCAAATGCCACAGACAATTTGGCCCTCTCTGCTTTCCTGCGGACTCCATCCTCAAAAGAACCTATTTTTGCTTTCGGCGCCCTCCGGAGCAAAAAAGACAAACGTCCAGCTTTTGCTGCCACAGCAAAGGTGCCAGCGGGGAAAAGTAATGCTGGTTCTCACTGCCTCCTGGAACCCTTTCAAATGCCACAGACAATTTGGCCCTCTCTGCTTTCCTGCGGACTCCATCCTCAAAAGCACCTGTTTTCGCTTTCGGCAGCCTCCGGAGTAAAAAAGACAAACGTCCAGCTTTTGCTGCCACAGCAAAGGTGCCAGCGGGGAAAAGTAATGCTGGTTCTCACTGCCTCCTGGAACCCTTTTAAATGCCACAGACAATTTGGCCCTCTCTGCTTTCCTGCGGACTCCATCCTCAAAAGCACCTGTTTTCGCTTTCGGCAGCCTCCGGAGCAAAAAAGACAAACGTCCAGCTTTTGCTGCCACAGCAAAGGTGCCAGCGGGGAAAAGTAATGCTGGTTCTCACTGCCTCCTGGAACCCTTTCAAATGCCACAGACAATTTGGCCCTCTCTGCTTTCCTGCGGACTCCATCCTCAAAAGCACCTGTTTTCGCTTTCGGCAGCCTCCGGAGCAAAAAAGACAAACGTCCAGCTTTTGCTGCCACAGCAAAGGTGCCAGCGGGGAAAAGTAATGCTGGTTCTCACTGCCTCCTGGAACCCTTTCAAATGCCCCAGACAATTTGGCCCTCTCTGCTTTCCTGCGGACTCCATCCTCAAAAGCACCTGTTTTCGCTTTTGGCAGCCTCCGGAGCAAAAAAGACAAACGTCCAGCTTTTGCTGCCACAGCAAAGGTGCCAGCGGGGAAAAGTAATGCTGGTCCTCACTGCCTCCTGGAACCTCTTTAAATGCCAAAGACAATTTGGCCCTCTCTGCTTTCCTGCGGACTCCATCCTCAAAAGCACCTCTTTTCGCTTTCGGCAGCCTCCAGAGCAAAAAAGACAAACGTCCAGCTTTTGCTGCCACAGCAAAGGTGCCAGCAGGGAAAAGTAATGCTGGTTCTCACTGCCTCCTGGAACTCCTTCAAATGCCCCAGACAATTTGGCTCTCTCTGCTTTCCTGCGGACTCCATCCTCAAAAGCACCTGTTTTCGCTTTCGGCAGCCTCCGGAGTAAAAAAGACAAACGTCCAGCTTTTGCTGCCACAGCAAAGGTGCCAGCGGGGAAAAGTAATGCTGGTTCTCACTGCCTCCTGGAACCCTTTCAAATGCCACAGACAATTTGGCCCTCTCTGCTTTCCTGCGGACTCCATCCTCAAAAGCACCTGTTTTCGCTTTCGGCAGCCTCCGGAGCAAAAAAGACAAACGTCCAGCTTTTGCTGCCACAGCAAAGGTGCCAGCGGGAAAAGTAATGCTGGTTCTCACTGCCTCCTGGAACCCTTTCAAATGCCCCAGACAATTTGGCCCTCTCTGCTTTCCTGCGGACTCCATCCTCAAAAGCGCCTTTTTTCACTTTCGGCGCCATCCGGTGGTAAAAAGACAAACGTCCAGCTTTTGCTGCCGCAGCAAAGGTGCCAGCGGGGAAAAGTAATGCTGGTCCTCACTGCCTCCTGGAACCTCTTAAAATGCCAAAGACAATTTGGCCCTCTCTGCTTTCCTGCGGACTCCATCCTCAAAAGCACCTGTTTTCGCTTTCGGCAGCCTCCGGAGCAAAAAAGACAAACGTCCAGCTTTTGCTGCCACAGCAAAGGTGCCAGCGGGGAAAAGTAATGCTGGTTCTCACTGCCTCCTGGAACCCTTTCAAATGCCCCAGACAATTTGGCCCTCTCTGCTTTCCTGCGGACTCCATCCTCAAAAGCACCTGTTTTCGCTTTCGGCAGCCTCCGGAGCAAAAAAGACAAACGTCCAGCTTTTGCTGCCACAACAAAGGTGCCAGCGGGGAAAAGTAATGCTGGTTCTCACTGCCTCCTGGAACCCTTTCAAATGCCACAGACAAATTTGGCCCTCTCTGCTTTCCTGCGGACTCCATCCTCAAAAGCACCTGTTTTCGCTTTCGGCAGCCTCCGGAGCAAAAAAGACAAACGTCCAGATTTTGCTGCCACAGCAAAGGTGCCAGCGGGGAAAAGTAATGCTGGTTCTCACTGCCTCCTGGAACCCTATCAAATGCCACAGACAATTTGGCCCTCTCTGCTTTCCTGCGGACTCCATCCTCAAAAGCACCTGTTTTCGCTTTCGGCAACCTCCGGAGCAAAAAAGACAAACGTCCAGCTTTTGCTGCCACAGCAAAGGTGCCAGCAGGGAAAAGTAATGCTGGTTCTCACTGCCTCCTGGAACTCCTTCAAATGCCACAGACAATTTGGCTCTCTCTGCTTTCCTGCGGACTCCATCCTCAAAAGCACCTGTTTTCGCTTTCGGCAGCCTCCGGAGCAAAAAAGACAAACGTCCCAGCTTTTGCTGCCACAACAAAGGTGCCAGCGGGGAAAAGTAATGCTGGTTCTCACTGCCTCCTGGAACCCTTTCAAATGCCCCAGACAATTTGGCCCTCTCTGCTTTCCTGCGGACTCCATCCTCAAAAGCACCTGTTTTCGCTTTCGGCAGCCTCCGGAGCAAAAAAGACAAACGACCAGCTTTTGCTGCCACAGCAAAGGTGCCAGCGGGAAAAGTAATGCTGGTTCTCACTGCCTCCTGGAACCCTTTCAAATGCCACAGACAATTTGGCCCTCTCTGCTTTCCTGCGGACTCCATCCTCAAAAGAACCTATTTTTGCTTTCGGCGCGCTCCGGAGCAAAAAAGACAAACGTCCAGCTTTTGCTGCCACAGCAAAGGTGCCAGCGGGGAAAAGTAATGCTGGTTCTCACTGCCTCCTGGAACCCTTTCAAATGCCACAGACAATTTGGCCCTCTCTGCTTTCCTGCGGACTCCATCCTCAAAAGCACCTGTTTTCGCTTTCGGCAGCCTCCGGAGTAAAAAAGACAAACGTCCAGCTTTTGCTGCCACAGCAAAGGTGCCAGCGGGGAAAAGTAATGCTGGTTCTCACTGCCTCCTGGAACCCTTTCAAATGCCACAGACAATTTGGCCCTCTCTGCTTTCCTGCGGACTCCATCCTCAAAAGCACCTGTTTTCGCTTTCGGCAGCCTCCGGAGCAAAAAAGACAAACGTCCAGCTTTTGCTGCCACAGCAAAGGTGCCAGCGGGGAAAAGTAATGCTGGTTCTCACTGCCTCCTGGAACCCTTTCAAATGCCACAGACAATTTGGCCCTCTCTGCTTTCTGCGGACTCCATCCTCAAAAGCACCTGTTTTCGCTTTCGGCAGCCTCCGGAGCAAAAAAGACAAACGTCCAGCTTTTGCTGCCACAGCAAAGGTGCCAGCGGGGAAAAGTAATGCTGGTTCTCACTGCCTCCTGGAACCCTTTCAAATGCCCCAGACAATTTGGCCCTCTCTGCTTTCCTGCGGACTCCATCCTCAAAAGCACCTGTTTTCGCTTTTGGCAACCTCCGGAGCAAAAAAGACAAACGTCCAGCTTTTGCTGCCACAGCAAAGGTGCCAGCGGGGAAAAGTAATGCTGGTTCTCACTGCCTCCTGGTACCCTTTCAAATGCCACAGACAATTTGGCCCTCTCTGCTTTCCTGCGGACTCCATCCTCAAAAGCACCTGTTTTCGCTTTCGGCAGCCTCCGGAGCAAAAAAGACAAACGTCCAGCTTTTGCTGCCACAGCAAAGGTGCCAGCAGGGAAAAGTAATGCTGGTTCTCACTGCCTCCTGGAACCCTTTCAAATGTCACAGACAATTTGGCCCTCTCTGCTTTCCTGCGGACTCCATCCTCAAAAGCACCTGTTTTCGCTTTCGGCAGCCTCCGGAGCAAAAAAGACAAACGTCCAGATTTTGCTGCCACAGCAAAGGTGCCAGCGGGGAAAAGTAATGCTGGTTCTCACTGCCTCCTGGAACCCTATCAAATGCCACAGACAATTTGGCCCTCTCTGCTTTCCTGCGGACTCTATCCTCAAAAGCGCCTTTTTTCACTTTCGGCGCCCTCCGGTGGTAAAAAGACAAACGTCCAGCTTTTGCTGCCGCAGCAAAGGTGCCAGCGGGGAAAAGTAATGCTGGTCCTCACTGCCTCCTGGAACCTCTTTAAATGCCAAAGACAATTTGGCCCTCTCTGCTTTCCTGCGGACTCCATCCTCAAAAGCACCTGTTTTCGCTTTCGGCAGCCTCCGGAGCAAAAAAGACAAACGTCCAGCTTTTGCTGCCACAGCAAAGGTGCCAGCGGGGAAAAGTAATGCTGGTCCTCACTGCCTCCTGGAACCCTTTCAAATGCCACAGACAATTTGGCCCTCTCTGCTTTCCTGCGGACTCCATCCTCAAAAGAACCTATTTTTGCTTTCGGCGCCCTCCGGAGCAAAAAAGACAAACGTCCAGCTTTTGCTGCCACAGCAAAGGTACCAGCGGGGAAAAGTAATGCTGGTTCTCACTGCCTCCTGGAACCCTTTCAAATGCCACAGACAATTTGGCCCTCTCTGCTTTCCTGCGGACTCCATCCTCAAAAGCACCTGTTTTCGCTTTCGGCAACCTCCGGAGCAAAAAAGACAAACGTCCAGCTTTTGCTGCCACAGCAAAGGTGCCAGCGGGGAAAAGTAATGCTGGTTCTCACTGCCTCCTGGAACTCCTTCAAATGCCCCAGACAATTTGGCTCTCTCTGCTTTCCTGCGGACTCCATCCTCAAAAGCACCTGTTTTCGCTTTCGGCAGCCTCCGGAGCAAAAAAGACAAACGTCCAGCTTTTGCTGCCACAACAAAGGTGCCAGCGGGGAAAAGTAATGCTGGTTCTCACTGCCTCCTGGAACCCTTTCAAATGCCACAGACAATTTGGCCCTCTCTGCTTTCCTGCGGACTCCATCCTCAAAAGCACCTGTTTTCGCTTTCGGCAGCCTCCGGAGCAAAAAAGACAAACGACCAGCTTTTGCTGCCACAGCAAAGGTGCCAGCGGGGAAAAGTAATGCTGGTTCTCACTGCCTCCTGGAACCCTATCAAATGCCACAGACAATTTGGCCCTCTCTGCTTTCCTGCGGACTCCATCCTCAAAAGCACCTGTTTTCGCTTTCGGCAACCTCCGGAGCAAAAAAGACAAACGTCCAGCTTTTGCTGCCACAGCAAACGTGCCAGCAGGGAAAAGTAATGCTGGTTCTCACTGCCTCCTGGAACTCCTTCAAATGCCACAGACAATTTGGCTCTCTCTGCTTTCCTGCGGACTCCATCCTCAAAAGCACCTGTTTTCGCTTTCGGCAGCCTCCGGAGCAAAAAAGACAAACGTCCAGCTTTTGCTGCCACAACAAAGGTGCCAGCGGGGAAAAGTAATGCTGGTTCTCACTGCCTCCTGGAACCCTTTCAAATGCCACAGACAATTTGGCCCTCTCTGCTTTCCTGCGGACTCCATCCTCAAAAGCACCTGTTTTCGCTTTCGGCAGCCTCCGGAGCAAAAAAGACAAACGACCAGCTTTTGCTGCCACAGCAAAGGTGCCAGCGGGGAAAAGTAATGCTGGTTCTCACTGCCTCCTGGAACCCTTTCAAATGCCACAGACAATTTGGCCCTCTCTGCTTTCCTGCGGACTCCATCCTCAAAAGAACCTATTTTTGCTTTCGGCGCCCTCCGGAGCAAAAAAGACAAACGTCCAGCTTTTGCTGCCACAGCAAAGGTGCCAGCGGGGAAAAGTAATGCTGGTTCTCACTGCCTCCTGGAACCCTTTCAAATGCCACAGACAATTTGGCCCTCTCTGCTTTCCTGCGGACTCCATCCTCAAAAGCACCTGTTTTCGCTTTCGGCAGCCTCCGGAGTAAAAAAGACAAACGTCCAGCTTTTGCTGCCACAGCAAAGGTGCCAGCGGGGAAAAGTAATGCTGGTTCTCACTGCCTCCTGGAACCCTTTTAAATGCCACAGACAATTTGGCCCTCTCTGCTTTCCTGCGGACTCCATCCTCAAAAGCACCTGTTTTCGCTTTCGGCAGCCTCCGGAGCAAAAAAGACAAACGTCCAGCTTTTGCTGCCACAGCAAAGGTGCCAGCGGGGAAAAGTAATGCTGGTTCTCACTGCCTCCTGGAACCCTTTCAAATGCCACAGACAATTTGGCCCTCTCTGCTTTCCTGCGGACTCCATCCTCAAAAGCACCTGTTTTCGCTTTCGGCAGCCTCCGGAGCAAAAAAGACAAACGTCCAGCTTTTGCTGCCACAGCAAAGGTGCCAGCGGGGAAAAGTAATGCTGGTTCTCACTGCCTCCTGGAACCCTTTCAAATGCCACAGACAATTTGGCCCTCTCTGCTTTCCTGCGGACTCCATCCTCAAAAGCACCTGTTTTCGCTTTTGGCAACCTCCGGAGCAAAAAAGACAAACGTCCAGCTTTTGCTGCCACAGCAAAGGTGCCAGCGGGGAAAAGTAATGCTGGTTCTCACTGCCTCCTGGTACCCTTTCAAATGCCACAGACAATTTGGCCCTCTCTGCTTTCCTGCGGACTCCATCCTCAAAAGCACCTGTTTTCGCTTTCGGCAGCCTCCGGAGCAAAAAAGACAAACGTCCAGCTTTTGCTGCCACAGCAAAGGTGCCAGCAGGGAAAAGTAATGCTGGTTCTCACTGCCTCCTGGAACCCTTTCAAATGTCACAGACAATTTGGCCCTCTCTGCTTTCCTGCGGACTCCATCCTCAAAAGCACCTGTTTTCGCTTTCGGCAGCCTCCGGAGCAAAAAAGACAAACGTCCAGATTTTGCTGCCACAGCAAAGGTGCCAGCGGGGAAAAGTAATGCTGGTTCTCACTGCCTCCTGGAACCCTATCAAATGCCACAGACAATTTGGCCCTCTCTGCTTTCCTGCGGACTCTATCCTCAAAAGCGCCTTTTTTCACTTTCGGCGCCCTCCGGTGGTAAAAAGACAAACGTCCAGCTTTTGCTGCCGCAGCAAAGGTGCCAGCGGGGAAAAGTAATGCTGGTCCTCACTGCCTCCTGGAACCTCTTTAAATGCCAAAGACAATTTGGCCCTCTCTGCTTTCCTGCGGACTCCATCCTCAAAAGCACCTCTTTTCGCTTTCGGCAGCCTCCGGAGCAAAAAAGACAAACGTCCAGCTTTTGCTGCCACAGCAAAGGTGCCAGCGGGGAAAAGTAATGCTGGTTCTCACTGCCTCCTGGAACCCTTTCAAATGCCACAGACAATTTGGCCCTCTCTGCTTTCCTGCGGACTCCATCCTCAAAAGCACCTGTTTTCGCTTTCGGCAACCTCCGGAGCAAAAAAGACAAACGTCCAGCTTTTGCTGCCACAGCAAACGTGCCAGCAGGGAAAAGTAATGCTGGTTCTCACTGCCTCCTGGAACTCCTTCAAATGCCCCAGACAATTTGGCTCTCTCTGCTTTCCTGCGGACTCCATCCTCAAAAGCACCTGTTTTCGCTTTCGGCAGCCTCCGGAGCAAAAAAGACAAACGACCAGCTTTTGCTGCCACAGCAAAGGTGCCAGCGGGGAAAAGTAATGCTGGTTCTCACTGCCTCCTGGAACCCTTTCAAATGCCACAGACAATTTGGCCCTCTCTGCTTTCCTGCGGACTCCATCCTCAAAAGAACCTATTTTCGCTTTCGGCGCCCTCCGGAGCAAAAAAGACAAACGTCCAGCTTTTGCTGCCACAGCAAAGGTGCCAGCGGGGAAAAGTAATGCTGGTTCTCACTGCCTCCTGGAACCCTTTCAAATGCCACAGACAATTTGGCCCTCTCTGCTTTCCTGCGGACTCCATCCTCAAAAGCACCTGTTTTCGCTTTCGGCAACCTCCGGAGCAAAAAAGACAAACGTCCAGCTTTTGCTGCCACAGCAAAGGTGCCAGCAGGGAAAAGTAATGCTGGTCCTCACTGCCTCCTGGAACCTCTTAAAATGCCAAAGACAATTTGGCCCTCTCTGCTTTCCTGCGGACTCCATCCTCAAAAGCACCTGTTTTCGCTTTCGGCAGCCTCCGGAGCAAAAAAGACAAACGTCCAGCTTTTGCTGCCACAGCAAAGGTGCCAGCGGGGAAAAGTAATGCTGGTTCTCACTGCCTCCTGGAACCCTTTCAAATGCCACAGACAATTTGGCCCTCTCTGCTTTCCTGCGGACTCTATCCTCAAAAGTGCCTTTTTTCACTTTCGGCGCCCTCCGGTGGTAAAAAGACAAACGTGCAGCTTTTGCTGCCGCAGCAAAGGTGCCAGCGGGGAAAAGTAATGCTGGTCCTCACTGCCTCCTGGAACCTCTTTAAATGCCAAAGACAATTTGGCCCTCTCTGCTTTCCTGCGGACTCCATCCTCAAAAGCACCTGTTTTCGCTTTCGGCAGCCTCCGGAGCAAAAAAGACAAACGTCCAGCTTTTGCTGCCACAGCAAAGGTGCCAGCGGGGAAAAGTAATGCTGGTTCTCACTGCCTCCTGGAACCCTTTCAAATGCCACAGACAATTTGGCCCTCTCTGCTTTCCTGCGGACTCCATCCTCAAAAGCACCTGTTTTCGCTTTCGGCAGCCTCCGGAGCAAAAAAGACAAACGTCCAGCTTTTGCTGCCACAGCAAAGGTGCCAGCGGGGAAAAGTAATGCTGGTTCTCACTGCCTCCTCGAACCCTTTCAAATGCCACAGACAATTTGGCCCTCTCTGCTGTCCTGCGGACTCCATCCTCAAAAGCACCTGTTTTCGCTTTCGGCAGCCTCCGGAGCAAAAAAGACAAACGTCCAGCTTTTGCTGCCACAGCAAAGGTGCCAGCGGGGAAAAGTAATGCTGGTTCTCACTGCCTCCTGGAACCCTTTCAAATGCCCCAGACAATTTGGCCCTCTCTGCTTTCCTGCGGACTCTATCTTCAAAAGCGCCTTTTTTCACTTTCGGCGCCATCCGGTGGTAAAAAGACAAATGTCCAGCTTTTGCTGCCGCAGCAAAGGTGCCAGCGGGGAAAAGTAATGCTGGTCCTCACTGCCTCCTGGAACCTCTTTAAATGCCAAAGACAATTTGGCCCTCTCTGCTTTCCTGCGGACTCCATCATCAAAAGCACCTGTTTTCGCTTTCGGCAGCCTCCGGAGCAAAAAAGACAAACGTCCAGCTTTTGCTGCCACAGCAAAGGTGCCAGCGGGGAAAAGTAATGCTGGTTCTCACTGCCTCCTGGAACCCTTTCAAATGCCACAGACAATTTGGCCCTCTCTGCTTTCCTGCGGACTCCATCCTCAAAAGAACCTATTTTCGCTTTCGGCAGCCTCCGGAGCAAAAAAGACAAACGTCCAGCTTTTGCTGCCACAGCAAATGTGCCAGCGGGGAAAAGTAATGCTGGTTCTCACTGCCTCCTGGAACCCTTTCAAATGCCACAGACAATTTGGCCCTCTCTGCTTTCCTGCGGACTCCATCCTCAAAAGCACCTGTTTTCGCTTTCGGCAACCTGCGGAGCAAAAAAGACAAACGTCCAGCTTTTGCTGCCGCAGCAAAGGTGCCAGCGGGGAAAAGTAATGCTGGTCCTCACTGCCTCCTGGAACCTCTTTAAATGCCAAAGACAATTTGGCCCTCTCTGCTTTCCTGCGGACTCCATCATCAAAAGCACCTGTTTTCGCTTTCGGCAGCCTCCGGAGCAAAAAAGACAAACGTCCAGCTTTTGCTGCCACAGCAAAGGTGCCAGCGGGGAAAAGTAATGCTGGTTCTCACTGCCTCCTGGAACCCTTTCAAATGCCACAGACAATTTGGTCCTCTCTGCTTTCCTGCGGACTCCATCCTCAAAAGCACCTATTTTCGCTTTCGGCAGCCTCCGGAGCAAAAAAGACAAACGTCCAGTTTTTGCTGCCACAGCAAAGGTGCCAGCGGGGAAAAGTAATGCTGGTTCTCACTGCCTCCTGGAACCCTTTCAAATGCCACAGACAATTTGGTCCTCTCTGCTTTCCTGCAGACTCCATCCTCAAAAGAACCTATTTTTGCTTTCGGCGCCCTCCGGAGCAAAAAAGACAAACGTCCAGCTTTTGCTGCCACAGCAAAGGTGCCAGCGGGGAAAAGTAATGCTGGTTCTCACTGCCTCCTGGAACCCTTTCAAATGCCACAGACAATTTGGCCCTCTCTGCTTTCCTGCGGACTCCATCCTCAAAAGCACCTGTTTTCGCTTTCGGCAGCCTCTGGAGCAAAAAAGACAAACGTCCAGCTTTTGCTGCCACAGCAAAGGTGCCAGCGGGGAAAAGTAATGCTGGTTCTCACTGCCTCCTGGAACCCTTTCAAATGCCCCAGACAATTTGGCTCTCTCTGCTTTCCTGCGGACTCCATCCTCAAAAGCGCCTTTATTCACTTTCGGCGCCATCCGGTGGTAAAAAGACAAACGTCCAGCTTTTGCAGCCGCAGCAAAGGTGCCAGCGGGGAAAAGTAATGCTGGTCCTCACTGCCTCTTGGAACCTCTTTAAATGCCAAAGACAATTTGGCCCTCTCTGCTTTCCTGCAGACTCCATCATCAAAAGCACCTGTTTTCGCTTTCGGCAGCCTCCGGAGCAAAAAAGACAAACGTCCAGCTTTTGCTGCCACAGCAAAGGTGCCAGCGGGGAAAAGTAATGCTGGTTCTCACTGCCTCCTGGAACCCTTTCAAATGCCACAGACAATTTGGCCCTCTCTGCTTTCCTGCGGACTCCATCCTCAAAAGCACCTGTTTTCGCTTTCGGCAGCCTCCGGAGCAAAAAAGACAAACGTCCAGCTTTTGCTGCCACAACAAAGGTGCCAGCGGGATAAAGTAATGCTGGTTCTCACTGCCTCCTGGAACCCTTTCAAATGTCACAGACAATTTGGCCCTCTCTGCTTTCCTGCGGACTCCATCCTCAAAAGCACCTGTTTTCGCTTTCGGCAGCCTCCGGAGCAAAAAAGACAAACGTCCAGATTTTGCTGCCACAGCAAAGGTGCCAGCGGGGAAAAGTAATGCTGGTTCTCACTGCCTCCTGGAACCCTATCAAATGCCACAGACAATTTGGCCCTCTCTGCTTTCCTGCGGACTCCATCCTCAAAAGCACCTGTTTTCGCTTTCGGCAGCCTCCGGAGCAAAAAAGACAAACGTCCAGCTTTTGCTGCCACAGCAAAGGTGCCAGCGGGGAAAAGTAATGCTGGTTCTCACTGCCTCCTGGAACCCTTTCAAATGCCACAGACAATTTGGCCCTCTCTGCTTTCCTGCGGACTCCATCCTCAAAAGCACCTGTTTTCGCTTTCGGCAGCCTCCGGAGCAAAAAAGACAAACGTCCAGCTTTTGCTGCCACAGCAAAGGTGCCAGCGGGGAAAAGTAATGCTGGTTCTCACTGCCTCCTGGAACCCTTTCAAATGCCACAGACAATTTGGCCCTCTCTGCTTTCCTGCGGACTCCATCCTCAAAAGCACCTGTTTTCGCTTTCGGCAGCCTCCGGAGCAAAAAAGACAAACGTCCAGCTTTTGCTGCCACAGCAAAGGTGCCAGCGGGGAAAAGTAATGCTGGTTCTCACTGCCTCCTGGAACCCTTTCAAATGCCACAGACAATTTGGCCCTCTCTGCTTTCCTGCGGACTCCATCCTCAAAAGCGCCTTTTTTCACTTTCGGCGCCATCCGGTGGTAAAAAGACAAACGTCCAGCTTTTGCTGCCGCAGCAAAGGTGCCAGCGGGGAAAAGTAATGCTGGTCCTCACTGCCTCCTGGAACCTCTTTAAATGCCAAAGACAATTTGGCCCTCTCTGCTTTCCTGCGGACTCCATCCTCAAAAGCACCTGTTTTCGCTTTCGGCAGCCTCTGGAGCAAAAAAGACAAACGTCCAGCTTTTGCTGCCACAGCAAAGGTGCCAGCGGGGAAAAGTAATGCTGGTTCTCACTGCCTCCTGGAACCCTTTCAAATGCCACAGACAATTTGGCCCTCTCTGCTTTCCTGCGGACTCCATCCTCAAAAGAACCTATTTTTGCTTTCGGCAACCTCCGGAGCAAAAAAGACAAACGTCCAGCTTTTGCTGCCACAGCAAATGTGCCAGCGGGGAAAAGTAATGCTCGTTCTCACTGCCTCCTGGAACCATTTCAAATGCCACAGACAATTTGGCCCTCTCTGCTTTCCTGCGGACTCCATCCTCAAAAGCACCTGTTTTCGCTTTCGGCAACCTGCGGAGCAAAAAAGACAAACGTCCAGCTTTTGCTGCCGCAGCAAAGGTGCCAGCGGGGAAAAGTAATGCTGGTCCTCACTGCCTCCTGGAAACTCTTTAAATGCCAAAGACAATTTGGCCCTCTCTGCTTTCCTGCGGACTCCATCCTCAAAAGCACCTGTTTTCGCTTTCGGCAGCCTCCGGAGCAAAAAAGACAAACGTCCAGCTTTTGCTGCCACAGCAAAGGTGCCAGCGGGGAAAAGTAATGCTGGTTCTCACTGCCTCCTGGAACCCTTTCAAATGCCACAGACAATTTGGTCCTCTCTGCTTTCCTGCGGACTCCATCCTCAAAAGAACTTATTTTCGCTTTCGGCAGCCTCCGGAGCAAAAAAGACAAACGTCCAGTTTTTGCTGCCACAGCAAAGGTGCCAGCGGGGAAAAGTAATGCTGGTTCTCACTGCCTCCTGGAACCCTTTCAAATGCCACAGACAATTTGGCCCTCTCTGCTTTCCTGCGGACTCCATCCTCAAAAGAACCTGTTTTCGCTTTCGGCAGCCTCCGGAGCAAAAAAGACAAACGTCCAGCTTTTGCTGCCACAGCAAAGGTGCCAGCGGGGAAAAGCAATGCTGGTTCTCACTGCCTCCTGGAACCCTTTCAAATGCCACAGACAATTTGGCCCTCTCTGCTTTCCTGCGGACTCCATCCTCAAAAGCAGCTGTTTTCGCTTTCGGCAGCCTCCGGAGCAAAAAAGACAAACGTCCAGCTTTTGCTGCCACAGCAAAGGTGCCAGCGGGGAAAAGTAATGCTGGTTCTCACTGCCTCCTGGAACCCTTTCAAATGCCACAGACAATTTGGCCCTCTCTGCTTTCCTGCGGACTCCATCCTCAAAAGCACCTGTTTTCGCTTTCGGCAGCCTCCGGAGCAAAAAAGACAAACGTCCAGCTTTTGCTGCCACAGCAAAGGTGCCAGCGGGGAAAAGTAATGCTGGTTCTCACTGCCTCCTGGAACCCTTTCAAATGCCCCAGACAATTTGGCCCTCTCTGCTTTCCTGCGGACTCCATCCTCAAAAGCGCCTTTTTTCACTTTCGGCAGCCTCCGGAGCAAAAAAGACAAACGTCCAGCTTTTGCTGCCACAGCAAAGGTGCCAGCGGGGAAAAGTAATGCTGGTTCTCACTGCCTCCTGGAACCCTTTCAAATGCCACAGACAATTTGGCCCTCTCTGCTTTCCTGCGGACTCCATCCTCAAAAGCACCTGTTTTCGCTTTCGGCAGCCTCCGGAGCAAAAAAGACAAACGTCCAGCTTTTGCTGCCACAACAAAGGTGCCAGCGGGGAAAAGTAATGCTGGTTCTCACTGCCTCCTCGAACCCTTTCAAATGCCACAGACAATTTGGCCCTCTCTGCTTTCCTGCGGACTCCATCCTCAAAAGCACCTGTTTTCGCTTTCGGCAGCCTCCGGAGCAAAAAAGACAAACGTCCAGATTTTGCTGCCACAGCAAAGGTGCCAGCGGGGAAAAGTAATGCTGGTTCTCACTGCCTCCTGGAACCCTATCAAATGCCACAGACAATTTGGCCCTCTCTGCTTTCCTGCGGACTCCATCCTCAAAAGCACCTGTTTTCGCTTTCGGCAACCTCCGGAGCAAAAAAGACAAACGTCCAGCTTTTGCTGCCACAGCAAACGTGCCAGCAGGGAAAAGTAATGCTGGTTCTCACTGCCTCCTGGAACTCCTTCAAATGCCACAGACAATTTGGCTCTCTCTGCTTTCCTGCGGACTCCATCCTCAAAAGCACCTGTTTTCGCTTTCGGCAGCCTCCGGAGCAAAAAAGACAAACGTCCAGCTTTTGCTGCCACAACAAAGGTGCCAGCGGGGAAAAGTAATGCTGGTTCTCACTGCCTCCTGGAACCCTTTCAAATGCCACAGACAATTTGGCCCTCTCTGCTTTCCTGCGGACTCCATCCTCAAAAGCACCTGTTTTCGCTTTCGGCAGCCTCCGGAGCAAAAAAGACAAACGACCAGCTTTTGCTGCCACAGCAAAGGTGCCAGCGGGGAAAAGTAATGCTGGTTCTCACTGCCTCCTGGAACCCTTTCAAATGCCACAGACAATTTGGCCCTCTCTGCTTTCCTGCGGACTCCATCCTCAAAAGAACCTATTTTTGCTTTCGGCGCGCTCCGGAGCAAAAAAGACAAACGTCCAGCTTTTGCTGCCACAGCAAAGGTGCCAGCGGGGAAAAGTAATGCTGGTTCTCACTGCCTCCTGGAACCCTTTCAAATGCCACAGACAATTTGGCCCTCTCTGCTTTCCTGCGGACTCCATCCTCAAAAGCACCTGTTTTCGCTTTCGGCAGCCTCCGGAGTAAAAAAGACAAACGTCCAGCTTTTGCTGCCACAGCAAAGGTGCCAGCGGGGAAAAGTAATGCTGGTTCTCACTGCCTCCTGGAACCCTTTCAAATGCCACAGACAATTTGGCCCTCTCTGCTTTCCTGCGGACTCCATCCTCAAAAGCACCTGTTTTCGCTTTCGGCAGCCTCCGGAGCAAAAAAGACAAACGTCCAGCTTTTGCTGCCACAGCAAAGGTGCCAGCGGGGAAAAGTAATGCTGGTTCTCACTGCCTCCTGGAACCCTTTCAAATGCCACAGACAATTTGGCCCTCTCTGCTTTCCTGCGGACTCCATCCTCAAAAGCACCTGTTTTCGCTTTCGGCAGCCTCCGGAGCAAAAAAGACAAACGTCCAGCTTTTGCTGCCACAGCAAAGGTGCCAGCGGGGAAAAGTAATGCTGGTTCTCACTGCCTCCTGGAACCCTTTCAAATGCCCCAGACAATTTGGCCCTCTCTGCTTTCCTGCGGACTCCATCCTCAAAAGCACCTGTTTTCGCTTTTGGCAACCTCCGGAGCAAAAAAGACAAACGTCCAGCTTTTGCTGCCACAGCAAAGGTGCCAGCGGGGAAAAGTAATGCTGGTTCTCACTGCCTCCTGGTACCCTTTCAAATGCCACAGACAATTTGGCCCTCTCTGCTTTCCTGCGGACTCCATCCTCAAAAGCACCTGTTTTCGCTTTCGGCAGCCTCCGGAGCAAAAAAGACAAACGTCCAGCTTTTGCTGCCACAGCAAAGGTGCCAGCAGGGAAAAGTAATGCTGGTTCTCACTGCCTCCTGGAACCCTTTCAAATGTCACAGACAATTTGGCCCTCTCTGCTTTCCTGCGGACTCCATCCTCAAAAGCACCTGTTTTCGCTTTCGGCAGCCTCCGGAGCAAAAAAGACAAACGTCCAGATTTTGCTGCCACAGCAAAGGTGCCAGCGGGGAAAAGTAATGCTGGTTCTCACTGCCTCCTGGAACCCTATCAAATGCCACAGACAATTTGGCCCTCTCTACTTTCCTGCGGACTCTATCCTCAAAAGCGCCTTTTTTCACTTTCGGCGCCCTCCGGTGGTAAAAAGACAAACGTCCAGCTTTTGCTGCCGCAGCAAAGGTGCCAGCGGGGAAAAGTAATGCTGGTCCTCACTGCCTCCTGGAACCTCTTTAAATGCCAAAGACAATTTGGCCCTCTCTGCTTTCCTGCGGACTCCATCCTCAAAAGCACCTGTTTTCGCTTTCGGCAGCCTCCGGAGCAAAAAAGACAAACGTCCAGCTTTTGCTGCCACAGCAAAGGTGCCAGCGGGGAAAAGTAATGCTGGTTCTCACTGCCTCCTGGAACCCTTTCAAATGCCACAGACAATTTGGCCCTCTCTGCTTTCCTGCGGACTCCATCCTCAAAAGCACCTGTTTTCGCTTTCGGCAACCTCCGGAGCAAAAAAGACAAACGTCCAGCTTTTGCTGCCACAGCAAACGTGCCAGCAGGGAAAAGTAATGCTGGTTCTCACTGCCTCCTGGAACTCCTTCAAATGCCCCAGACAATTTGGCTCTCTCTGCTTTCCTGCGGACTCCATCCTCAAAAGCACCTGTTTTCGCTTTCGGCAGCCTCCGGAGCAAAAAAGACAAACGTCCAGCTTTTGCTGCCACAACAAAGGTGCCAGCGGGGAAAAGTAATGCTGGTTCTCACTGCCTCCTGGAACCCTTTCAAATGCCACAGACAATTTGGCCCTCTCTGCTTTCCTGCGGACTCCATCCTCAAAAGCACCTGTTTTCGCTTTCGGCAGCCTCCGGAGCAAAAAAGACAAACGACCAGCTTTTGCTGCCACAGCAAAGGTGCCAGCGGGGAAAAGTAATGCTGGTTCTCACTGCCTCCTGGAACCCTATCAAATGCCACAGACAATTTGGCCCTCTCTGCTTTCCTGCGGACTCCATCCTCAAAAGCACCTGTTTTCGCTTTCGGCAACCTCCGGAGCAAAAAAGACAAACGTCCAGCTTTTGCTGCCACAGCAAACGTGCCAGCAGGGAAAAGTAATGCTGGTTCTCACTGCCTCCTGGAACTCCTTCAAATGCCACAGACAATTTGGCTCTCTCTGCTTTCCTGCGGACTCCATCCTCAAAAGCACCTGTTTTCGCTTTCGGCAGCCTCCGGAGCAAAAAAGACAAACGTCCAGCTTTTGCTGCCACAACAAAGGTGCCAGCGGGGAAAAGTAATGCTGGTTCTCACTGCCTCCTGGAACCCTTTCAAATGCCACAGACAATTTGGCCCTCTCTGCTTTCCTGCGGACTCCATCCTCAAAAGCACCTGTTTTCGCTTTCGGCAGCCTCCGGAGCAAAAAAGACAAACGACCAGCTTTTGCTGCCACAGCAAACGTGCCAGCGGGGAAAAGTAATGCTGGTTCTCACTGCCTCCTGGAACCCTTTCAAATGCCACAGACAATTTGGCCCTCTCTGCTTTCCTGCGGACTCCATCCTCAAAAAAACCTATTTTTGCTTTCGGCGCCCTCCGGAGCAAAAAAGACAAACGTCCAGCTTTTGCTGCCACAGCAAAGGTGCCAGCGGGGAAAAGTAATGCTGGTTCTCACTGCCTCCTGGAACCCTTTCAAATGCCACAGACAATTTGGCCCTCTCTGCTTTCCTGCGGACTCCATCCTCAAAAGCACCTGTTTTCGCTTTCGGCAGCCTCCGGAGTAAAAAAGACAAACGTCCAGCTTTTGCTGCCACAGCAAAGGTGCCAGCGGGGAAAAGTAATGCTGGTTCTCACTGCCTCCTGGAACCCTTTTAAATGCCACAGACAATTTGGCCCTCTCTGCTTTCCTGCGGACTCCATCCTCAAAAGCACCTGTTTTCGCTTTCGGCAGCCTCCGGAGCAAAAAAGACAAACGTCCAGCTTTTGCTGCAACAGCAAAGGTGCCAGCGGGGAAAAGTAATGCTGGTTCTCACTGCCTCCTGGAACCCTTTCAAATGCCACAGACAATTTGGCCCTCTCTGCTTTCCTGCGGACTCCATCCTCAAAAGCACCTGTTTTCGCTTTCGGCAGCCTCCGGAGCAAAAAAGACAAACGTCCAGCTTTTGCTGCCACAGCAAAGGTGCCAGCGGGGAAAAGTAATGCTGGTTCTCACTGCCTCCTGGAACCCTTTCAAATGCCCCAGACAATTTGGCCCTCTCTGCTTTCCTGCGGACTCTATCCTCAAAAGCGCCTTTTTTCACTTTCGGCGCCCTCCGGTGGTAAAAAGACAAACGTCCAGCTTTTGCTGCCGCAGCAAAGGTGCCAGCGGGGAAAAGTAATGCTGGTCCTCACTGCCTCCTGGAACCTCTTTAAATGCCAAAGACAATTTGGCCCTCTCTGCTTTCCTGCGGACTCCATCCTCAAAAGCACCTCTTTTCGCTTTCGGCAGCCTCCAGAGCAAAAAAGACAAACGTCCAGCTTTTGCTGCCACAGCAAAGGTGCCAGCGGGGAAAAGTAATGCTGGTTCTCACTGCCTCCTGGAACCCTTTCAAATGCCACAGACAATTTGGCCCTCTCTGCTTTCCTGCGGACTCCATCCTCAAAAGCACCTGTTTTCGCTTTCGGCAACCTCCGGAGCAAAAAAGACAAACGTCCAGCTTTTGCTGCCACAGCAAAGGTGCCAGCAGGGAAAAGTAATGCTGGTTCTCACTGCCTCCTGGAACTCCTTCAAATGCCACAGACAATTTGGCTCTCTCTGCTTTCCTGCGGACTCCATCCTCAAAAGCACCTGTTTTCGCTTTCGGCAGCCTCCGGAGCAAAAAAGACAAACGACCAGCTTTTGCTGCCACAGCAAAGGTGCCAGCGGGGAAAAGTAATGCTGGTTCTCACTGCCTCCTGGAACCCTTTCAAATGCCACAGACAATTTGGCCCTCTCTGCTTTCCTGCGGACTCCATCCTCAAAAGAACCTATTTTCGCTTTCGGCGCCCTCCGGAGCAAAAAAGACAAACGTCCAGCTTTTGCTGCCACAGCAAAGGTGCCAGCGGGGAAAAGTAATGCTGGTTCTCACTGCCTCCTGGAACCCTTTCAAATGCCACAGACAATTTGGCCCTCTCTGCTTTCCTGCGGACTCCATCCTCAAAAGCACCTGTTTTCGCTTTCGGCAACCTCCGGAGCAAAAAAGACAAACGTCCAGCTTTTGCTGCCACAGCAAAGGTGCCAGCAGGGAAAAGTAATGCTGGTCCTCACTGCCTCCTGGAACCTCTTAAAATGCCAAAGACAATTTGGCCCTCTCTGCTTTCCTGCGGACTCCATCCTCAAAAGCACCTGTTTTCGCTTTCGGCAGCCTCCGGAGCAAAAAAGACAAACGTCCAGCTTTTGCTGCCACAGCAAAGGTGCCAGCGGGGAAAAGTAATGCTGGTTCTCACTGCCTCCTGGAACCCTTTCAAATGCCCCAGACAATTTGGCCCTCTCTGCTTTGCTGCGGACTCCATCCTCAAAAGCAGCTGTTTTCGCTTTCGGCAGCCTCCGGAGCAAAAAAGACAAACGTCCAGCTTTTGCTGCCACAACAAAGGTGCCAGCGGGGAAAAGTAATGCTGGTTCTCACTGCCTCCTGGAACCCTTTCAAATGCCACAGACAATTTGGCCCTCTCTGCTTTCCTGCGTACTCCATCCTCAAAAGCACCTGTTTTCGCTTTCGGCAGCCTCCGGAGCAAAAAAGACAAACGTCCAGATTTTGCTGCCACAGCAAACGTGCCAGCAGGGAAAAGTAATGCTGGTTCTCACTGCCTCCTGGAACTCCTTCAAATGCCACAGACAATTTGGCTCTCTCTGCTTTCCTGCGGACTCCATCCTCAAAAGCACCTGTTTTCGCTTTCGGCAGCCTCCGGAGCAAAAAAGACAAACGTCCAGCTTTTGCTGCCACAGCAAAGGTGCCAGCGGGGAAAAGTAATGCTGGTTCTCACTGCCTCCTGGAACCCTTTCAAATGCCACAGACAATTTGGCCCTCTCTGCTTTCCTGCGGACTCCATCCTCAAAAGCACCTGTTTTCGCTTTCGGCAGCCTCCGGAGCAAAAAAGACAAACGACCAGCTTTTGCTGCCACAGCAAAGGTGCCAGCGGGGAAAAGTAATGCTGGTTCTCACTGCCTCCTGGAACCCTTTCAAATGCCACAGACAATTTGGCCCTCTCTGCTTTCCTGCGGACTCTATCCTCAAAAGAACCTATTTTTGCTTTCGGCGCCCTCCGGAGCAAAAAAGACAAACGTCCAGCTTTTGCTGCCACAGCAAAGGTGCCAGCGGGGAAAAGTAATGCTGGTTCTCACTGCCTCCTGGAACCCTTTCAAATGCCACAGACAATTTGGCCCTCTCTGCTTTCCTGCGGACTCCATCCTCAAAAGCACCTGTTTTCGCTTTCGGCAGCCTCCGGAGTAAAAAAGACAAACGTCCAGCTTTTGCTGCCACAGCAAAGGTGCCAGCGGGGAAAAGTAATGCTGGTTCTCACTGCCTCCTGGAACCCTTTCAAATGCCACAGACAATTTGGCCCTCTCTGCTTTCCTGCGGACTCCATCCTCAAAAGCACCTGTTTTCGCTTTCGGCAGCCTCCGGAGCAAAAAAGACAAACGTCCAGCTTTTGCTGCCACAGCAAAGGTGCCAGCGGGGAAAAGTAATGCTGGTTCTCACTGCCTCCTGGAACCCTTTCAAATGCCCCAGACAATTTGGCCCTCTCTGCTTTCCTGCGGACTCCATCCTCAAAAGCACCTGTTTTCGCTTTTGGAAACCTCCGGAGCAAAAAAGACAAACGTCCAGCTTTTGCTGCCACAGCAAAGGTGCCAGCGGGGAAAAGTAATGCTGGTTCTCACTGCCTCCTGGTACCCTTTCAAATGCCACAGACAATTTGGCCCTCTCTGCTTTCCTGCGGACTCCATCCTCAAAAGCACCTGTTTTCGCTTTCGGCAGCCTCCGGAGCAAAAAAGACAAACGTCCAGCTTTTGCTGCCACAGCAAAGGTGCCAGCAGGGAAAAGTAATGCTGGTTCTCACTGCCTCCTGGAACCCTTTCAAATGTCACAGACAATTTGGCCCTCTCTGCTTTCCTGCGGACTCCATCCTCAAAAGCACCTGTTTTCGCTTTCGGCAGCCTCCGGAGCAAAAAAGACAAACGTCCAGATTTTGCTGCCACAGCAAAGGTGCCAGCGGGGAAAAGTAATGCTGGTTCTCACTGCCTCCTGGAACCCTATCAAATGCCACAGACAATTTGGCCCTCTCTGCTTTCCTGCGGACTCTATCCTCAAAAGCGCCTTTTTTCACTTTCGGCGCCCTCCGGTGGTAAAAAGACAAACGTCCAGCTTTTGCTGCCGCAGCAAAGGTGCCAGCGGGGAAAAGTAATGCTGGTCCTCACTGCCTCCTGGAACCTCTTTAAATGCCAAAGACAATTTGGCCCTCTCTGCTTTCCTGCGGACTCCATCCTCAAAAGCACCTGTTTTCGCTTTCGGCAGCCTCCGGAGCAAAAAAGACAAACGTCCAGCTTTTGCTGCCACAGCAAAGGTGCCAGCGGGGAAAAGTAATGCTGGTTCTCACTGCCTCCTGGAACCCTTTCAAATGCCACAGACAATTTGGCCCTCTCTGCTTTCCTGCGGACTCCATCCTCAAAAGCAGCTGTTTTCGCTTTCGGCAACCTCCGGAGCAAAAAAGACAAACGTCCAGCTTTTGCTGCCACAGCAAACGTGCCAGCAGGGAAAAGTAATGCTGGTTCTCACTGCCTCCTGGAACTCCTTCAAATGCCCCAGACAATTTGGCTCTCTCTGCTTTCCTGCGGACTCCATCCTCAAAAGCACCTGTTTTCGCTTTCGGCAGCCTCCGGAGCAAAAAAGACAAACGTCCAGCTTTTGCTGCCACAACAAAGGTGCCAGCGGGGAAAAGTAATGCTGGTTCTCACTGCCTCCTGGAACCCTTTCAAATGCCACAGACAATTTGGCCCTCTCTGCTTTCCTGCGGACTCCATCCTCAAAAGCACCTGTTTTCGCTTTCGGCAGCCTCCGGAGCAAAAAAGACAAACGACCAGCTTTTGCTGCCACAGCAAAAGTGCCAGCGGGGAAAAGTAATGCTGGTTCTCACTGCCTCCTGGAACCCTTTCAAATGCCACAGACAATTTGGCCCTCTCTGCTTTCCTGCGGACTCCATCCTCAAAAGCACCTGTTTTCTCTTTCGGCAACCTCCGGAGCAAAAAAGACAAACGTCCAGCTTTTGCTGCCACAGCAAAGGTGCCAGCAGGGAAAAGTAATGCTGGTTCTCACTGCCTCCTGGAACTCCTTCAAATGCCCCAGACAATTTGGCTCTCTCTGCTTTCCTGCGGACTCCATCCTCAAAAGCACCTGTTTTCGCTTTCGGCAACCTCCGGAGCAAAAAAGACAAACGTCCAGCTTTTGCTGCCACAGCAAACGTGCCAGCAGGGAAAAGTAATGCTGGTTCTCACTGCCTCCTGGAACTCCTTCAAATGCCACAGACAATTTGGCTCTCTCTGCTTTCCTGCGGACTCCATCCTCAAAAGCACCTGTTTTCGCTTTCGGCAGCCTCCGGAGCAAAAAAGACAAACGTCCAGCTTTTGCTGCCACAGCAAAGGTGCCAGCGGGGAAAAGTAATGCTGGTTCTCACTGCCTCCTGGAACCCTTTCAAATGCCACAGACAATTTGGCCCTCTCTGCTTTCCTGCGGACTCCATCCTCAAAAGCACCTGTTTTCGCTTTCGGCAGCCTCCGGAGCAAAAAAGACAAACGACCAGCTTTTGCTGCCACAGCAAAGGTGCCAGCGGGGAAAAGTAATGCTGGTTCTCACTGCCTCCTGGAACCCTTTCAAATGCCACAGACAATTTGGCCCTCTCTGCTTTCCTGCGGACTCTATCCTCAACAGAACCTATTTTTGCTTTCGGCGCCCTCCGGAGCAAAAAAGACAAACGTCCAGCTTTTGCTGCCACAGCAAAGGTGCCAGCGGGGAAAAGTAATGCTGGTTCTCACTGCCTCCTGGAACCCTTTCAAATGCCACAGACAATTTGGCCCTCTCTGCTTTCCTGCGGACTCCATCCTCAAAAGCACCTGTTTTCGCTTTCGGCAGCCTCCGGAGTAAAAAAGACAAACGTCCAGCTTTTGCTGCCACAGCAAAGGTGCCAGCGGGGAAAAGTAATGCTGGTTCTCACTGCCTCCTGGAACCCTTTCAAATGCCACAGACAATTTGGCCCTCTCTGCTTTCCTGCGGACTCCATCCTCAAAAGCACCTGTTTTCGCTTTCGGCAGCCTCCGGAGCAAAAAAGACAAACGTCCAGCTTTTGCTGCCACAGCAAAGGTGCCAGCGGGGAAAAGTAATGCTGGTTCTCACTGCCTCCTGGAACCCTTTCAAATGCCCCAGACAATTTGGCCCTCTCTGCTTTCCTGCGGACTCCATCCTCAAAAGCACCTGTTTTCGCTTTTGGCAACCTCCGGAGCAAAAAAGACAAACGTCCAGCTTTTGCTGCCACAGCAAAGGTGCCAGCGGGGAAAAGTAATGCTGGTTCTCACTGCCTCCTGGTACCCTTTCAAATGCCACAGACAATTTGGCCCTCTCTGCTTTCCTGCGGACTCCATCCTCAAAAGCACCTGTTTTCGCTTTCGGCAGCCTCCGGAGCAAAAAAGACAAACGTCCAGCTTTTGCTGCCACAGCAAAGGTGCCAGCAGGGAAAAGTAATGCTGGTTCTCACTGCCTCCTGGAACCCTTTCAAATGTCACAGACAATTTGGCCCTCTCTGCTTTCCTGCGGACTCCATCCTCAAAAGCACCTGTTTTCGCTTTCGGCAGCCTCCGGAGCAAAAAAGACAAACGTCCAGATTTTGCTGCCACAGCAAAGGTGCCAGCGGGGAAAAGTAATGCTGGTTCTCACTGCCTCCTGGAACCCTATCAAATGCCACAGACAATTTGGCCCTCTCTGCTTTCCTGCGGACTCTATCCTCAAAAGCGCCTTTTTTCACTTTCGGCGCCCTCCGGTGGTAAAAAGACAAACGTCCAGCTTTTGCTGCCGCAGCAAAGGTGCCAGCGGGGAAAAGTAATGCTGGTCCTCACTGCCTCCTGGAACCTCTTTAAATGCCAAAGACAATTTGGCCCTCTCTGCTTTCCTGCGGACTCCATCCTCAAAAGCACCTGTTTTCGCTTTCGGCAGCCTCCGGAGCAAAAAAGACAAACGTCCAGATTTTGCTGCCACAGCAAAGGTGCCAGCGGGGAAAAGTAATGCTGGTTCTCACTGCCTCCTGGAACCCTTTCAAATGCCACAGACAATTTGGCCCTCTCTGCTTTCCTGCGGACTCCATCCTCAAAAGCACCTGTTTTCGCTTTCGGCAACCTCCGGAGCAAAAAAGACAAACGTCCAGCTTTTGCTGCCACAGCAAACGTGCCAGCAGGGAAAAGTAATGCTGGTTCTCACTGCCTCCTGGAACTCCTTCAAATGCCCCAGACAATTTGGCTCTCTCTGCTTTCCTGCGGACTCCATCCTCAAAAGCACCTGTTTTCGCTTTCGGCAGCCTCCGGAGCAAAAAAGACAAACGTCCAGCTTTTGCTGCCACAACAAAGGTGCCAGCGGGGAAAAGTAATGCTGGTTCTCACTGCCTCCTGGAACCCTTTCAAATGCCACAGACAATTTGGCCCTCTCTGCTTTCCTGCGGACTCCATCCTCAAAAGCACCTGTTTTCGCTTTCGGCAGCCTCCGGAGCAAAAAAGACAAACGACCAGCTTTTGCTGCCACAGCAAAGGTGCCAGCGGGGAAAAGTAATGCTGGTTCTCACTGCCTCCTGGAACCCTTTCAAATGCCACAGACAATTTGGCCCTCTCTGCTTTCCTGCGGACTCCATCCTCAAAAGAACCTATTTTCGCTTTCGGCGCCCTCCGGAGCAAAAAAGACAAACGTCCAGCTTTTGCTGCCACAGCAAAGGTGCCAGCGGGGAAAAGTAATGCTGGTTCTCACTGCCTCCTACAACCCTTTCAAATGCCACAGACAATTTGGCCCTCTCTGCTTTCCTGCGGACTCCATCCTCAAAAGCACCTGTTTTCGCTTTCGGCAACCTCCGGAGCAAAAAAGACAAACGTCCAGCTTTTGCTGCCACAGCAAAGGTGCCAGCAGGGAAAAGTAATGCTGGTTCTCACTGCCTCCTGGAACTCCTTCAAATGCCCCAGACAATTTGGCTCTCTCTGCTTTCCTGCGGACTCCATCCTCAAAAGCACCTGTTTTCGCTTTCGGCAGCCTCCGGAGCAAAAAAGACAAACGTCCAGCTTTTGCTGCCACAGCAAAGGTGCCAGCGGGGAAAAGTAATGCTGGTTCTCACTGCCTCCTGGAACCCTTTCAAATGCCACAGACAATTTGGCCCTCTCTGCTTTCCTGCGGACTCCATCCTCAAAAGCACCTGTTTTCGCTTTCGGCAGCCTCTGGAGCAAAAAAGACAAACGTCCAGCTTTTGCTGCCACAGCAAAGGTGCCAGCGGGGAAAAGTAATGCTGGTTCTCACTGCCTCCTCGAACCCTTTCAAATGCCACAGACAATTTGGCCCTCTCTGCTTTCCTGCGGACTCTATCCTCAAAAGCGCCTTTTTTCACTTTCGGCGCCCTCCGGTGGTAAAAAGACAAACGTCCAGCTTTTGCTGCCGCAGCAAAGGTGCCAGCGGGGAAAAGTAATGCTGGTTCTCACTGCCTCCTGGAACCCTTTCAAATGCCACAGACAATTTGGCCCTCTCTGCTTTCCTGCGGACTCCATCCTCAAAAGAACCTATTTTTGCTTTCGGCGCGCTCCGGAGCAAAAAAGACAAACGTCCAGCTTTTGCTGCCACAGCAAAGGTGCCAGCGGGGAAAAGTAATGCTGGTTCTCACTGCCTCCTGGAACCCTTTCAAATGCCACAGACAATTTGGCCCTCTCTGCTTTCCTGCGGACTCCATCCTCAAAAGCACCTGTTTTCGCTTTCGGCAGCCTCCGGAGTAAAAAAGACAAACGTCCAGCTTTTGCTGCCACAGCAAAGGTGCCAGCGGGGAAAAGTAATGCTGGTTCTCACTGCCTCCTGGAACCCTTTCAAATGCCACAGACAATTTGGCCCTCTCTGCTTTCCTGCGGACTCCATCCTCAAAAGCACCTGTTTTCGCTTTCGGCAGCCTCCGGAGCAAAAAAGACAAACGTCCAGCTTTTGCTGCCACAGCAAAGGTGCCAGCGGGGAAAAGTAATGCTGGTTCTCACTGCCTCCTGGAACCCTTTCAAATGCCACAGACAATTTGGCCCTCTCTGCTTTCCTGCGGACTCCATCCTCAAAAGCACCTGTTTTCGCTTTCGGCAGCCTCCGGAGCAAAAAAGACAAACGTCCAGCTTTTGCTGCCACAGCAAAGGTGCCAGCGGGGAAAAGTAATGCTGGTTCTCACTGCCTCCTGGAACCCTTTCAAATGCCCCAGACAATTTGGCCCTCTCTGCTTTCCTGCGGACTCCATCCTCAAAAGCACCTGTTTTCGCTTTTGGCAACCTCCGGAGCAAAAAAGACAAACGTCCAGCTTTTGCTGCCACAGCAAAGGTGCCAGCGGGGAAAAGTAATGCTGGTTCTCACTGCCTCCTGGTACCCTTTCAAATGCCACAGACAATTTGGCCCTCTCTGCTTTCCTGCGGACTCCATCCTCAAAAGCACCTGTTTTCGCTTTCGGCAGCCTCCGGAGCAAAAAAGACAAACGTCCAGCTTTTGCTGCCACAGCAAAGGTGCCAGCAGGGAAAAGTAATGCTGGTTCTCACTGCCTCCTGGAACCCTTTCAAATGTCACAGACAATTTGGCCCTCTCTGCTTTCCTGCGGACTCCATCCTCAAAAGCACCTGTTTTCGCTTTCGGCAGCCTCCGGAGCAAAAAAGACAAACGTCCAGCTTTTGCTGCCACAGCAAAGGTGCCAGCGGGGAAAAGTAATGCTGGTTCTCACTGCCTCCTGGAACCCTATCAAATGCCACAGACAATTTGGCCCTCTCTGCTTTCCTGCGGACTCTATCCTCAAAAGCGCCTTTTTTCACTTTCGGCGCCCTCCGGTGGTAAAAAGACAAACGTCCAGCTTTTGCTGCCGCAGCAAAGGTGCCAGCGGGGAAAAGTAATGCTGGTCCTCACTGCCTCCTGGAACCTCTTTAAATGCCAAAGACAATTTGGCCCTCTCTGCTTTCCTGCGGACTCCATCCTCAAAAGCACCTGTTTTCGCTTTCGGCAGCCTCCGGAGCAAAAAAGACAAACGTCCAGATTTTGCTGCCACAGCAAAGGTGCCAGCGGGGAAAAGTAATGCTGGTTCTCACTGCCTCCTGGAACCCTTTCAAATGCCACAGACAATTTGGCCCTCTCTGCTTTCCTGCGGACTCCATCCTCAAAAGCACCTGTTTTCGCTTTCGGCAACCTCCGGAGCAAAAAAGACAAACGTCCAGCTTTTGCTGCCACAGCAAACGTGCCAGCAGGGAAAAGTAATGCTGGTTCTCACTGCCTCCTGGAACTCCTTCAAATGCCCCAGACAATTTGGCTCTCTCTGCTTTCCTGCGGACTCCATCCTCAAAAGCACCTGTTTTCGCTTTCGGCAGCCTCCGGAGCAAAAAAGACAAACGTCCAGCTTTTGCTGCCACAACAAAGGTGCCAGCGGGGAAAAGTAATGCTGGTTCTCACTGCCTCCTGGAACCCTTTCAAATGCCACAGACAATTTGGCCCTCTCTGCTTTCCTGCGGACTCCATCCTCAAAAGCACCTGTTTTCGCTTTCGGCAGCCTCCGGAGCAAAAAAGACAAACGACCAGCTTTTGCTGCCACAGCAAAGGTGCCAGCGGGGAAAAGTAATGCTGGTTCTCACTGCCTCCTGGAACCCTTTCAAATGCCACAGACAATTTGGCCCTCTCTGCTTTCCTGCGGACTCCATCCTCAAAAGAACCTATTTTCGCTTTCGGCGCCCTCCGGAGCAAAAAAGACAAACGTCCAGCTTTTGCTGCCACAGCAAAGGTGCCAGCGGGGAAAAGTAATGCTGGTTCTCACTGCCTCCTACAACCCTTTCAAATGCCACAGACAATTTGGCCCTCTCTGCTTTCCTGCGGACTCCATCCTCAAAAGCACCTGTTTTCGCTTTCGGCAACCTCCGGAGCAAAAAAGACAAACGTCCAGCTTTTGCTGCCACAGCAAAGGTGCCAGCAGGGAAAAGTAATGCTGGTTCTCACTGCCTCCTGGAACTCCTTCAAATGCCACAGACAATTTGGCTCTCTCTGCTTTCCTGCGGACTCCATCCTCAAAAGCACCTGTTTTCGCTTTCGGCAGCCTCCGGAGCAAAAAAGACAAACGTCCAGCTTTTGCTGCCACAGCAAAGGTGCCAGCGGGGAAAAGTAATGCTGGTTCTCACTGCCTCCTGGAACCCTTTCAAATGCCACAGACAATTTGGCCCTCTCTGCTTTCCTGCGGACTCCATCCTCAAAAGCACCTGTTTTCGCTTTCGGCAGCCTCTGGAGCAAAAAAGACAAACGTCCAGCTTTTGCTGCCACAGCAAAGGTGCCAGCGGGGAAAAGTAATGCTGGTTCTCACTGCCTCCTCGAACCCTTTCAAATGCCACAGACAATTTGGCCCTCTCTGCTTTCCTGCGGACTCTATCCTCAAAAGCGCCTTTTTTCACTTTCGGCGCCCTCCGGTGGTAAAAAGACAAACGTCCAGCTTTTGCTGCCGCAGCAAAGGTGCCAGCGGGGAAAAGTAATGCTGGTCCTCACTGCCTCCTGGAACCTCTTTAAATGCCAAAGACAATTTGGCCCTCTCTGCTTTCCTGCGGACTCCATCCTCAAAAGCACCTGTTTTCGCTTTCGGCAGCCTCCAGAGCAAAAAAGACAAACGTCCAGCTTTTGCTGCCAAAGCAAAGGTGCCAGCGGGTAAAAGTAATGCTGGTTCTCACTGCCTCCTGGAACCCTTTCAAATGCCACAGACAATTTGGCCCTCTCTGCTTTCCTGCGGACTCCATCCTCAAAAGCACCTGTTTTCGCTTTCGGCAGCCTCCGGAGCAAAAAAGACAAACGTCCAGCTTTTGCTGCCGCAGCAAAGGTGCCAGCGGGGAAAAGTAATGCTGGTCCTCACTGCCTCCTGGAACCTCTTTAAATGCCAAAGACAATTTGGCCCTCTCTGCTTTCCTGCGGACTCCATCATCAAAAGCACCTGTTTTCGCTTTCGGCAGCCTCCGGAGCAAAAAAGACAAACGTCCAGCTTTTGCTGCCACAGCAAAGGTGCCAGCGGGGAAAAGTAATGCTGGTTCTCACTGCCTCCTGGAACCCTTTCAAATGCCACAGACAATTTGGCCCTCTCTGCTTTCCTGCGGACTCCATCCTCAAAAGAACCTGTTTTCGCTTTCGGCAACCTCCGGAGCAAAAAAGACAAACGTCCAGCTTTTGCTGCCACAGCAAACGTGCCAGCGGGGAAAAGTAATGCTGGTTCTCACTGCCTCCTCGAACCCTTTCAAATGCCACAGACAATTTGGTCCTCTCTGCTTTCCTGCGGACTCCATCCTCAAAAGAACCTATTTTCGCTTTCGGCAGCCTCCGGAGCAAAAAAGACAAACGTCCAGTTTTTGCTGCCACAGCAAAGGTGCCAGCGGGGAAAAGTAATGCTGGTTCTCACTGCCTCCTGGAACCCTTTCAAATGCCACAGACAATTTGGCCCTCTCTGCTTTCCTGCGGACTCCAGCCTCAAAAGAACCTATTTTTGCTTTCGGCGCCCTCCGGAGCAAAAAAGACAAACGTCCAGCTTTTGCTGCCACAGCAAAGGTGCCAGCGGGGAAAAGTTATGCTGGTTCTCACTGCCTCCTGGAACTCCTTCAAATGCCCCAGACAATTTGGCTCTCTCTGCTTTCCTGCGGACTCCATCCTCAAAAGCACCTGTTTTCGCTTTCGGCAGCCTCCGGAGCAAAAAAGACAAACGTCCAGCTTTTGCTGCCACAGCAAATGTGCCAACGGGGAAAAGTAATGCTGGTTCTCACTGCCTCCTGGAACCCTTTCAAATGTCACAGACAATTTGGCCCTCTCTGCTTTCCTGCGGACTCCATCCTCAAAAGCACCTGTTTTCGCTTTCGGCAGCCTCCGGAGCAAAAAAGACAAACGTCCAGATTTTGCTGCCACAGCAAAGGTGCCAGCGGGGAAAAGTAATGCTGGTTCTCACTGCCTCCTGGAACCCTTTCAAATGCCACAGACAATTTGGCCCTCTCTGCTTTCCTGTGGACTCTATCCTCAAAAGCACCTTTTTTCACTTTCGGCGCCCTCCGGTGGTAAAAAGACAAACGTCCAGCTTTTGCTGCCGCAGCAAAGGTGCCAGCGGGGAAAAGTAATGCTGGTCCTCACTGCCTCCTGGAACCTCTTTAAATGCCAAAGACAATTTGGCCCTCTCTGCTTTCCTGCGGACTCCATCCTCAAAAGCACCTGTTTTCGCTTTCGGCAGCCTCCGGAGCAAAAAAGACAAACGTCCAGCTTTTGCTGCCACAGCAAAGGTGCCAGCGGGGAAAAGTAATGCTGGTTCTCACTGCCTCCTGGAACCCTTTCAAATGCCACAGACAATTTGGCCCTCTCTGCTTTCCTGCGGACTCCATCCTCAAAAGCACCTGTTTTCGCTTTCGGCAGCCTCCGGAGCAAAAAAGACAAACGTCCAGCTTTTGCTGCCACAGCAAACGTGCCAGCAGGGAAAAGTAATGCTGGTTCTCACTGCCTCCTGGAACTCCTTCAAATGCCCCAGACAATTTGGCCCTCTCTGCTTTCCTGCGGACTCCATCCTCAAAAGCACCTGTTTTCGCTTTCGGCAGCCTCCGGAGCAAAAAAGACAAACGTCCAGCTTTTGCTGCCACAACAAAGGTGCCAGCGGGGAAAAGTAATGCTGGTTCTCACTGCCTCCTGGAACCCTTTCAAATGCCACAGACAATTTGGCCCTCTCTGCTTTCCTGCGGACTCCATCCTCAAAAGCACCTGTTTTCGCTTTCGGCAGCCTCCGGAGCAAAAAAGACAAACGTCCAGCTTTTGCTGCCACAGCAAAGGTGCCAGCGGGGAAAAGTAATGCTGGTTCTCACTGCCTCCTGGAACCCTTTCAAATGCCACAGACAATTTGGCCCTCTCTGCTTTCCTGCAGACTCCATCCTCAAAAGAACCTATTTTCGCTTTCGGCGCCCTCCGGAGCAAAAAAGACAAACGTCCAGCTTTTGCTGCCACAGCAAAGGTGCCAGCGGGGAAAAGTAATGCTGGTTCTCACTGCCTCCTGGAACCCTTTCAAATGCCACAGACAATTTGGCCCTCTCTGCTTTCCTGCGGACTCCATCCTCAAAAGCACCTGTTTTCGCTTTCGGCAACCTCCGGAGCAAAAAAGACAAACGTCCAGCTTTTGCTGCCACAGCAAAGGTGCCAGCAGGGAAAAGTAATGCTGGTTCTCACTGCCTCCTGGAACTCCTTCAAATGCCCCAGACAATTTGGCTCTCTCTGCTTTCCTGCGGACTCCATCCTCAAAAGCACCTGTTTTCGCTTTCGGCAGCCTCCGGAGCAAAAAAGACAAACGTCCAGCTTTTGCTGCCACAGCAAAGGTGCCAGCGGGGAAAAGTAATGCTGGTTCTCACTGCCTCCTGGAACCCTTTCAAATGCCCCAGACAATTTGGCCCTCTCTGCTTTCCTGCGGACTCCATCCTCAAAAGCACCTGTTTTCGCTTTCGGCAGCCTCCGGAGCAAAAAAGACAAACGTCCAGCTTTTGCTGCCACAGCAAAGGTGCCAGCGGGGAAAAGTAATGCTGGTTCTCACTGCCTCCTCGAACCCTTTCAAATGCCACAGACAATTTGGCCCTCTCTGCTTTCCTGTGGACTCCATCCTCAAAAGCACCTGTTTTCGCTTTCGGCAACCTCCGGAGCAAAAAAGACAAACGTCCAGCTTTTGCTGCCACAGCAAAGGTGCCAGCGGGGAAAAGTAATGCTGGTTCTCACTGCCTCCTGGTACCCTTTCAAATGCCACAGACAATTTGGCCCTCTCTGCTTTCCTGCGGACTCCATCCTCAAAAGCACCTCTTTTCGCTTTCGGCAGCCTCCGGAGCAAAAAAGACAAACGTCCAGCTTTTGCTGCCACAGCAAAGGTGCCAGCGGGGAAAAGTAATGCTGGTTCTCACTGCCTCCTGGAACCCTTTCAAATGTCACAGACAATTTGGCCCTCTCTGCTTTCCTGCGGACTCCATCATCGAAAGCACATGTTTTCGCTTTCGGCAGCCTCCGGAGCAAAAAAGACAAACGTCCAGATTTTGCTGCCACAGCAAAGGTGCCAGCGGGGAAAAGTAATGCTGGTTCTCACTGCCTCCTGGAACCCTATCAAATGCCACAGACAATTTGGCCCTCTCTGCTTTCCTGCGGACTCTATCCTCAAAAGCGCCTTTTTTCACTTTCGGCGCCCTCCGGTGGTAAAAAGACAAACGTCCAGCTTTTGCTGCCGCAGCAAAGGTGCCAGCGGGGAAAAGTAATGCTGGTCCTCACTGCCTCCTGGAACCTCTTTAAATGCCAAAGACAATTTGGCCCTCTCTGCTTTCCTGCGGACTCCATCCTCAAAAGCACCTGTTTTCGCTTTCGGCAGCCTCCGGAGCAAAAAAGACAAACGTCCAGCTTTTGCTGCCAAAGCAAAGGTGCCAGCGGGTAAAAGTAATGCTGGTTCTCACTGCCTCCTGGAACCCTTTCAAATGCCACAGACAATTTGGCCCTCTCTGCTTTCCTGCGGACTCCATCCTCAAAAGAACCTATTTTCGCTTTCGGCAGCCTCCGGAGCAAAAAAGACAAACGTCCAGCTTTTGCTGCCACAGCAAAGGTGCCAGCGGGGAAAAGTAATGCTCGTTCTCACTGCCTCCTGGAACCCTTTCAAATGCCAAAGACAATTTGGCCCTCTCTGCTTTCCTGCGGACTCCATCATCAAAAGCACCTGTTTTCGCTTTCGGCAACCTCCGGAGCAAAAAAGACAAACGTCCAGCTTTTGCTGCCACAGCAAACGTGCCAGCGGGGAAAAGTAATGCTGGTTCTCACTGCCTCCTGGAACCCTTTCAAATGCCACAGACAATTTGGTCCTCTCTGCTTTCCTGCGGACTCCATCCTCAAAAGAACCTATTTTCGCTTTCGGCAGCCTCCGGAGCAAAAAAGACAAACGTCCAGTTTTTGCTGCCACAGCAAAGGTGCCAGCGGGGAAAAGTAATGCTGGTTCTCACTGCCTCCTGGAACCCTTTCAAATGCCACAGACAATTTGGCCCTCTCTGCTTTCCTGCGGACTCCATCCTCAAAAGAACCTATTTTTGCTTTCGGCGCCCTCCGGAGCAAAAAAGACAAACGTCCAGCTTTTGCTGCCACAGCAAAGGTGCCAGCGGGGAAAAGTTATGCTGGTTCTCACTGCCTCCTGGAACTCCTTCAAATGCCCCAGACAATTTGGCTCTCTCTGCTTTCCTGCGGACTCCATCCTCAAAAGCACCTGTTTTCGCTTTCGGCAGCCTCCGGAGCAAAAAAGACAAACGTCCAGCTTTTGCTGCCACAGCAAATGTGCCAACGGGGAAAAGTAATGCTGGTTCTCACTGCCTCCTGGAACCCTTTCAAATGCCACAGACAATTTGGCCCTCTCTGCTTTCCTGCGGACTCCATCCTCAAAAGCACCTGTTTTCGCTTTCGGCAGCCTCCGGAGCAAAAAAGACAAACGTCCAGCTTTTGCTGCCACAGCAAAGGTGCCAGCGGGGAAAAGTAATGCTGGTTCTCACTGCCTCCTGGAACTCCTTCAAATGCCCCAGACAATTTGGCTCTCTCTGCTTTCCTGCGGACTCCATCCTCAAAAGCACCTGTTTTCGCTTTCGGCAGCCTCCGGAGCAAAAAAGACAAATGTCCAGCTTTTGCTGCCACAACAAAGGTGCCAGCGGGGAAAAGTAATGCTGGTTCTCACTGCCTCCTGGAACCCTTTCAAATGCCACAGACAATTTGGCCCTCTCTGCTTTCCTGCGGACTCCATCCTCAAAAGCACCTGTTTTCGCTTTCGGCAGCCTCCGGAGCAAAAAAGACAAACGTCCAGCTTTTGCTGCCACAGCAAAGGTGCCAGCGGGGAAAAGTAATGCTGGTTCTCACTGCCTCCTGGAACCCTTTCAAATGCCACAGACAATTTGGCCCTCTCTGCTTTCCTGCGGACTCCATCCTCAAAAGAACCTATTTTCGCTTTCGGCGCCTCCGGAGCAAAAAAGACAAACGTCCAGCTTTTGCTTCCACAACAAAGGTGCCAGCGGGGAAAAGTAATGCTGGTTCTCACTGCCTCCTGGAACCCTTTCAAATGCCACAGACAATTTGGCCCTCTCTGCTTTCCTGCGGACTCCATCCTCAAAAGCACCTGTTTTCGCTTTCGGCAGCCTCCGGAGCAAAAAAGACAAACGTCCAGCTTTTGCTGCCACAGCAAAGGTGCCAGCGGGGAAAAGTAATGCTGGTTCTCACTGCCTCCTGGAACCCTTTCAAATGCCACAGACAATTTGGCCCTCTCTGCTTTCCTGCGGACTCCATCCTCAAAAGAACCTATTTTCGCTTTCGGCGCCTCCGGAGCAAAAAAGACAAACGTCCAGCTTTTGCTGCCACAGCAAAGGTGCCAGCGGGGAAAAGTAATGCTGGTTCTCACTGCCTCCTGGAACCCTTTCAAATGCCACAGACAATTTGGCCCTCTCTGCTTTCCTGCGGACTCCATCCTCAAAAGCACCTGTTTTCGCTTTCGGCAGCCTCCGGAGCAAAAAAGACAAACGTCCAGCTTTTGCTGCCACAGCAAAGGTGCCAGCGGGGAAAAGTAATGCTGGTTCTCACTGCCTCCTGGAACCCTTTCAAATGCCACAGACAATTTGGCCCTCTCTGCTTTCCTGCGGACTCCATCCTCAAAAGCACCTGTTTTCGCTTTCGGCAGCCTCCGGAGCAAAAAAGACAAACGTCCAGCTTTTGCTGCCACAGCAAATGTGCCAGCGGGGAAAAGCAATGCTGGTTCTCACTGCCTCCTGGAACCCTTTCAAATGCCACAGACAATTTGGCCCTCTCTGCTTTCCTGCGGACTCCATCCTCAAAAGCAGCTGTTTTCGCTTTCGGCAGCCTCCGGAGCAAAAAAGACAAACGTCCAGCTTTTGCTGCCACAGCAAACGTGCCAGCGGGGAAAAGTAATGCTGGTTCTCACTGCCTCCTGGAACCCTTTCAAATGCCACAGTCAATTTGGCCCTCTCTGCTTTGCTGCGGACTCCATCCTCAAAAGCACCTGTTTTCGCTTTCGGCAGCCTCCGGAGCAAAAAAGACAAACGTCCAGCTTTTGCTGCCACAGCAAAGGTGCCAGCGGGGAAAAGTAATGCTGGTTCTCACTGCCTCCTGGAACCCTTTCAAATGCCACAGACAATTTGGCCCTCTCTGCTTTCCTGCGGACTCCATCCTCAAAAGAACCTGTTTTCGCTTTCGGCAGCCTCCGGAGCAAAAAAGACAAACGTCCAGCTTTTGCTGCCACAGCAAAGGTGCCAGCGGGGAAAAAGTAATGCTGGTTCTCACTGCCTCCTGGGAACCCTTTCAAATGCCACAGACAATTTGGCCCCTCTCTGCTTTCCTGCGGACTCCATCATTTAAAAGCACCTGTTTTCGCTTTCGGCAGCCTCCGGAGCAAAAAAGACAAACGTCCAGCTTTTGCTGCCACAGCAAAGGTGCCAGCGGGGAAAAGTAATGCTGGTTCTCACTGCCTCCTGGAACCCTTTCAAATGCCACAGACAATTTGGCCCTCTCTGCTTTCCTGCGGACTCCATCCTCAAAAGCACCTGTTTTCGCTTTCGCAACCTCCGGAGCAAAAAAGAAAAACGTCCAGCTTTTGCTGCCACAGCAAAGGTGCCAGCGGGGAAAAGTAATGCTGGTTCTCACTGCCTCCTGGAACCTCTTCAAATGCCCCAGACAATTTGGCTCTCTCTGCTTTCCTGCGGACTCCATCCTCAAAAGCACCTGTTTTCGCTTTCGGCAGCCTCCGGAGCAAAAAAGACAAACGTCCAGCTTTTGCTGCCACAACAAAGGTGCCAGCGGGGAAAAGTAATGCTGGTTCTCACTGCCTCCTGGAACCCTTTCAAATGCCACAGACAATTTGGCCCTCTCTGCTTTCCTGCGGACTCCATCCTCAAAAGCACCTGTTTTCGCTTTCGGCAACCTCCGGAGCAAAAAAGACAAACGTCCAGCTTTTGCTGCCACAGCAAACGTGCCAGCAGGGAAAAGTAATGCTGGTTCTCACTGCCTCCTGGAACTCCTTCAAATGCCCCAGACAATTTGGCTCTCTCTGCTTTCCTGCGGACTCCATCCTCAAAAGCACCTGTTTTCGCTTTCGGCAGCCTCCGGAGCAAAAAAGACAAACGACCAGCTTTTGCTGCCACAGCAAAGGTGCCAGCGGGGAAAAGTAATGCTGGTTCTCACTGCCTCCTGGAACCCTTTCAAATGCCACAGACAATTTGGCCCTCTCTGCTTTCCTGCGGACTCCATCCTCAAAAGCAGCTGTTTTCGCTTTCGGCAGCCTCCGGAGCAAAAAAGACAAACGTCCAGCTTTTGCTGCCACAGCAAAGGTGCCAGCGGGGAAAAGTAATGCTGGTTCTCACTGCCTCCTGGAACCCTTTCAAATGCCACAGACAATTTGGCCCTCTCTGCTTTCCTGCGGACTCCATCCTCAAAAGAACCTATTTTCGCTTTCGGCGCCCTCCGGAGCAAAAAAGACAAACGTCCAGCTTTTGCTGCCACAGCAAAGGTGCCAGCGGGGAAAAGTAATGCTGGTTCTCACTGCCTCCTGGAACCCTTTCAAATGCCACAGACAATTTGGCCCTCTCTGCTTTCCTGCGGACTCCATCCTCAAAAGCACCTGTTTTCGCTTTCGGCAGCCTCCGGAGCAAAAAAGACAAACGTCCAGCTTTTGCTGCCACAGCAAGGTGCCAGCAGGGAAAAGTAATGCTGGTTCTCACTGCCTCCTGGAACTCCTTCAAATGCCCCCAGACAATTTGGCTCTCTCTCTGCTTTCCTGCGGACTTCATCCTCAAAAGCACCTGTTTTTCGCTTTCGGCAGCCTCCGGAGCAAAAAAGACAAACGTCCAGCTTTTGCTGCCACAGCAAAGGTGCCAGCGGGGAAAAGTAATGCTGGTTCTCACTGCCTCCTGGAACCCTTTCAAATGCCACAGACAATTTGGCCCTCTCTGCTTTCCTGCGGACTCCATCCTCAAAAGCACCTGTTTTCGCTTTCGGCAGCCTCCGGAGCAAAAAAGACAAACGTCCAGCTTTTGCTGCCACAGCAAAGGTGCCAGCGGGGAAAAGTAATGCTGGTTCTCACTGCCTCCTCGAACCCTTTCAAATGCCACAGACAATTTGGCCCTCTCTGCTTTCCTGCGGACTCCATCCTCAAAAGCACCTGTTTTCGCTTTCGGCAACCTCCGGAGCAAAAAAGACAAACGTCCAGCTTTTGCTGCCACAGCAAAGGTGCCAGCGGGGAAAAGTAATGCTGGTTCTCACTGCCTCCTGGTACCCTTTCAAATGCCACAGACAATTTGGCCCTCTCTGCTTTCCTGCGGACTCCATCCTCAAAAGCACCTGTTTTCGCTTTCGGCAGCCTCCGGAGCAAAAAAGACAAACGTCCAGCTTTTGCTGCCACAGCAAAGGTGCCAGCGGGGAAAAGTAATGCTGGTTCTCACTGCCTCCTGGAACCCTTTCAAATGCCACAGACAATTTGGCCCTCTCTGCTTTCCTGCGGACTCCATCATCAAAAGCACATGTTTTCGCTTTCGGCAGCCTCCGGAGCAAAAAAGACAAACGTCCAGATTTTGCTGCCACAGCAAAGGTGCCAGCGGGGAAAAGTAATGCTGGTTCTCACTGCCTCCTGGAACCCTATCAAATGCCACAGACAATTTGGCCCTCTCTGCTTTCCTGCGGACTCTATCCTCAAAAGCGCCTTTTTTCACTTTCGGCGCCCTCCGGTGGTAAAAAGACAAACGTCCAGCTTTTGCTGCCGCAGCAAAGGTGCCAGCGGGGAAAAGTAATGCTGGTCCTCACTGCCTCCTGGAACCTCTTTAAATGCCAAAGACAATTTGGCCCTCTCTGCTTTCCTGCGGACTCCATCCTCAAAAGCACCTGTTTTCGCTTTCGGCAGCCTCCGGAGCAAAAAAGACAAACGTCCAGCTTTTGCTGCCACAGCAAAGGTGCCAGCGGGGAAAAGTAATGCTGGTTCTCACTGCCTCCTGGAACCCTTTCAAATGCCACAGACAATTTGGCCCTCTCTGCTTTCCTGCGGACTCCATCCTCAAAAGCAGCTGTTTTCGCTTTCGGCAGCCTCCGGAGCAAAAAAGACAAACGTCCAGCTTTTGCTGCCACAGCAAAGGTGCCAGCGGGGAAAAGTAATGCTGGTTCTCACTGCCTCCTGGAACCCTTTCAAATGCCCCAGACAATTTGGCCCTCTCTGCTTTCCTGCGGACTCCATCCTCAAAAGCACCTGTTTTCGCTTTCGGCAGCCTCCGGAGCAAAAAAGACAAACGTCCAGCTTTTGCTGCCACAGCAAAGGTGCCAGCGGGGAAAAGTAATGCTGGTTCTCACTGCCTCCTGGAACCCTTTCAAATGCCCCAGACAATTTGGCCCTCTCTGCTTTCCTGCGGACTCTATCCTCAAAAGCGCCTTTTTTTAATTTCGGCGCCATCCGGTGGTAAAAAGACAAACGTCCAGCTTTTGCTGCCGCAGCAAAGGTGCCAGCGGGGAAAAGTAATGCTGGTCCTCACTGCCTCCTGTAACCTCTTTAAATGCCAAAGACAATTTGGCCCTCTCTGCTTTCCTGCGGACTCCATCATCAAAAGCACCTGTTTTCGCTTTCGGCAGCCTCCGGAGCAAAAAAGACAAACGTCCAGCTTTTGCTGCCACAGCAAAGGTGCCAGCGGGGAAAAGTAATGCTGGTTCTCACTGCCTCCTGGAACCCTTTCAAATGCCACAGACAATTTGGCCCTCTCTGCTTTCCTGCGGACTCCATCCTCAAAAGAACCTATTTTCGCTTTCGGCAGCCTCCGGAGCAAAAAAGACAAACGTCCAGCTTTTGCTGCCACAGCAAAGGTGCCAGCGGGGAAAAGTAATGCTCGTTCTCACTGCCTCCTGGAACCCTTTCAAATGCCACAGACAATTTGGCCCTCTCTGCTTTCCTGCGGACTCAATCCTCAAAAGCACCTGTTTTCGCTTTCGGCAACCTGCGGAGCAAAAAAGACAAACGTCCAGCTTTTGCTGCCACAGCAAAGGTGCCAGCGGGGAAAAGTAATGCTGGTCCTCACTGCCTCCTGGAACCTCTTTAAATGCCAAAGACAATTTGGCCCTCTCTGCTTTCCTGCGGACTCCATCATCAAAAGCACCTGTTTTCGCTTTCGGCAACCTCCGGAGCAAAAAAGACAAACGTCCAGCTTTTGCTGCCACAGCAAAGGTGCCAGCGGGGAAAAGTAATGCTGGTTCTCACTGCCTCCTGGAACCCTTTCAAATGCCACAGACAATTTGGTCCTCTCTGCTTTCCTGCGGACTCCATCCTCAAAAGAACCTATTTTCGCTTTCGGCAGCCTCCGGAGCAAAAAAGACAAACGTCCAGTTTTTGCTGCCACAGCAAAGGTGCCAGCGGGGAAAAGTAATGCTGGTTCTCACTGCCTCCTGGAACCCTTTCAAATGCCACAGACAATTTGGCCCTCTCTGCTTTCCTGCGGACTCCATCCTCAAAAGAACCTGTTTTTGCTTTCGGCGCCCTCCGGAGCAAAAAAGACAAACGTCCAGCTTTTGCTGCCACAGCAAAGGTGCCAGCGGGGAAAAGTTATGCTGGTTCTCACTGCCTCCTGGAACTCCTTCAAATGCCCCAGACAATTTGGCTCTCTCTGCTTTCCTGCGGACTCCATCCTCAAAAGCACCTGTTTTCGCTTTCGGCAGCCTCCGGAGCAAAAAAGACAAACGTCCAGCTTTTGCTGCCACAGCAAATGTGCCAACGGGGAAAAGTAATGCTGGTTCTCACTGCCTCCTGGAACCCTTTCAAATGCCACAGACAATTTGGCCCTCTCTGCTTTCCTGCGGACTCCATCCTCAAAAGCACCTGTTTTCGCTTTCGGCAGCCTCCGGAGCAAAAAAGACAAACGTCCAGCTTTTGCTGCCACAGCAAAGGTGCCAGCGGGGAAAAGTAATGCTGGTTCTCACTGCCTCCTGGAACCCTTTCAAATGCCACAGACAATTTGGCCCTCTCTGCTTTCCTGCGGACTCCATCCTCAAAAGCACCTGTTTTCGCTTTCGGCAGCCTCCGGAGCAAAAAAGACAAACGTCCAGCTTTTGCTGCCACAGGAAAGGTGCCAGCGGGGAAAAGTAATGCTGGTTCTCACTGCCTCCTGGAACCCTTTCAAATGCCCCAGACAATTTGGCCCTCTCTGCTTTCCTGCGGACTCCATCCTCAAAAGCACCTGTTTTCGCTTTCGGCAGCCTCCGGAGCAAAAAAGACAAACGTCCAGCTTTTGCTGCCACAGCAAAGGTGCCAGCGGGGAAAAGTAATGCTGGTTCTCACTGCCTCCTGGAACTCCTTCAAATGCCACGGACAATTTTGCTCTCTCTGCTTTCCTGCGGACTCCATCCTCAAAAGCACCTGTTTTAGCTTTCGGCAGCCTCCGGAGCAAAAAAGACAAACGTCCAGCTTTTGCTGCCACAACAAAGGTGCCAGCGGGGAAAAGTAATGCTGGTTCTCACTGCCTCCTGGAACCCTTTCAAATGCCACAGTCAATTTGGCCCTCTCTGCTTTGCTGCGGACTCCATCCTCAAAAGCACCTGTTTTCGCTTTCGGCAGCCTCCGGAGCAAAAAAGACAAACGTCCAGCTTTTGCTGCCACAGCAAAGGTGCCAGCGGGGAAAAGTAATGCTGGTTCTCACTGCCTCCTGGAACCCTTTCAAATGCCACAGACAATTTGGCCCTCTCTGCTTTCCTGCGGACTCCATCCTCAAAAGCACCTGTTTTCGCTTTCGGCAGCCTCCGGAGCAAAAAAGACAAACGTCCAGCTTTTGCTGCCACAGCAAAGGTGCCAGCGGGGAAAAGTAATGCTGGTTCTCACTGCCTCCTGGAACCCTTTCAAATGCCACAGACAATTTGGCCCTCTCTGCTTTCCTGCGGACTCCATCCTCAAAAGCACCTGTTTTCGCTTTCGGCAGCCTCCGGAGCAAAAAAGACAAACGTCCAGCTTTTGCTGCCACAGCAAAGGTGCCAGCGGGGAAAAGTAATGCTGGTCCTCACTGCCTCCTGGAACTCCTTCAAATGCCCCAGACAATTTGGCTCTCTCTGCTTTCCTGCGGACTCCATCCTCAAAAGCACCTGTTTTCGCTTTCGGCAGCCTCCGGAGCAAAAAAGACAAACGTCCAGCTTTTGCTGCCACAGCAAAGGTGCCAGCGGGGAAAAGTAATGCTGGTTCTCACTGCCTCCTGGAACCCTTTCAAATGCCACAGACAATTTGGCCCTCTCTGCTTTCCTGCGGACTCCATCCTCAAAAGCACCTGTTTTCGCTTTCGGCAGCCTCCGGAGCAAAAAAGACAAACGTCCAGCTTTTGCTGCCACAGCAAAGGTGCCAGCGGGGAAAAGTAATGCTGGTTCTCACTGCCTCCTGGAACCCTTTCAAATGCCACAGACAATTTGGCCCTCTCTGCTTTCCTGCGGACTCCATCCTCAAAAGCACCTGTTTTCGCTTTCGGCAGCCTCCGGAGCAAAAAAGACAAACGTCCAGCTTTTGCTGCCACAGCAAAGGTGCCAGCGGGGAAAAGTAATGCTGGTTCTCACTGCCTCCTGGAACCCTTTCAAATGCCACAGACAATTTGGCCCTCTCTGCTTTCCTGCGGACTCCATCCTCAAAAGAACCTATTTTCGCTTTCGGCGCCCTCCGGAGCAAAAAAGACAAACGTCCAGCTTTTGCTGCCACAGCAAAGGTGCCAGCGGGGAAAAGTAATGCTGGTTCTCACTGCCTCCTCGAACCCTTTCAAATGCCACAGACAATTTGGCCCTCTCTGCTTTCCTGCGGACTCCATCCTCAAAAGCAGCTGTTTTCGCTTTCGGCAGCCTCCGGAGCAAAAAAGACAAACGTCCAGCTTTTGCTGCCACAGCAAAGGTGCCAACGGGGAAAAGTAATGCTGGTTCTCACTGCCTCCTGGAACCCTTTCAAATGCCACAGACAATTTGGCCCTCTCTGCTTTGCTGCGGACTCCATCCTCAAAAGCACCTGTTTTCGCTTTCGGCAGCCTCCGGAGCAAAAAAGACAAACGTCCAGCTTTTGCTGCCACAGCAAAGGTGCCAGCGGGGAAAAGCAGTGCTGGTTCTCACTGCCTCCTGGAACCCTTTCAAATGCCACAGACAATTTGGCCCTCTCTGCTTTGCTGCGGACTCCATCCTCAAAAGCACCTGTTTTCGCTTTCGGCAGCCTCCGGAGCAAAAAAGACAAACGTCCAGCTTTTGCTGCCACAGCAAAGGTGCCAGCGGGGAAAAGTAATGCTGGTTCTCACTGCCTCCTGGAACCCTTTCAAATGCCACAGACAATTTGGCCCTCTCTGCTTTCCTGCGGACTCCATCCTCAAAAGCACCTGTTTTCGCTTTCGGCAGCCTCCGGAGCAAAAAAGACAAACGTCCAGCTTTTGCTGCCACAGCAAAGGTGCCAGCGGGGAAAAGTAATGCTGGTTCTCACTGCCTCCTGGAACTCCTTCAAATGCCACGGACAATTTTGCTCTCTCTGCTTTCCTGCGGACTCCATCCTCAAAAGCACCTGTTTTCGCTTTCGGCAGCCTCCGGAGCAAAAAAGACAAACGTCCAGCTTTTGCTGCCACAGCAAAGGTGCCAGCGGGGAAAAGTAATGCTGGTTCTCACTGCCTCCTGGAACCCTTTCAAATGCCACAGTCAATTTGGCCCTCTCTGCTTTGCTGCGGACTCCATCCTCAAAAGCAGCTGTTTTCGCTTTCGGCAGCCTCCGGAGCAAAAAAGACAAACGTCCAGCTTTTGCTGCCACAGCAAAGGTGCCAGCGGGGAAAAGTAATGCTGGTTCTCACTGCCTCCTGGAACCCTTTCAAATGCCACAGACAATTTGGCCCTCTCTGCTTTCCTGCGGACTCCATCCTCAAAAGCACCTGTTTTCGCTTTCGGCAGCCTCCGGAGCAAAAAAGACAAACGTCCAGCTTTTGCTGCCACAGCAAAGGTGCCAGCGGGGAAAAGTAATGCTGGTTCTCACTGCCTCCTGGAACCCTTTCAAATGCCACAGACAATTTGGCCCTCTCTGCTTTCCTGCGGACTCCATCCTCAAAAGAACCTATTTTCGCTTTCGGCGCCCTCCGGAGCAAAAAAGACAAACGTCCAGCTTTTGCTGCCACAGCAAAGGTGCCAGCGGGGAAAAGTAATGCTGGTTCTCACTGCCTCCTCGAACCCTTTCAAATGCCACAGACAATTTGGCCCTCTCTGCTTTCCTGCGGACTCCATCCTCAAAAGCACCTGTTTTCGCTTTCGGCAGCCTCCGGAGCAAAAAAGACAAACGTCCAGCTTTTGCTGCCACAGCAAAGGTGCCAACGGGGAAAAGTAATGCTGGTTCTCACTGCCTCCTGGAACCCTTTCAAATGCCACAGACAATTTGGCCCTCTCTGCTTTGCTGCGGACTCCATCCTCAAAAGCACCTGTTTTCGCTTTCGGCAGCCTCCGGAGCAAAAAAGACAAACGTCCAGCTTTTGCTGCCACAGCAAAGGTGCCAGCGGGGAAAAGCAGTGCTGGTTCTCACTGCCTCCTGGAACCCTTTCAAATGCCACAGACAATTTGGCCCTCTCTGCTTTGCTGCGGACTCCATCCTCAAAAGCAGCTGTTTTCGCTTTCGGCAGCCTCCGGAGCAAAAAAGACAAACGTCCAGCTTTTGCTGCCACAGCAAAGGTGCCAGCGGGGAAAAGTAATGCTGGTTCTCACTGCCTCCTGGAACCCTTTCAAATGCCACAGACAATTTGGCCCTCTCTGCTTTCCTGCGGACTCCATCCTCAAAAGCACCTGTTTTCGCTTTCGGCAGCCTCCGGAGCAAAAAAGACAAACGTCCAGCTTTTGCTGCCACAGCAAAGGTGCCAGCGGGGAAAAGTAATGCTGGTTCTCACTGCCTCCTGGAACCCTTTCAAATGCCACAGACAATTTGGCCCTCTCTGCTTTCCTGCGGACTCCATCCTCAAAAGCACCTGTTTTCGCTTTCGGCAGCCTCCGGAGCAAAAAAGACAAACGTCCAGCTTTTGCTGCCACAGCAAAGGTGCCAGCGGGGAAAAGTAATGCTGGTTCTCACTGCCTCCTGGAACCCTTTCAAATGCCACAGACAATTTGGCCCTCTCTGCTTTCCTGCGGACTCTATCCTCAAAAGCACCTGTTTTCGCTTTCGGCAGCCTCCGGAGCAAAAAAGACAAACGTCCAGCTTTTGCTGCCACAGCAAAGGTGCCAGCGGGGAAAAGTAATGCTGGTTCTCACTGCCTCCTGGAACCCTTTCAAATGCCACAGACAATTTGGCCCTCTCTGCTTTCCTGCGGACTCTATCCTCAAAAGCGCCTTTTTTCACTTTCGGCGCCATCCGGTGGTAAAAAGACAAACGTCCAGCTTTTGCTGCCGCAGCAAAGGTGCCAGCGGGGAAAAGTAATGCTGGTCCTCACTGCCTCCTGGAACCTCTTTAAATGCAAAAGACAATTTGGCCCTCTCTGCTTTCCTGCGGACTCCATCCTCAAAAGCACCTGTTTTCGCTTTCGGCAGCCTCCGGAGCAAAAAAGACAAACGTCCAGCTTTTGCTGCCACAGCAAAGGTGCCAGCGGGGAAAAGTAATGCTGGTTCTCACTGCCTCCTGGAACCCTTTCAAATGCCACAGACAATTTGGCCCTCTCTGCTTTCCTGTGGACTCCATCCTCAAAAGCACCTGTTTTCGCTTTCGGCAACCTGCGGAGCAAAAAAGACAAACGTCCAGCTTTTGCTGCCACAGCAAAGGTGCCAGCGGGGAAAAGTAATGCTGGTCCTCACTGCCTCCTGGAACCTCTTTAAATGCCAAAGACAATTTGGCCCTCTCTGCTTTGCTGCGGACTCCATCATCAAAAGCACCTGTTTTCGCTTTCGGCAACCTCTGGAGCAAAAAAGACAAACGTCCAGCTTTTGCTGCCACAGCAAAGGTGCCAGCGGGGAAAAGTAATGCTGGTTCTCACTGCCTCCTGGAACCCTTTCAAATGCCACAGACAATTTGGCCCTCTCTGCTTTCCTGCGGACTCCATCCTCAAAAGCACCTGTTTTCGCTTTCGGCGCCCTCCGGTGGTAAAAAGACAAACGTCCAGCTTTTGCTGCCGCAGCAAAGGTGCCAGCGGGGAAAAGTAATGCTGGTTCTCACTGCCTCCTGGAACCCTTTCAAATGCCACAGACAATTTGGCCCTCTCTGCTTTCCTGCGGACTCCATCCTCAAAAGCACCTGTTTTCGCTTTCGGCAGCCTCCGGAGCAAAAAAGACAAACGTCCAGCTTTTGCTGCCACAGCAAAGGTGCCAACGGGGAAAAGTAATGCTGGTTCTCACTGCCTCCTGGAACCCTTTCAAATGCCACAGACAATTTGGCCCTCTCTGCTTTCCTGCGGACTCCATCCTCAAAAGCACCTGTTTTCGCTTTCAGCAGCCTCCGGAGCAAAAAAGACAAACGTCCAGCTTTTGCTGCCACAGCAAAGGTGCCAGCGGGGAAAAGCAATGCTGGTTCTCACTGCCTCCTGGAACCCTTTCAAATGCCACAGACAATTTGGCCCTCTCTGCTTTCCTGCGGACTCCATCCTCAAAAGCAGCTGTTTTCGCTTTCGGCAGCCTCCGGAGCAAAAAAGACAAACGTCCAGCTTTTGCTGCCACAGCAAAGGTGCCAGCGGGGAAAAGTAATGCTGGTTCTCACTGCCTCCTGGAACCCTTTCAAATGCCACAGTCAATTTGGCCCTCTCTGCTTTGCTGCGGACTCCATCCTCAAAAGCAGCTGTTTTCGCTTTCAGCAGCCTCCGGAGCAAAAAAGACAAACGTCCAGCTTTTGCTGCCACAGCAAAGGTGCCAGCGGGGAAAAGTAATGCTGGTTCTCACTGCCTCCTGGAACCCTTTCAAATGCCACAGACAATTTGGCCCTCTCTGCTTTCCTGCGGACTCCATCCTCAAAAGCACCTGTTTTCGCTTTCGGCAGCCTCCGGAGCAAAAAAGACAAACGTCCAGCTTTTGCTGCCACAGCAAAGGTGCCAGCGGGGAAAAGTAATGCTGGTTCTCACTGCCTCCTGGAACCCTTTCAAATGCCACAGACAATTTGGCCCTCTCTGCTTTCCTGCGGACTCCATCCTCAAAAGCACCTGTTTTCGCTTTCGGCAGCCTCCGGAGCAAAAAAGACAAACGTCCAGCTTTTGCTGCCACAGCAAAGGTGCCAGCGGGGAAAAGTAATGCTGGTTCTCACTGCCTCCTGGAACTCCTTCAAATGCCCCAGACAATTTGGCTCTCTCTGCTTTCCTGCGGACTCCATCCTCAAAAGCACCTGTTTTCGCTTTCGGCAGCCTCCGGAGCAAAAAAGACAAACGTCCAGCTTTTGCTGCCACAACAAAGGTGCCAGCGGGGAAAAGTAATGCTGGTTCTCACTGCCTCCTGGAACCCTTTCAAATGCCACAGACAATTTGGCCCTCTCTGCTTTCCTGCGGACTCCATCCTCAAAAGCACCTGTTTTCGCTTTCGGCAGCCTCCGGAGCAAAAAAGACAAACGTCCAGCTTTTGCTGCCACAGCAAAGGTGCCAGCGGGGAAAAGTAATGCTGGTTCTCACTGCCTCCTGGAACCCTTTCAAATGCCACAGACAATTTGGCCCTCTCTGCTTTCCTGCGGACTCCATCCTCAAAAGCACCTGTTTTCGCTTTCGGCAGCCTCCGGAGCAAAAAAGACAAACGTCCAGCTTTTGCTGCCACAGCAAAGGTGCCAGCGGGGAAAAGTATTGCTGGTTCTCACTGCCTCCTGGAACCCTTTCAAATGCCACAGACAATTTGGCCCTCTCTGCTTTCCTGCGGACTCCATCCTCAAAAGAACCTATTTTCGCTTTCGGCGCCCTCCGGAGCAAAAAAGACAAACGTCCAGCTTTTGCTGCCACAGCAAAGGTGCCAGCGGGGAAAAGTAATGCTGGTTCTCACTGCCTCCTGGAACCCTTTCAAATGCCACAGACAATTTGGCCCTCTCTGCTTTCCTGCGGACTCCATCCTCAAAAGCACCTGTTTTCGCTTTCGGCAGCCTCCGGAGCAAAAAAGACAAACGTCCAGCTTTTGCTGCCACAGCAAAGGTGCCAGCGGGGAAAAGTAATGCTGGTTCTCACTGCCTCCTGGAACCCTTTCAAATGCCACAGACAATTTGGCCCTCTCTGCTTTCCTGCGGACTCCATCCTCAAAAGCACCTGTTTTCGCTTTCGGCAGCCTCCGGAGCAAAAAAGACAAACGTCCAGCTTTTGCTGCCACAGCAAAGGTGCCAGCGGGGAAAAGTAATGCTGGTTCTCACTGCCTCCTGGAACCCTTTCAAATGCCACAGACAATTTGGCCCTCTCTGCTTTCCTGCGGACTCCATCCTCAAAAGAACCTATTTTCTCTTTCGGCGCCCTCCGGAGCAAAAAAGACAAACGTCCAGCTTTTGCTGCCACAGCAAAGGTACCAGCGGGGAAAAGTAATGCTGGTTCTCACTGCCTCCTGGAACCCTTTCAAATGCCACAGACAATTTGGCCCTCTCTGCTTTCCTGCGGACTCCATCCTCAAAAGCACCTGTTTTCGCTTTCGGCAGCCTCCGGAGCAAATAAGACAAACGTCCAGCTTTTGCTGCCACAGCAAAGGTGCCAGCGGGGAAAAGTAATGCTGGTTCTCACTGCCTCCTGGAACTCCTTCAAATGCCACAGACAATTTTGCTCTCTCTGCTTTCCTGCGGACTCCATCCTCAAAAGCAGCTGTTTTCGCTTTCGGCAGCCTCCGGAGCAAAAAAGACAAACGTCCAGCTTTTGCTGCCACAGCAAAGGTGCCAGCGGGGAAAAGTAATGCTGGTTCTCACTGCCTCCTGGAACCCTTTCAAATGCCACAGACAATTTGGCCCTCTCTGCTTTCCTGCGGACTCCATCCTCAAAAGCACCTGTTTTCGCTTTCGGCAGCCTCCCGAGCAAAAAAGACAAACGTCCAGCTTTTGCTACCACAGCAAAGGTGCCAGCGGGGAAAAGTAATGCTGGTTCTCACTGCCTCCTGGAACCCTTTCAAATGCCACAGACAATTTGGCCCTCTCTGCTTTCCTGCGGACTCCATCCTCAAAAGCACCTGTTTTCGCTTTCGGCAACCTCCGGAGCAAAAAAGACAAACGTCCAGCTTTTGCTGCCACAGCAAAGGTGCCAGCGGGGAAAAGTAATGCTGGTTCTCACTGCCTCCTGGAACTCCTTCAAATGCCACGGACAATTTTGCTCTCTCTGCTTTCCTGCGGACTCCATCCTCAAAAGCACCTGTTTTCGCTTTCGGCAGCCTCCGGAGCAAAAAAGACAAACGTCCAGCTTTTGCTGCCACAGCAAAGGTGCCAGCGGGGAAAAGTAATGCTGGTTCTCACTGCCTCCTGGAACCCTTTCAAATGCCACAGTCAATTTGGCCCTCTCTGCTTTGCTGCGGACTCCATCCTCAAAAGCAGCTGTTTTCGCTTTCGGCAGCCTCCGGAGCAAAAAAGACAAACGTCCAGCTTTTGCTGCCACAGCAAAGGTGCCAGCGGGGAAAAGTAATGCTGGTTCTCACTGCCTCCTGGAACCCTTTCAAATGCCACAGACAATTTGGCCCTCTCTGCTTTCCTGCGGACTCCATCCTCAAAAGCACCTGTTTTCGATTTCGGCAGCCTCCGGAGCAAAAAAGACAAACGTCCAGCTTTTGCTGCCACAGCAAAGGTGCCAGCGGGGAAAAGTAATGCTGGTTCTCACTGCCTCCTGGAACTCCTTCAAATGCCCCAGACAATTTGGCTCTCTCTGCTTTCCTGCGGACTCCATCCTCAAAAGCACCTGTTTTCGCTTTCGGCAGCCTCCGGAGCAAAAAAGACAAACGTCCAGCTTTTGCTGCCACAACAAAGGTGCCAGCGGGGAAAAGTAATGCTGGTTCTCACTGCCTCCTGGAACCCTTTCAAATGCCACAGACAATTTGGCCCTCTCTGCTTTCCTGCGGACTCCATCCTCAAAAGCACCTGTTTTCGCTTTCGGCATCCTCCGGAGCAAAAAAGACAAACGTCCAGCTTTTGCTGCCACAGCAAAGGTGCCAGCGGGGAAAAGTAATGCTGGTTCTCACTGCCTCCTGGAACCCTTTCAAATGCCACAGACAATTTGGCCCTCTCTGCTTTCCTGCGGACTCCATCCTCAAAAGCACCTGTTTTCGCTTTCGGCAGCCTCCGGAGCAAAAAAGACAAACGTCCAGCTTTTGCTGCCACAGCAAAGGTGCCAGCGGGGAAAAGTAATGCTGGTTCTCACTGCCTCCTGGAACTCCTTCAAATGCCACGGACAATTTTGCTCTCTCTGCTTTCCTGCGGACTCCATCCTCAAAAGCACCTGTTTTCGCTTTCGGCAGCCTCCGGAGCAAAAAAGACAAACGTCCAGCTTTTGCTGCCACAGCAAAGGTGCCAGCGGGGAAAAGTAATGCTGGTTCTCACTGCCTCCTGGAACCCTTTCAAATGCCACAGTCAATTTGGCCCTCTCTGCTTTGCTGCGGACTCCATCCTCAAAAGCAGATGTTTTCGCTTTCGGCAGCCTCCGGAGCAAAAAAGACAAACGTCCAGCTTTTGCTGCCACAGCAAAGGTGCCAGCGGGGAAAAGTAATGCTGGTTCTCACTGCCTCCTGGAACCCTTTCAAATGCCACAGACAATTTGGCACTCTCTGCTTTCCTGCGGACTCCATCCTCAAAAGCACCTGTTTTCGCTTTCGGCAGCCTCCGGAGCAAAAAAGACAAACGTCCAGCTTTTGCTGCCACAGCAAAGGTGCCAGCGGGGAAAAGTAATGCTGGTTCTCACTGCCTCCTGGAACCCTTTCAAATGCCACAGACAATTTGGCCCTCTCTGCTTTCCTGCGGACTCCATCCTCAAAAGCACCTGTTTTCGCTTTCGGCAGCCTCCGGAGCAAAAAAGACAAACGTCCAGCTTTTGCTGCCACAGCAAAGGTGCCAGCGGGGAAAAGTAATGCTGGTCCTCACTGCCTCCTGGAACCTCTTTAAATGCAAAAGACAATTTGGCCCTCTCTGCTTTCCTGCGGACTCCATCATCAAAAGCACCTGTTTTCGCTTTCGGCAGCCTCCGGAGCAAAAAAGACAAACGACCAGCTTTTGCTGCCACAGCAAAGGTGCCAGCGGGGAAAAGTAATGCTGGTTCTCACTGCCTCCTGGAACCCTTTCAAATGCCACAGACAATTTGGCCCTCTCTGCTTTCCTGCGGACTCCATCCTCAAAAGCACCTGTTTTCGCTTTCGGCAGCCTCCGGAGCAAAAAAGACAAACGTCCAGCTTTTGCTGCCACAGCAAAGGTGCCAGCGGGGAAAAGTAATGCTGGTTCTCACTGCCTCCTGGAACCCTTTCAAATGCCACAGACAATTTGGCCCTCTCTGCTTTCCTGCGGACTCCATCCTCAAAAGAACCTATTTTCGCTTTCGGCGCCCTCCGGAGCAAAAAAGACAAACGTCCAGCTTTTGCTGCCACAGCAAAGGTGCCAGCGGGGAAAAGTAATGCTGGTTCTCACTGCCTCCTGGAACCCTTTCAAATGCCACAGACAATTTGGCCCTCTCTGCTTTCCTGCGGACTCCATCCTCAAAAGCACCTGTTTTCGCTTTCGGCAGCCTCCGGAGCAAAAAAGACAAACGTCCAGCTTTTGCTGCCACAGCAAAGGTGCCAGCGGGGAAAAGTAATGCTGGTTCTCACTGCCTCCTGGAACCCTTTCAAATGCCACAGACAATTTGGCCCTCTCTGCTTTCCTGCGGACTCCATCCTCAAAAGCACCTGTTTTCGCTTTCGGCAGCCTCCGGAGCAAAAAAGACAAACGTCCAGCTTTTGCTGCCACAGCAAAGGTGCCAGCGGGGAAAAGCAATGCTGGTTCTCACTGCCTCCTGGAACCCTTTCAAATGCCACAGACAATTTGGCCCTCTCTGCTTTCCTGCAGACTCCATCCTCAAAAGCAGCTGTTTTCGCTTTCGGCAGCCTCCGGCAGCAAAAAAGACAAACGTCCAGCTTTTGCTGCCACAGCAAAGGTGCCAGCGGGGAAAAGTAATGCTGGTTCTCACTGCCTCCTGGAACCCTTTCAAATGCCACAGACAATTTGGCCCTCTCTGCTTTCCTGCGGACTCCATCCTCAAAAGAACCTATTTTCTCTTTCGGCGCCCTCCGGAGCAAAAAAGACAAACGTCCAGCTTTTGCTGCCACAGCAAAGGTACCAGCGGGGAAAAGTAATGCTGGTTCTCACTGCCTCCTGGAACCCTTTCAAATGCCACAGACAATTTGGCCCTCTCTGCTTTCCTGCGGACTCCATCCTCAAAAGCACCTGTTTTCGCTTTCGGCAGCCTCCGGAGCAAATAAGACAAACGTCCAGCTTTTGCTGCCACAGCAAAGGTGCCAGCGGGGAAAAGTAATGCTGGTTCTCACTGCCTCCTGGAACCCTTTCAAATGTCACAGACAATTTGGCCCTCTCTGCTTTCCTGCGGACTCCATCCTCAAAAGCACCTGTTTTCGCTTTCGGCAGCCTCCGGAGCAAAAAAGACAAACGTCCAGCTTTTGCTGCCACAGCAAAGGTGCCAGCGGGGAAAAGTAATGCTGGTTCTCACTGCCTCCTGGAACCCTTTCAAATGCCACAGACAATTTGGCCCTCTCTGCTTTCCTGCGGACTCCATCCTCAAAAGCACCTGTTTTCGCTTTCGGCAGCCTCCGGAGCAAATAAGACAAACGTCCAGCTTTTGCTGCCACAGCAAAGGTGCCAGCGGGGAAAAGTAATGCTGGTTCTCACTGCCTCCTGGAACTCCTTCAAATGCCACGGACAATTTTGCTCTCTCTGCTTTCCTGCGGACTCCATCCTCAAAAGCACCTGTTTTCGCTTTCGGCAGCCTCCGGAGCAAAAAAGACAAACGTCCAGCTTTTGCTGCCACAGCAAAGGTGCCAGCGGCGAAAAGTAATGCTGGTTCTCACTGCCTCCTGGAACCCTTTCAAATGCCACAGACAATTTGGCCCTCTCTGCTTTGCTGCGGACTCCATCCTCAAAAGCAGCTGTTTTCGCTTTCGGCAGCCTCCGGAGCAAAAAAGACAAACGTCCAGCTTTTGCTGCCACAGCAAAGGTGCCAGCGGGGAAAAGTAATGCTGGTTCTCACTGCCTCCTGGAACCCTTTCAAATGCCACAGACAATTTGGCCCTCTCTGCTTTCCTGCGGACTCCATCCTCAAAAGAACCTATTTTCGCTTTCGGCGCCCTCCGGAGCAAAAAAGACAAACGTCCAGCTTTTGCTGCCACAGCAAAGGTGCCAGCGGGGAAAAGTAATGCTGGTTCTCACTGCCTCCTGGAACCCTTTCAAATGCCACAGACAATTTGGCCCTCTCTGCTTTCCTGCGGACTCCATCCTCAAAAGCACCTGTTTTCGCTTTCGGCAGCCTCCGGAGCAAAAAAGACAAACGTCCAGCTTTTGCTGCCACAGCAAAGGTGCCAGCGGGGAAAAGTAATGCTGGTTCTCACTGCCTCCTGGAACCCTTTCAAATGCCACAGACAATTTGGCCCTCTCTGCTTTCCTGCGGACTCCATCCTCAAAAGCACCTGTTTTCGCTTTCGGCAGCCTCCGGAGCAAAAAAGACAAACGTCCAGCTTTTGCTGCCACAGCAAAGGTGCCAGCGGGGAAAAGCAATGCTGGTTCTCACTGCCTCCTGGAACCCTTTCAAATGCCACAGACAATTTGGCCCTCTCTGCTTTCCTGCAGACTCCATCCTCAAAAGCAGCTGTTTTCGCTTTCGGCAGCCTCCGGAGCAAAAAAGACAAACGTCCAGCTTTTGCTGCCACAGCAAAGGTGCCAGCGGGGAAAAGTAATGCTGGTTCTCACTGCCTCCTGGAACCCTTTCAAATGCCACAGACAATTTGGCCCTCTCTGCTTTCCTGCGGACTCCATCCTCAAAAGAACCTGTTTTCTCTTTCGGCGCCCTCCGGAGCAAAAAAGACAAACGTCCAGCTTTTGCTGCCACAGCAAAGGTACCAGCTGGGAAAAGTAATGCTGGTTCTCACTGCCTCCTGGAACCCTTTCAAATGCCACAGACAATTTGGCCCTCTCTGCTTTCCTGCGGACTCCATCCTCAAAAGCACCTGTTTTCGCTTTCGGCAGCCTCCGGAGCAAATAAGACAAACGTCCAGCTTTTGCTGCCACAGCAAAGGTGCCAGCGGGGAAAAGTAATGCTGGTTCTCACTGCCTCCTGGAACCCTTTCAAATGCCACAGACAATTTGGCCCTCTCTGCTTTGCTGCGGACTCCATCCTCAAAAGCACCTGTTTTCGCTTTCGGCAGCCTCCGGAGCAAAAAAGACAAACGTCCAGCTTTTGCTGCCACAGCAAAGGTGCCAGCGGGGAAAAGTAATGCTGGTTCTCACTGCCTCCTGGAACCCTTTCAAATGCCACAGACAATTTGGCCCTCTCTGCTTTCCTGCGGACTCCATCCTCAAAAGAACCTATTTTCGCTTTCGGCGCCCTCCGGAGCAAAAAAGACAAACGTCCAGCTTTTGCTGCCACAGCAAAGGTGCCAGCGGGGAAAAGTAATGCTGGTTCTCACTGCCTCCTGGAACCCTTTCAAATGCCACAGACAATTTGGCCCTCTCTGCTTTCCTGCGGACTCCATCCTCAAAAGCACCTGTTTTCGCTTTCGGCAGCCTCCGGAGCAAAAAAGACAAACGTCCAGCTTTTGCTGCCACAGCAAAGGTGCCAGCGGGGAAAAGTAATGCTGGTTCTCACTGCCTCCTGGAACCCTTTCAAATGCCACAGACAATTTGGCCCTCTCTGCTTTCCTGCGGACTCCATCCTCAAAAGCACCTGTTTTCGCTTTCGGCAGCCTCCGGAGCAAAAAAGACAAACGTCCAGCTTTTGCTGCCACAGCAAAGGTGCCAGCGGGGAAAAGCAATGCTGGTTCTCACTGCCTCCTGGAACCCTTTCAAATGCCACAGACAATTTGGCCCTCTCTGCTTTCCTGCAGACTCCATCCTCAAAAGCAGCTGTTTTCGCTTTCGGCAGCCTCCGGAGCAAAAAAGACAAACGTCCAGCTTTTGCTGCCACAGCAAAGGTGCCAGCGGGGAAAAGTAATGCTGGTTCTCACTGCCTCCTGGAACCCTTTCAAATGCCACAGACAATTTGGCCCTCTCTGCTTTCCTGCGGACTCCATCCTCAAAAGAACCTATTTTCTCTTTCGGCGCCCTCCGGAGCAAAAAAGACAAACGTCCAGCTTTTGCTGCCACAGCAAAGGTACCAGCGGGGAAAAGTAATGCTGGTTCTCACTGCCTCCTGGAACCCTTTCAAATGCCACAGACAATTTGGCCCTCTCTGCTTTCCTGCGGACTCCATCCTCAAAAGCACCTGTTTTCGCTTTCGGCAGCCTCCGGAGCAAATAAGACAAACGTCCAGCTTTTGCTGCCACAGCAAAGGTGCCAGCGGGGAAAAGTAATGCTGGTTCTCACTGCCTCCTGGAACCCTTTCAAATGCCACAGACAATTTGGCCCTCTCTGCTTTCCTGCGGACTCCATCCTCAAAAGCACCTGTTTTCGCTTTCGGCAGCCTCCGGAGCAAAAAAGACAAACGTCCAGCTTTTGCTGCCACAGCAAAGGTGCCAGCGGGGAAAAGTAATGCTGGTTCTCACTGCCTCCTGGAACCCTTTCAAATGCCACAGACAATTTGGCCCTCTCTGCTTTCCTGCGGACTCCATCCTCAAAAGCAGCTGTTTTCGCTTTCGGCAGCCTCCGGAGCAAAAAAGACAAACGTCCAGCTTTTGCTGCCACAGCAAAGGTGCCAGCGGGGAAAAGTAATGCTGGTTCTCACTGCCTCCTGGAACCCTTTCAAATGCCACAGACAATTTGGCCCTCTCTGCTTTCCTGCGGACTCCATCCTCAAAAGCACCTGTTTTCGCTTTCGGCAGCCTCCGGAGCAAATAAGACAAACGTCCAGCTTTTGCTGCCACAGCAAAGGTGCCAGCGGGGAAAAGTAATGCTGGTTCTCACTGCCTCCTGGAACCCTTTCAAATGTCACAGACAATTTGGCCCTCTCTGCTTTCCTGCGGACTCCATCCTCAAAAGCACCTGTTTTCGCTTTCGGCAGCCTCCGGAGCAAAAAAGACAAACGTCCAGCTTTTGCTGCCACAGCAAAGGTGCCAGCGGGGAAAAGTAATGCTGGTTCTCACTGCCTCCTGGAACCCTTTCAAATGCCACAGACAATTTGGCCCTCTCTGCTTTCCTGCGGACTCCATCCTCAAAAGCACCTGTTTTCGCTTTCGGCAGCCTCCGGAGCAAATAAGACAAACGTCCAGCTTTTGCTGCCACAGCAAAGGTGCCAGCGGGGAAAAGTAATGCTGGTTCTCACTGCCTCCTGGAACTCCTTCAAATGCCACGGACAATTTTGCTCTCTCTGCTTTGCTGCGGACTCCATCCTCAAAAGCAGCTGTTTTCGCTTTCGGCAGCCTCCGGAGCAAAAAAGACAAACGTCCAGCTTTTGCTGCCACAGCAAAGGTGCCAGCGGGGAAAAGTAATGCTGGTTCTCACTGCCTCCTGGAACCCTTTCAAATGCCACAGACAATTTGGCCCTCTCTGCTTTCCTGCGGACTCCATCCTCAAAAGAACCTATTTTCGCTTTCGGCGCCCTCCGGAGCAAAAAAGACAAACGTCCAGCTTTTGCTGCCACAGCAAAGGTGCCAGCGGGGAAAAGTAATGCTGGTTCTCACTGCCTCCTGGAACCCTTTCAAATGCCACAGACAATTTGGCCCTCTCTGCTTTGCTGCGGACTCCATCCTCAAAAGCAGCTGTTTTCGCTTTCGGCAGCCTCCGGAGCAAAAAAGACAAACGTCCAGCTTTTGCTGCCACAGCAAAGGTGCCAGCGGGGAAAAGTAATGCTGGTTCTCACTGCCTCCTGGAACCCTTTCAAATGCCACAGACAATTTGGCCCTCTCTGCTTTCCTGCGGACTCCATCCTCAAAAGCACCTGTTTTCGCTTTCGGCAGCCTCCGGAGCAAAAAAGACAAACGTCCAGCTTTTGCTGCCACAGCAAAGGTGCCAGCGGGGAAAAGCAATGCTGGTTCTCACTGCCTCCTGGAACCCTTTCAAATGCCACAGACAATTTGGCCCTCTCTGCTTTCCTGCAGACTCCATCCTCAAAAGCAGCTGTTTTCGCTTTCGGCAGCCTCCGGAGCAAAAAAGACAAACGTCCAGGTTTTGCTGCCACAGCAAAGGTGCCAGCGGGGAAAAGTAATGCTGGTTCTCACTGCCTCCTGGAACCCTTTCAAATGCCACAGACAATTTGGCCCTCTCTGCTTTCCTGCGGACTCCATCCTCAAAAGAACCTATTTTCTCTTTCGGCGCCCTCCGGAGCAAAAAAGACAAACGTCCAGCTTTTGCTGCCACAGCAAAGGTACCAGCGGGGAAAAGTAATGCTGGTTCTCACTGCCTCCTGGAACCCTTTCAAATGCCACAGACAATTTGGCCCTCTCTGCTTTCCTGCGGACTCCATCCTCAAAAGCACCTGTTTTCGCTTTCGGCAGCCTCCGGAGCAAATAAGACAAACGTCCAGCTTTTGCTGCCACAGCAAAGGTGCCAGCGGGGAAAAGTAATGCTGGTTCTCACTGCCTCCTGGAACCCTTTCAAATGCCACAGACAATTTGGCCCTCTCTGCTTTCCTGCGGACTCCATCCTCAAAAGCACCTGTTTTCGCTTTCGGCAGCCTCCGGAGCAAAAAAGACAAACGTCCAGCTTTTGCTGCCACAGCAAAGGTGCCAGCGGGGAAAAGTAATGCTGGTTCTCACTGCCTCCTGGAACCCTTTCAAATGCCACAGACAATTTGGCCCTCTCTGCTTTCCTGCGGACTCCATCCTCAAAAGCAGCTGTTTTCGCTTTCGGCAGCCTCCGGAGCAAAAAAGACAAACGTCCAGCTTTTGCTGCCACAGCAAAGGTGCCAGCGGGGAAAAGTAATGCTGGTTCTCACTGCCTCCTGGAACCCTTTCAAATGCCACAGACAATTTGGCCCTCTCTGCTTTCCTGCGGACTCCATCCTCAAAAGAACCTATTTTCTCTTTCGGCGCCCTCCGGAGCAAAAAAGACAAACGTCCAGCTTTTGCTGCCACAGCAAAGGTACCAGCGGGGAAAAGTAATGCTCGTTCTCACTGCCTCCTGGAACCCTTTCAAATGCCACAGACAATTTGGCCCTCTCTGCTTTCCTGCGGACTCCATCCTCAAAAGCACCTGTTTTCGCTTTCGGCAGCCTCCGGAGCAAATAAGACAAACGTCCAGCTTTTGCTGCCACAGCAAAGGTGCCAGCGGGGAAAAGTAATGCTGGTTCTCACTGCCTCCTGGAACTCCTTCAAATGCCACGGACAATTTTGCTCTCTCTGCTTTCCTGCGGACTCCATCCTCAAAAGCACCTGTTTTCGCTTTCGGCAGCCTCCGGAGCAAAAAAGACAAACGTCCAGCTTTTGCTGCCACAGCAAAGGTGCCAACGGGGAAAAGTAATGCTGGTTCTCACTGCCTCCTGGAACCCTTTCAAATGCCACAGACAATTTGGCCCTCTCTGCTTTGCTGCGGACTCCATCCTCAAAAGCAGCTGTTTTCGCTTTCGGCAGCCTCCGGAGCAAAAAAGACAAACGTCCAGCTTTTGCTGCCACAGCAAAGGTGCCAGCGGGGAAAAGTAATGCTGGTTCTCACTGCCTCCTGGAACCCTTTCAAATGCCACAGACAATTTGGCCCTCTCTGCTTTCCTGCGGACTCCATCCTCAAAAGCACCTGTTTTCGCTTTCGGCAGCCTCCGGAGCAAAAAAGACAAACGTCCAGCTTTTGCTGCCACAGCAAAGGTGCCAGCGGGGAAAAGTAATGCTGGTTCTCACTGCCTCCTGGAACCCTTTCAAATGCCACAGACAATTCGGCCCTCTCTGCTTTCCTGCGGACTCCATCCTCAAAAGAACCTATTTTCTCTTTCGGCGCCCTCCGGAGCAAAAAAGACAAACGTCCAGCTTTTGCTGCCACAGCAAAGGTACCAGCGGGGAAAAGTAATGCTGGTTCTCACTGCCTCCTGGAACCCTTTCAAATGCCACAGACAATTTGGCCCTCTCTGCTTTCCTGCGGACTCCATCCTCAAAAGCACCTGTTTTCGCTTTCGGCAGCCTCCGGAGCAAATAAGACAAACGTCCAGCTTTTGCTGCCACAGCAAAGGTGCCAGCGGGGAAAAGTAATGCTGGTTCTCACTGCCTCCTGGAACTCCTTCAAATGCCACAGACAATTTGGCTCTCTCTGCTTTCCTGCGGACTCCATCCTCAAAAGCACCTGTTTTCGCTTTCGGCAGCCTCCGGAGCAAAAAAGACAAACGTCCAGCTTTTGCTGCCACAGCAAAGGTGCCAACGGGGAAAAGTAATGCTGGTTCTCACTGCCTCCTGGAACCCTTTCAAATGCCACAGACAATTTGGCCCTCTCTGCTTTGCTGCGGACTCCATCCTCAAAAGCACCTGTTTTCGCTTTCGGCAGCCTCCGGAGCAAAAAAGACAAACGTCCAGCTTTTGCTGCCACAGCAAAGGTGCCAGCGGGGAAAAGTAATGCTGGTTCTCACTGCCTCCTGGAACCCTTTCAAATGCCACAGACAATTTGGCCCTCTCTGCTTTCCTGCGGACTCCATCCTCAAAAGCACCTTTTTTCGCTTTCGGCAGCCTCCGGAGCAAAAAAGACAAACGTCCAGCTTTTGCTGCCACAGCAAATGTGCCAGCGGGGAAAAGTAATGCTCGTTCTCACTGCCTCCTGGAACCCTTTCAAATGCCCCAGACAATTTGGCCCTCTCTGCTTTCCTGCGGACTCCATCCTCAAAAGCGCCTTTTTTCACTTTCGGCGCCATCCGGTGGTAAAAAGACAAACGTCCAGCTTTTGCTGCCGCAGCAAAGGTGCCAGCGGGGAAAAGTAATGCTGGTCCTCACTGCCTCCTGGAACCTCTTTAAATGCAAAAGACAATTTGGCCCTCTCTGCTTTCCTGCGGACTCCATCCTCAAAAGCAGCTGTTTTCGCTTTCGGCAGCCTCCGGAGCAAAAAAGACAAACGTCCAGCTTTTGCTGCCACAGCAAAGGTGCCAGCGGGGAAAAGTAATGCTGGTTCTCACTGCCTCCTCGAACCCTTTCAAATGCCACAGACAATTTGGCCCTCTCTGCTTTCCTGCGGACTCCATCCTCAAAAGCACCTGTTTTCACTTTCGGCAGCCTCCGGAGCAAAAAAGACAAACGTCCAGCTTTTGCTGCCACAGCAAAGGTGCCAGCGGGGAAAAGTAATGCTGGTTCTCACTGCCTCCTGGAACCCTTTCAAATGCCACAGACAATTTGGCCCTCTCTGCTTTCCTGCGGACTCCATCCTCAAAAGCACCTGTTTTCGCTTTCGGCAGCCTCCGGAGCAAAAAAGACAAACGTCCAGCTTTTGCTGCCACAGCAAAGGTGCCAGCGGGGAAAAGTAATGCTGGTTCTCACTGCCTCCTGGAACCCTTTCAAATGCCACAGACAATTTGGCCCTCTCTGCTTTCCTGCGGACTCCATCCTCAAAAGAACCTATTTTCGCTTTCGGCGCCCTCCGGAGCAAAAAAGACAAACGTCCAGCTTTTGCTGCCACAGCAAAGGTGCCAGCGGGGAAAAGTAATGCTGGTTCTCACTGCCTCCTGGAACCCTTTCAAATGCCACAGACAATTTGGCCCTCTCTGCTTTCCTGCGGACTCCATCCTCAAAAGCAGCTGTTTTCGCTTTCGGCAGCCTCCGGAGCAAAAAAGACAAACGTCCAGCTTTTGCTGCCACAGCAAAGGTGCCAGCGGGGAAAAGCAATGCTGGTTCTCACTGCCTCCTGGAACCCTTTCAAATGCCACAGACAATTTGGCCCTCTCTGCTTTCCTGCAGACTCCATCCTCAAAAGCAGCTGTTTTCGCTTTCGGCAGCCTCCGGAGCAAAAAAGACAAACGTCCAGCTTTTGCTGCCACAGCAAAGGTGCCAGCGGGGAAAAGTAATGCTTGTTCTCACTGCCTCCTGGAACCCTTTCAAATGCCACAGACAATTTGGCCCTCTCTGCTTTCCTGCGGACTCCATCCTCAAAAGAACCTATTTTCTCTTTCGGCGCCCTCCGGAGCAAAAAAGACAAACGTCCAGCTTTTGCTGCCACAGCAAAGGTACCAGCGGGGAAAAGTAATGCTGGTTCTCACTGCCTCCTGGAACCCTTTCAAATGCCACAGACAATTTGGCCCTCTCTGCTTTCCTGCGGACTCCATCCTCAAAAGCACCTGTTTTCGCTTTCGGCAGCCTCCGGAGCAAATAAGACAAACGTCCAGCTTTTGCTGCCACAGCAAAGGTGCCAGCGGGGAAAAGTAATGCTGGTTCTCACTGCCTCCTGGAACCCTTTCAAATGCCACAGACAATTTGGCCCTCTCTGCTTTCCTGCGGACTCCATCCTCAAAAGCACCTTTTTTCGCTTTCGGCAGCCTCCGGAGCAAAAAAGACAAACGTCCAGCTTTTGCTGCCACAGCAAAGGTGCCAGCGGGGAAAAGTAATGCTGGTTCTCACTGCCTCCTGGAACCCTTTCAAATGCCCCAGACAATTTGGCCCTCTCTGCTTTCCTGCGGACTCTATCCTCAAAAGCGCCTTTTTTCACTTTCGGCGCCATCCGGTGGTAAAAAGACAAACGTCCAGCTTTTGCTGCCGCAGCAAAGGTGCCAGCGGGGAAAAGTAATGCTGGTCCTCACTGCCTCCTGGAACCTCTTTAAATGCAAAAGACAATTTGGCCCTCTCTGCTTTCCTGCGGACTCCATCCTCAAAAGCAGCTGTTTTCGCTTTCGGCAGCCTCCGGAGCAAAAAAGACAAACGTCCAGCTTTTGCTGCCACAGCAAAGGTGCCAGCGGGGAAAAGTAATGCTGGTTCTCACTGCCTCCTGGAACCCTTTCAAATGCCACAGACAATTTGGCCCTCTCTGCTTTCCTGCGGACTCCATCCTCAAAAGCACCTGTTTTCGCTTTCGGCAGCCTCCGGAGCAAAAAAGACAAACGTCCAGCTTTTGCTGCCACAGCAAAGGTGCCAACGGGGAAAAGTAATGCTGGTTCTCACTGCCTCCTGGAACCCTTTCAAATGCCACAGACAATTTGGCCCTCTCTGCTTTGCTGCGGACTCCATCCTCAAAAGCAGCTGTTTTCGCTTTCGGCAGCCTCCGGAGCAAAAAAGACAAACGTCCAGCTTTTGCTGCCACAGCAAAGGTGCCAGCGGGGAAAAGTAATGCTGGTTCTCACTGCCTCCTGGAACCCTTTCAAATGCCACAGACAATTTAGCCCTCTCTGCTTTCCTGCGGACTCCATCCTCAAAAGCACCTGTTTTCGCTTTCGGCAGCCTCCGGAGCAAAAAAGACAAACGTCCAGCTTTTGCTGCCACAGCAAAGGTGCCAGCGGGGAAAAGTAATGCTGGTTCTCACTGCCTCCTGGAACCCTTTCAAATGCCACAGACAATTTGGCCCTCTCTGCTTTCCTGCGGACTCCATCCTCAAAAGCACCTATTTTCGCTTTCGGCAGCCTCCGGAGCAAAAAAGACAAACGTCCAGCTTTTGCTGCCACAGCAAAGGTGCCAGCGGGGAAAAGTAATGCTGGTTCTCACTGCCTCCTGGAACCCTTTCAAATGCCCCAGACAATTTGGCCCTCTCTGCTTTCCTGCGGACTCTATCCTCAAAAGCGCCTTTTTTCACTTTCGGCGCCATCCGGTGGTAAAAAGACAAACGTCCAGCTTTTGCTGCCGCAGCAAAGGTGCCAGCGGGGAAAAGTAATGCTGGTCCTCACTGCCTCCTGGAACCTCTTTAAATGCAAAAGGCAATTTGGCCCTCTCTGCTTTCCTGCGGACTCCATCCTCAAAAGCAGCTGTTTTCGCTTTCGGCAGCCTCCGGAGCAAAAAAGACAAACGTCCAGCTTTTGCTGCCACAGCAAAGGTGCCAGCGGGGAAAAGTAATGCTGGTTCTCACTACCTCCTGGAACCCTTTCAAATGCCACAGACAATTTGGCCCTCTCTGCTTTCCTGCGGACTCCATCCTCAAAAGCACCTGTTTTCGCTTTCGGCAGCCTCCGGAGCAAAAAAGACAAACGTCCAGCTTTTGCTGCCACAGCAAAGGTGCCAGCGGGGAAAAGTAATGCTGGTTCTCACTGCCTCCTGGAACCCTTTCAAATGCCACAGACAATTTGGCCCTCTCTGCTTTCCTGCGGACTCCATCCTCAAAAGAACCTATTTTCGCTTTCGGCGCCCTCCGGAGCAAAAAAGACAAACGTCCAGCTTTTGCTGCCACAGCAAAGGTGCCAGCGGGGAAAAGTAATGCTGGTTCTCACTGCCTCCTGGAACCCTTTCAAATGCCACAGACAATTTGGCCCTCTCTGCTTTGCTGCGGACTCCATCCTCAAAAGCAGCTGTTTTCGCTTTCGGCAGCCTCCGGAGCAAAAAAGACAAACGTCCAGCTTTTGCTGCCACAGCAAAGGTGCCAGCGGGGAAAAGTAATGCTGGTTCTCACTGCCTCCTGGAACCCTTTCAAATGCCACAGACAATTTGGCCCTCTCTGCTTTCCTGCGGACTCCATCCTCAAAAGCAGCTGTTTTCGCTTTCGGCAGCCTCCGGAGCAAAAAAGACAAACGTCCAGCTTTTGCTGCCACAGCAAAGGTGCCAGCGGGGAAAAGCAATGCTGGTTCTCACTGCCTCCTGGAACCCTTTCAAATGCCACAGACAATTTGGCCCTCTCTGCTTTCCTGCAGACTCCATCCTCAAAAGCAGCTGTTTTCGCTTTCGGCAGCCTCCGGAGCAAAAAAGACAAACGTCCAGCTTTTGCTGCCACAGCAAAGGTGCCAGCGGGGAAAAGTAATGCTGGTTCTCACTGCCTCCTGGAACCCTTTCAAATGCCACAGACAATTTGGCCCTCTCTGCTTTCCTGCGGACTCCATCCTCAAAAGAACCTATTTTCTCTTTCGGCGCCCTCCAGAGCAAAAAAGACAAACGTCCAGCTTTTGCTGCCACAGCAAAGGTACCAGCGGGGAAAAGTAATGCTGGTTCTCACTGCCTCCTGGAACCCTTTCAAATGCCACAGACAATTTGGCCCTCTCTGCTTTCCTGCGGACTCCATCCTCAAAAGCACCTGTTTTCGCTTTCGGCAGCCTCCGGAGCAAATAAGACAAACGTCCAGCTTTTGCTGCCACAGCAAAGGTGCCAGCGGGGAAAAGTAATGCTGGTTCTCACTGCCTCCTGGAACCCTTTCAAATGCCACAGACAATTTGGCCCTCTCTGCTTTCCTGCGGACTCCATCCTCAAAAGCACCTTTTTTCGCTTTCGGCAGCCTCCGGAGCAAAAAAGACAAACGTCCAGCTTTTGCTGCCACAGCAAAGGTGCCAGCGGGGAAAAGTAATGCTGGTTCTCACTGCCTCCTGGAACCCTTTCAAATGCCCCAGACAATTTGGCCCTCTCTGCTTTCCTGCGGACTCTATCCTCAAAAGCGCCTTTTTTCACTTTCGGCGCCATTCGGTGGTAAAAAGACAAACGTCCAGCTTTTGCTGCCGCAGCAAAGGTGCCAGCGGGGAAAAGTAATGCTGGTCCTCACTGCCTCCTGGAACCTCTTTAAATGCAAAAGACAATTTGGCCCTCTCTGCTTTCCTGCGGACTCCATCATCAAAAGCACCTGTTTTCGCTTTCGGCAGCCTCCGGAGCAAAAAAGACAAACGACCAGCTTTTGCTGCCACAGCAAAGGTGCCAGCGGGGAAAAGTAATGCTGGTTCTCACTGCCTCCTGGAACCCTTTCAAATGCCACAGACAATTTGGCCCTCTCTGCTTTCCTGCGGACTCCATCCTCAAAAGCACCTGTTTTCGCTTTCGGCAGCCTCCGGAGCAAAAAAGACAAACGTCCAGCTTTTGCTGCCACAGCAAAGGTGCCAGCGGGGAAAAGTAATGCTGGTTCTCACTGCCTCCTGGAACCCTTTCAAATGCCACAGACAATTTGGCCCTCTCTGCTTTCCTGCGGACTCCATCCTCAAAAGCAGCTGTTTTCGCTTTCGGCAGCCTCCGGAGCAAAAAAGACAAACGTCCAGCTTTTGCTGCCACAGCAAAGGTGCCAGCGGGGAAAAGCAATGCTGGTTCTCACTGCCTCCTGGAACCCTTTCAAATGCCACAGACAATTTGGCCCTCTCTGCTTTCCTGCAGACTCCATCCTCAAAAGCAGCTGTTTTCGCTTTCGGCAGCCTCCGGAGCAAAAAAGACAAACGTCCAGCTTTTGCTGCCACAGCAAAGGTGCCAGCGGGGAAAAGTAATGCTGGTTCTCACTGCCTCCTGGAACCCTTTCAAATGCCACAGACAATTTGGCCCTCTCTGCTTTCCTGCGGACTCCATCCTCAAAAGAACCTATTTTCTCTTTCGGCGCCCTCCGGAGCAAAAAAGACAAACGTCCAGCTTTTGCTGCCACAGCAAAGGTACCAGCGGGGAAAAGTAATGCTGGTTCTCACTGCCTCCTGGAACCCTTTCAAATGCCACAGACAATTTGGCCCTCTCTGCTTTCCTGCGGACTCCATCCTCAAAAGCACCTGTTTTCGCTTTCGGCAGCCTCCGGAGCAAAAAAGACAAACGTCCAGCTTTTGCTGCCACAGCAAAGGTGCCAGCGGGGAAAAGTAATGCTGGTTCTCACTGCCTCCTGGAACCCTTTCAAATGCCACAGACAATTTGGCCCTCTCTGCTTTCCTGCGGACTCCATCCTCAAAAGCAGCTGTTTTCGCTTTCGGCAGCCTCCGGAGCAAAAAAGACAAACGTCCAGCTTTTGCTGCCTCAGCAAAGGTGCCAGCGGGGAAAAGTAATGCTGGTTCTCACTGCCTCCTGGAACCCTTTCAAATGCCCCAGACAATTTGGCCCTCTCTGCTTTCCTGCGGACTCTATCCTCAAAAGCGCCTTTTTTCACTTTCGGCGCCATCCGGTGGTAAAAAGACAAACGTCCAGCTTTTGCTGCCGCAGCAAAGGTGCCAGCGGGGAAAAGTAATGCTGGTCCTCACTGCCTCCTGGAACCTCTTTAAATGCCAAAGACAATTTGGCCCTCTCTGCTTTCCTGCGGACTCCATCCTCAAAAGCACCTGTTTTCGCTTTCGGCAGCCTCCGGAGCAAAAAAGACAAACGTCCAGCTTTTGCTGCCACAGCAAAGGTGCCAGCGGGGAAAAGTAATGCTGGTTCTCACTGCCTCCTGGAACCCTTTCAAATGCCCCAGACAATTTGGCCCTCTCTGCTTTCCTGCGGACTCCATCCTCAAAAGCACCTGTTTTCGCTTTCGGCAGCCTCCGGAGCAAAAAAGACAAACGTCCAGCTTTTGCTGCCACAGCAAAGGTGCCAGCGGGGAAAAGTAATGCTGGTTCTCACTGCCTCCTGGAACCCTTTCAAATGCCACAGACAATTTGGCCCTCTCTGCTTTCCTGCGGACTCCATCCTCAAAAGAACCTATTTTCTCTTTCGGCGCCCTCCGGAGCAAAAAAGACAAACGTCCAGCTTTTGCTGCCACAGCAAAGGTGCCAGCGGGGAAAAGTAATGCTGGTTCTCACTGCCTCCTGGAACCCTTTCAAATGCCACAGACAATTTGGCCCTCTCTGCTTTCCTGCGGACTCCATCCTCAAAAGCACCTGTTTTCGCTTTCGGCAGCCTCCGGAGCAAAAAAGACAAACGTCCAGCTTTTGCTGCCACAGCAAAGGTGCCAGCGGGGAAAAGTAATGCTGGTTCTCACTGCCTCCTGGAACCCTTTCAAATGCCACAGACAATTTGGCCCTCTCTGCTTTCCTGCGGACTCCATCCTCAAAAGCACCTGTTTTCACTTTCGGCAGCCTCCGGAGCAAAAAAGACAAACGTCCAGCTTTTGCTGCCACAGCAAAGGTGCCAGCGGGGAAAAGCAATGCTGGTTCTCACTGCCTCCTGGAACCCTTTCAAATGCCACAGACAATTTGGCCCTCTCTGCTTTCCTGCAGACTCCATCCTCAAAAGCAGCTGTTTTCGCTTTCGGCAGCCTCCGGAGCAAAAAAGACAAACGTCCAGCTTTTGCTGCCACAGCAAAGGTGCCAGCGGGGAAAAGTAATGCTGGTCCTCACTGCCTCCTGGAACCCTTTCAAATGCCACAGACAATTTGGCCCTCTCTGCTTTCCTGCGGACTCCATCCTCAAAAGAACCTATTTTCTCTTTCGGCGCCCTCCGGAGCAAAAAAGACAAACGTCCAGCTTTTGCTGCCACAGCAAAGGTACCAGCGGGGAAAAGTAATGCTGGTTCTCACTGCCTCCTGGAACCCTTTCAAATGCCACAGACAATTTGGCCCTCTCTGCTTTCCTGCGGACTCCATCCTCAAAAGCACCTGTTTTCGCTTTCGGCAGCCTCCGGAGCAAATAAGACAAACGTCCAGCTTTTGCTGCCACAGCAAAGGTGCCAGCGGGGAAAAGTAATGCTGGTTCTCACTGCCTCCTGGAACCCTTTCAAATGCCCCAGACAATTTGGCCCTCTCTGCTTTCCTGCGGACTCTATCCTCAAAAGCGCCTTTTTTCACTTTCGGCGCCATCCGGTGGTAAAAAGACAAACGTCCAGCTTTTAGTGCCGCAGCAAAGGTGCCAGCGGGGAAAAGTAATGCTGGTCCTCACTGCCTCCTGGAACCTCTTTAAATGCAAAAGACAATTTGGCCCTCTCTGCTTTCCTGCGGACTCCATCCTCAAAAGCAGCTGTTTTCGCTTTCGGCAGCCTCCGGAGCAAAAAAGACAAACGTCCAGCTTTTGCTGCCACAGCAAAGGTGCCAGCGGGGAAAAGTAATGCTGGTTCTCACTGCCTCCTGGAACCCTTTCAAATGCCACAGACAATTTGGCCCTCTCTGCTTTCCTGCGGACTCCATCCTCAAAAGCACCTGTTTTCGCTTTCGGCAGCCTCCGGAGCAAAAAAGACAAACGTCCAGCTTTTGCTGCCACAGCAAAGGTGCCAGCGGGGAAAAGTAATGCTGGTTCTCACTGCCTCCTGGAACCCTTTCAAATGCCACAGACAATTTGGCCCTCTCTGCTTTCCTGCGGACTCCATCCTCAAAAGAACCTATTTTCGCTTTCGGCGCCCTCCGGAGCAAAAAAGACAAACGTCCAGCTTTTGCTGCCACAGCAAAGGTGCCAGCGGGGAAAAGTAATGCTGGTTCTCACTGCCTCCTGGAACCCTTTCAAATGCCACAGACAATTTGGCCCTCTCTGCTTTCCTGCGGACTCCATCCTGAAAAGCACCTGTTTTCGCTTTCGGCAGCCTCCGGAGCAAAAAAGACAAACGTCCAGCTTTTGCTGCCACAGCAAAGGTGCCAGCGGGGAAAAGTAATGCTGGTTCTCACTGCCTCCTGGAACCCTTTCAAATGCCCCAGACAATTTGGCCCTCTCTGCTTTCCTGCGGACTCCATCCTCAAAAGCACCTGTTTTCGCTTTCGGCAGCCTCCGGAGCAAAAAAGACAAACGTCCAGCTTTTGCTGCCACAGCAAAGGTGCCAGCGGGGAAAAGCAATGCTGGTTCTCACTGCCTCCTGGAACCCTTTCAAATGCCACAGACAATTTGGCCCTCTCTGCTTTCCTGCAGACTCCATCCTCAAAAGCAGCTGTTTTCGCTTTCGGCAGCCTCCGGAGCAAAAAAGACAAACGTCCAGCTTTTGCTGCCACAGCAAAGGTGCCAGCGGGGAAAAGTAATGCTGGTTCTCACTGCCTCCTGGAACCCTTTCAAATGCCACAGACAATTTGGCCCTCTCTGCTTTCCTGCGGACTCCATCCTCAAAAGAACCTATTTTCTCTTTCGGCGCCCTCCGGAGCAAAAAAGACAAACGTCCAGCTTTTGCTGCCACAGCAAAGGTACCAGCGGGGAAAAGTAATGCTGGTTCTCACTGCCTCCTGGAACCCTTTCAAATGCCACAGACAATTTGGCCCTCTCTGCTTTCCTGCGGACTCCATCCTCAAAAGCACCTGTTTTCGCTTTCGGCAGCCTCCGGAGCAAATAAGACAAACGTCCAGCTTTTGCTGCCACAGCAAAGGTGCCAGCGGGGAAAAGTAATGCTGGTTCTCACTGCCTCCTGGAACTCTTTCAAATGCCACGGACAATTTTGCTCTCTCTGCTTTCCTGCGGACTCCATCCTCAAAAGCACCTGTTTTCGCTTTCGGCAGCCTCCGGAGCAAAAAAGACAAACGTCCAGCTTTTGCTGCCACAGCAAAGGTGCCAGCGGGGAAAAGTAATGCTGGTTCTCACTGCCTCCTGGAACCCTTTCAAATGCCCCAGACAATTTGGCCCTCTCTGCTTTGCTGCGGACTCCATCCTCAAAAGCAGCTGTTTTCGCTTTCGGCAGCCTCCGGAGCAAAAAAGACAAACGTCCAGCTTTTGCTGCCACAGCAAAGGTGCCAGCGGGGAAAAGTAATGCTGGTTCTCACTGCCTCCTGGAACCCTTTCAAATGCCACAGACAATTTGGCCCTCTCTGCTTTCCTGCGGACTCCATCCTCAAAAGCACCTATTTTCGCTTTCGGCAGCCTCCGGCAGCAAAAAAGACAAACGTCCAGCTTTTGCTGCCACAGCAAAGGTGCCAGCGGGGAAAAGTAATGCTGGTTCTCACTGCCTCCTGGAACCCTTTCAAATGCCCCAGACAATTTGGCCCTCTCTGCTTTCCTGCGGACTCCATCCTCAAAAGCACCTGTTTTCGCTTTCGGCAGCCTCCGGAGCAAAAAAGACAAACGTCCAGCTTTTGCTGCCACAGCAAAGGTGCCAGCGGGGAAAAGTAATGCTGGTTCTCACTGCCTCCTGGAACCCTTTCAAATGCCACAGACAATTTGGCCCTCTCTGCTTTCCTGCGGACTCCATCCTCAAAAGCAGCTGTTTTCGCTTTCGGCAGCCTCCGGAGCAAAAAAGACAAACGTCCAGCTTTTGCTGCCACAGCAAAGGTGCCAGCTGGGAAAAGTAATGCTGGTTCTCACTGCCTCCTGGAACTCCTTCAAATGCCCCAGACAATTTGGCTCTCTCTGCTTTCCTGCGGACTCCATCCTCAAAAGCACCTGTTTTCGCTTTCGGCAGCCTCCGGAGCAAAAAAGACAAACGTCCAGCTTTTGCTGCCACAACAAAGGTGCCAGCGGGGAAAAGTAATGCTGGTTCTCACTGCCTCCTGGAACCCTTTCAAATGCCCCAGACAATTTGGCCCTCTCTGCTTTCCTGCGGACTCCATCCTCAAAAGCACCTGTTTTCGCTTTCGGCAGCCTCCGGAGCAAAAAAGACAAACGTCCAGCTTTTGCTGCCACAGCAAAGGTGCCAGCGGGGAAAAGTAATGCTGGTTCTCACTGCCTCCTGGAACCCTTTCAAATGCCACAGACAATTTGGCCCTCTCTGCTTTCCTGCGGACTCCATCCTCAAAAGCACCTGTTTTCGTTTTCGGCAGCCTCCGGAGCAAAAAAGACAAACGTCCAGCTTTTGCTGCCACAGCAAAGGTGCCAGCGGGGAAAAGTAATGCTGGTTCTCACTGCCTCCTGGAACCCTTTCAAATGCCACAGACAATTTGGCCCTCTCTGCTTTCCTGCGGACTCCATCCTCAAAAGAACCTATTTTCGCTTTCGGCGCCCTCCGGAGCAAAAAAGACAAACGTCCAGCTTTTGCTGCCACAGCAAAGGTGCCAGCGGGGAAAAGTAATGCTGGTTCTCACTGCCTCCTGGAACCCTTTCAAATGCCACAGACAATTTGGCCCTCTCTGCTTTCCTGCGGACTCCATCCTCAAAAGCACCTGTTTTCGCTTTCGGCAGCCTCCGGAGCAAAAAAGACAAACGTCCAGCTTTTGCTGCCACAGCAAAGGTGCCAGCTGGGAAAAGTAATGCTGGTTCTCACTGCCTCCTGGAACTCCTTCAAATGCCCCAGACAATTTGGCTCTCTCTGCTTTCCTGCGGACTCCATCCTCAAAAGCACCTGTTTTCGCTTTCGGCAGCCTCCGGAGCAAAAAAGACAAACGTCCAGCTTTTGCTGCCACAACAAAGGTGCCAGCGGGGAAAAGTAATGCTGGTTCTCACTGCCTCCTGGAACCCTTTCAAATGCCCCAGACAATTTGGCCCTCTCTGCTTTCCTGCGGACTCCATCCTCAAAAGCACCTGTTTTCGCTTTCGGCAGCCTCCGGAGCAAAAAAGACAAACGTCCAGCTTTTGCTGCCACAGCAAAGGTGCCAGCGGGGAAAAGTAATGCTGGTTCTCACTGCCTCCTGGAACCCTTTCAAATGCCACAGACAATTTGGCCCTCTCTGCTTTCCTGCGGACTCCATCCTCAAAAGCACCTGTTTTCGTTTTCGGCAGCCTCCGGAGCAAAAAAGACAAACGTCCAGCTTTTGCTGCCACAGCAAAGGTGCCAGCGGGGAAAAGTAATGCTGGTTCTCACTGCCTCCTGGAACCCTTTCAAATGCCACAGACAATTTGGCCCTCTCTGCTTTCCTGCGGACTCCATCCTCAAAAGAACCTATTTTCGCTTTCGGCGCCCTCCGGAGCAAAAAAGACAAACGTCCAGCTTTTGCTGCCACAGCAAAGGTGCCAGCGGGGAAAAGTAATGCTGGTTCTCACTGCCTCCTGGAACCCTTTCAAATGCCACAGACAATTTGGCCCTCTCTGCTTTCCTGCGGACTCCATCCTCAAAAGCACCTGTTTTCGCTTTCGGCAGCCTCCGGAGCAAAAAAGACAAACGTCCAGCTTTTGCTGCCACAGCAAAGGTGCCAGCGGGGAAAAGTAATGCTGGTTCTCACTGCCTCCTGGAACCCTTTCAAATGCCACAGACAATTTGGCCCTCTCTGCTTTCCTGCGGACTCCATCCTCAAAAGCACCTGTTTTCGCTTTCGGCAGCCTCCGGAGCAAAAAAGACAAACGTCCAGCTTTTGCTGCCACAGCAAAGGTGCCAGCGGGGAAAAGCAATGCTGGTTCTCACTGCCTCCTGGAACCCTTTCAAATGCCACAGACAATTTGGCCCTCTCTGCTTTCCTGCGGACTCCATCCTCAAAAGCACCTATTTTCGCTTTCGGCGCCCTCCGGAGCAAAAAAGACAAACGTCCAGCTTTTGCTGCCACAGCAAAGGTACCAGCGGGGAAAAGTAATGCTGGTTCTCACTGCCTCCTGGAACCCTTTCAAATGCCACAGACAATTTGGCCCTCTCTGCTTTCCTGCGGACTCCATCCTCAAAAGCACCTGTTTTCGCTTTCGGCAGCCTCCGGAGCAAATAAGACAAACGTCCAGCTTTTGCTGCCACAGCAAAGGTGCCAGCGGGGAAAAGTAATGCTGGTTCTCACTGCCTCCTGGAACTCCTTCAAATGCCACGGACAATTTTGCTCTCTCTGCTTTCCTGCGGACTCCATCCTCAAAAGCACCTGTTTTCGCTTTCGGCAGCCTCCGGAGCAAAAAAGACAAACGTCCAGCTTTTGCTGCTACAGCAAAGGTGCCAGCGGGGAAAAGTAATGCTGGTTCTCACTGCCTCCTGGAACCCTTTCAAATGCCACAGTCAATTTGGCCCTCTCTGCTTTGCTGCGGACTCCATCCTCAAAAGCAGCTGTTTTCGCTTTCGGCAGCCTCCGGAGCAAAAAAGACAAACGTCCAGCTTTTGCTGCCACAGCAAAGGTGCCAGCGGGGAAAAGTAATGCTGGTTCTCACTGCCTCCTGGAACTCCTTCAAATGCCACGGACAATTTTGCTCTCTCTGCTTTCCTGCGGACTCCATCCTCAAAAGCACCTGTTTTCGCTTTCGGCAGCCTCCAGAGCAAAAAAGACAAACGTCCAGCTTTTGCTGCCACAGCAAAGGTGCCAGCGGGGAAAAGTAATGCTGGTTCTCACTGCCTCCTGGAACCCTTTCAAATGCCACAGTCAATTTGGCCCTCTCTGCTTTCCTGCGGACTCCATCCTCAAAAGCAGCTGTTTTCGCTTTCGGCAGCCTCCGGAGCAAAAAAGACAAACGTCCAGCTTTTGCTGCCACAGCAAAGGTGCCAGCGGGGAAAAGTAATGCTGGTTCTCACTGCCTCCTGGAACCCTTTCAAATGCCACAGACAATTTGGCCCTCTCTGCTTTCCTGCGGACTCCATCCTCAAAAGCACCTGTTTTCGCTTTCGGCAGCCTCCGGAGCAAAAAAGACAAACGTCCAGCTTTTGCTGCCACAGCAAAGGTGCCAGCGGGGAAAAGTAATGCTGGTTCTCACTGCCTCCTGGAACTCCTTCAAATGTTCCAGACAATTTGGCTCTCTCTGCTTTCCTGCGGACTCCATCCTCAAAAGCACCTGTTTTCGCTTTCGGCAGCCTCCGGAGCAAAAAAGACAAACGTCCAGCTTTTGCTGCCACAACAAAGGTGCCAGCAGGGAAAAGTAATGCTGGTTCTCACTGCCTCCTGGAACCCTTTCAAATGCCACAGACAATTTGGCCCTCTCTGCTTTCCTGCGGACTCCATCCTCAAAAGCACCTGTTTTCGCTTTCGGCAGCCTCCGGAGCAAAAAAGACAAACGTCCAGCTTTTGCTGCCACAGCAAAGGTGCCAGCGGGGAAAAGTAATGCTGGTTCTCACTGCCTCCTGGAACCCTTTCAAATGCCACAGACAATTTGGCCCTCTCTGCTTTCCTGCGGACTCCATCCTCAAAAGCACCTGTTTTCGCTTTCGGCAGCCTCCGGAGCAAAAAAGACAAACGTCCAGCTTTTGCTGCCACAGCAAAGGTGCCAGAGGGGAAAAGTAATGCTGGTTCTCACTGCCTCCTGGAACCCTTTCAAATGCCACAGACAATTTGGCCCTCTCTGCTTTCCTGCGGACTCTATCCTCAAAAGCGCCTTTTTTCAGTTTCGGCGCCATCCGGTGGTAAAAAGATAAACGTCCAGCTTTTGCTGCCGCAGCAAAGGTGCCAGCGGGGAAAAGTAATGCTGGTCCTCACTGCCTCCTGGAACCTCTTTAAATGCAAAAGACAATTTGGCCCTCTCTGCTTTCCTGCGGACTCCATCATCAAAAGCACCTGTTTTCGCTTTCGGCAGCCTCCGGAGCAAAAAAGACAAACGTCCAGCTTTTGCTGCCACAGCAAAGGTGCCAGCGGGGAAAAGTAATGCTGGTTCTCACTGCCTCCTGGAACCCTTTCAAATGCCACAGTCAATTTGGCCCTCTCTGCTTTGCTGCGGACTCCATCCTCAAAAGCAGCTGTTTTCGCTTTCGGCAGCCTCCGGAGCAAAAAAGACAAACGTCCAGCTTTTGCTGCCACAGCAAAGGTGCCAGCGGGGAAAAGTAATGCTGGTTCTCACTGCCTACTGGAACCCTTTCAAATGCCACAGACAATTTGGCCCTCTCTGCTTTCCTGCGGACTCCATCCTCAAAAGCACCTGTTTTCGCTTTCGGCAACCTCCGGAGCAAAAAAGACAAACGTCCAGCTTTTGCTGCCACAGCAAAGGTGCCAGCGGGGAAAAGTAATGCTGGTTCTCACTGCCTCCTGGAACCCTATCAAATGCCACAGACAATTTGGCCCTCTCTGCTTTCCTGCGGACTCCATCCTCAAAAGCACCTGTTTTCTCTTTCGGCAACCTCCGGAGCAAAAAAGACAAACGTCCAGCTTTTGCTGCCACAGCAAACGTGCCAGCAGGGAAAAGTAATGCTGGTTCTCACTGCCTCCTGGAACTCCTTCAAATGCCCCAGACAATTTGGCTCTATCTGCTTTCCTGCGGACTCCATCCTCAAAAGCACCTGTTTTCGCTTTCGGCAGCCTCCGGAGCAAAAAAGACAAACGTCCAGCTTTTGCTGCCACAGCAAAGGTGCCAGCGGGGAAAAGTAATGCTGGTTCTCACTGCCTCCTGGAACCCTTTCAAATGCCACAGACAATTTGGCCCTCTCTGCTTTCCTGCGGACTCCATCCTCAAAAGCACCTGTTTTCGCTTTCGGCAGCCTCCGGAGCAAAAAAGACAAACGTCCAGCTTTTGCTGCCACAGCAAAGGTGCCAGCGGGGAAAAGTAATGCTGGTTCTCACTGCCTCCTGGAACCCTTTCAAATGCCACAGACAATTTGGCCCTCTCTGCTTCCTGCGGACTCTATCCTCAAAAGCGCCTTTTTTCACTTTCGGCGCCATCCGGTGGTAAAAAGATAAACGTCCAGCTTTTGCTGCCGCAGCAAAGGTGCCAGCGGGGAAAAGTAATGCTGGTCCTCACTGCCTCCTGGAACCTCTTTAAATGCAAAAGACAATTTGGCCCTCTCTGCTTTCCTGCGGACTCCATCATCAAAAGCACCTGTTTTCGCTTTCGGCAGCCTCCGGAGCAAAAAAGACAAACGTCCAGCTTTTGCTGCCACAGCAAAGGTGCCAGCGGGGAAAACGGGGAAAAGTAATGCTGGTTCTCACTGCCTCCTGGAACCCTTTCAAATGCCACAGGACAATTTGGCCCTCTCTGCTTTCCTGCGGACTCCATCCTCAAAAGAACCTATTTTCGCTTTCGGCAGCCTCCGGAGCAAAAAAGACAAACGTCCAGCTTTTGCTGCACAGCAAAGGTGCCAGCGGGGAAAAGTAATGCTGGTTCTCACTGCCTCCTGGAACCCTTTCAAATGCCACAGACAATTTGGCCCTCTCTGCTTTCCTGCGGACTCCATCCTCAAAAGCACCTGTTTTCGCTTTGGGCAGCCTCCGGAGCAAAAAAGACAAACGTCCAGCTTTTGCTGCCACAGCAAAGGTGCCAACGGGAAAAGTAATGCTGGTTCTCACTGCCTCCTGGAACCCTTTCAAATGCCACAGACAATTTGGCCTCTCTGCTTTCCTGCGGACTCCATCCTCAAAAGCACCTGTTTTCGCTTTCGGCAGCCTCCGGAGCAAAAAAAGACAAACGTCCAGCTTTTGCTGCCACAGCAAAGGTGCCAGCGGGGAAAAGTAATGCTGGTTCTCACTGCCTCCTGGAACTCCTTCAAATGCCCCAGACAATTTGGCTCTCTCTGCTTTCCTGCGGACTCCATCCTCAAAAGCACCTGTTTTCGCTTTCGGCAGCCTCCGGAGCAAAAAAGACAAACGTCCAGCTTTTGCTGCCACAACAAAGGTGCCAGCGGGGAAAAGTAATGCTGGTTCTCACTGCCTCCTGGAACCCTTTCAAATGCCACAGACAATTTGGCCCTCTCTGCTTTCCTGCGGACTCCATCCTCAAAAGCACCTGTTTTCGCTTTCGGCAGCCTCCGGAGCAAAAAAGACAAACGTCCAGCTTTTGCTGCCACAGCAAAGGTGCCAGCGGGGGAAAAGTAATGCTGGTTCTCACTGCCTCCTGGAACCCTTTCAAATGCCACAGACAATTTGGCCCTCACTGCTTTCTGCGGACTCTATCCTCAAAAGCACCTGTTTTCGCTTTCGGCAGCCTCCGGAGCAAAAAAGACAAACGTCCAGATTTGCTGACACAGCAAAGGTGCCAGCGGGAAAGTAATGCTGGTTCTCACTGCCTCCTGGAAACCCTTTCAAATGCCACAGACAATTTGGCCCTCTCTGCTTTCCTGCGGATCCATCCTCAAAGAACCTATTTTCGCTTTCGGCGCCCTCCGGAGCAAAAAAGACAAACGTCCAGCTTTTGCTGCCACAGCAAAGGTGCCAGCGGGGAAAAGTAATGCTGGTTCTCACTGCCTCCTGGAACCCTTTCAAATGCCACAGACAATTTGCCCTCTCTGCTTTCCTGCGGACTCCATCCTCAAAGAACCTATTTTTGCTTTCGGCGCCCTCCGGAGCAAAAAAGACAAACGTCCAGCTTTTGCTGCCACAGCAAAGGTGCCAGCGGGGAAAAGTAATGCTGGTTCTCACTGCCTCCTGGAACCCTTTCAAATGCCACAGACAATTTGACCCTCTCTGCTTTCCTGCGGACTCCATCCTCAAAAGCACCTGTTTTCGCTTTCGGCAGCCTCCGGAGCAAAAAAGACAAACGTCCAGCTTTTGCTGCCACAGCAAAGGTGCCAGCGGGGAAAAGTAATGCTGGTTCTCACTGCCTCCTGGAACCCTTTCAAATGCCACAGACAATTTGGCCCTCTCTGCTTTCCTGCGGACTCCATCCTCAAAAGCACTGTTTTCGCTTTCGGCAGCCTCCGGAGCAAAAAAGACAAACGTCCAGCTTTTGCTGCCACAGCAAAGGTGCCAGCGGGGAAAAGTAATGCTGGTTCTCACTGCCTCCTGGAACCCTTTCAAATGCCCCAGACAATTTGGCCCTCTCTGCTTTCCTGCGGACTCTATCCTCAAAAGCACCTATTTTCACTTTCGGCGCCATCCGGTGGTAAAAAGACAAACGTCCAGCTTTTGCTGCCGCAGCAAAGGTGCCAGCGGGGAAAAGTAATGCTGGTTCTCACTGCCTCCTGGAACCCTTTCAAATGCCACAGACAATTTGGCCCTCTCTGCTTTCCTGCGGACTCCATCCTCAAAAGAACCTATTTTCGCTTTCGGCAGCCTCCGGAGCAAAAAAGACAAACGTCCAGCTTTTTCTGCCACAGCAAAGGTGCCAGCAGGGAAAAGTAATGCTGGTTCTCACTGCCTCCTGGAACCCTTTCAAATGCCACAGACAATTTGGCCCTCTCTGCTTCCTGCGGACTCCATCCTCAAAAGCACCTGTTTTCGCTTTCGGCAACCTCCGGAGCAAAAAAGACAAACGTCCCAGCTTTTGCTGCCACAGCAAAGGTGCCAGCGGGGAAAAGTAATGCTGGTTCTCACTGCCTCCTGGAACCCTTTCAAATGCCACAGACAATTTGGCCCTCTCTGCTTTCCTGCGGACTCCATCCTCAAAAGCACCTGTTTTCGCTTTCGGCAGCCTCCAGAGCAAAAAAGACAAACGTCCAGCTTTTGCTGCCACAGCAAAGGTGCCAGCGGGGAAAAGTAATGCTGGTTCTCACTGCCTCCTGGAACCCTTTCAAATGCCCCAGACAATTTGGCCCTCTCTGCTTTCCTGCGACTCCATCCTCAAAAGCACCTGTTTTCGCTTTCGGCAGCCTCCGGAGCAAAAAAGACAAACGTCCAGCTTTTGCTGCCACAGCAAACGTGCCAGCAGGGGAAAAGTAATGCTGGTTCTCACTGCCTCCTGGAACCCTTTCAAATGCCACAGACAATTTGGCCCTCTCTGCTTTCCTGCGGACTCCATCCTCAAAAGCACCTGTTTTTGCTTTCGGCAGCCTCCGGAGCAAAAAAGACAAACGTCCAGCTTTTGCTGCCACAGCAAAGGTGCCAGCGGGGAAAAGTAATGCTGTTTTTCACTGCCTCCTGGAACCCTTCAAATGCCACAGGACAATTTGGCCCTCTCTGCTTTCCTGCGGACTCCATCCTCAAAAGAACCTATTTTCGCTTTCGGCGCCCTCCGGAGCAAAAAAGACAAACGTCCAGCTTTTGCTGCCACAGCCAAAGGTGCCAGCGGGGAAAAGTAATGCTGGTTCTCACTGCCTCCTGGAACCCTTTCAAATGCCACAGACAATTTGGCCCTCTCTGCTTCCTGCGGACTCCATCATCAAAAGAACCTGTTTTCGCTTTCGGCAGGCCTCCGGAGCAAAAAAGACAAACGTCCAGCTTTTGCTGCCACAGCAAAGGTGCCAGCGGGGAAAAGTAATGCTGGTTCTCACTGCCTCCTGGAACCTCTTCAAATGCCACAGACAATTTGGCCCTCTCTGCTTTCCTGCGGACTCCATCCTCAAAAGCACCTGTTTTCGCTTTCGGCGCCATCCGGTGGTAAAAAGACAAACGTCCAGCTTTTGCTGCCGCAGCAAAGGTGCCAGCGGGAAAATTAATGCTGGTCCTCACTGCCTCCTGGAACCTCTTTAAATGCAAAAGACAATTTGGCCCCTCTCTGCTTTCCTGCGGACTCCATCCTCAAAAGCACCTGTTTTTCGCTTTCGGCAGCCTCCGGAGCAAAAAAGACAAACGTCCAGCTTTTGCTGCCACAGCAAAGGTGCCAGCGGGAAAAGTAATGCTGGTTCTCACTGCCTCCTGGAACTCCTTCAAATGCCCCAGACAATTTGGCTCTCTCTGCTTTCCTGCGGACTCCATCCTCAAAGCACCTGTTTTCGCTTTCGGCAGCCTCCGGAGCAAAAAAGACAAACGTCCAGCTTTTGCTGCCACAACAAAGGTGCCAGCAGGGAAAAGTAATGCTGGTTTCTCACTGCCTCCTGGAAACCCTTTCAAATGCCACAGACAATTTGGCCCTCTCTGCTTTCCTGCGGACTCCATCCTCAAAAGCACCTGTTTTCGCTTTCGGCAGCCTCCGGAGCAAAAAAGACAAACGTCCAGCTTTTGCTGCCACAGCAAAGGTGCCAGCGGGAAAAGTAATGCTGGTTCTCACTGCCTCCTGGAACCCTTTCAAATGCCACAGACAATTTGGCCCTCTCTGCTTTCCTGCGGACTCCATCCTCAAAAAGCACCTGTTTTCGCTTTCGGCAGCCTCCGGAGCAAAAAAGACAAACGTCCAGCTTTTGCTGCCACAGCAAAGGTGCCAGAGGGGAAAAGTAATGCTGGTTCTCACTGCCTCCTGGAACCCTTTCAAATGCCACAGACAATTTGGCCCTCTCTGCTTTCCTGCGGACTCCATCCTCAAAAGAACCTATTTTCGCTTTCGGCGCCCTCCGGAGCAAAAAAGACAAACGTCCAGCTTTTGCTGCCACAGCAAAGGTGCCAGCGGGGAAAAGTAATGCTGGTTCTCACTGCCTCCTGGAACCCTTTCAAATGCCACAGACAATTTGGCCCTCTCTGCTTTCCTGCGGACTCCATCCTCAAAAGCACCTGTTTTCGCTTTCGGCAGCCTCCGGAGCAAAAAAGACAAACGTCCAGCTTTTGCTGCCACAGCAAAGGTGCCAGCGGGGAAAAGTAATGCTGGTTCTCACTGCCTCCTGGAACCCTTTCAAATGCCACAGACAATTTGGCCCTCTCTGCTTTCCTGCGGACTCCATCCTCAAAAGCAGCTGTTTTCGCTTTCGGCAGCCTCCGGAGCAAAAAAGACAAACGTCCAGCTTTTGCTGCCACAGCAAAGGTGCCAGCGGGGAAAAGCAATGCTGGTTCTCACTGCCTCCTGGAACCCTTTCAAATGCCACAGACAATTTGGCCCTCTCTGCTTTCCTGCGGACTCCATCCTCAAAAGCACCTGTTTTCGCTTTCGGCAGCCTCCGGAGCAAAAAAGACAAACGTCCAGCTTTTGCTGCCACAGCAAAGGTGCCAGCGGGGAAAAGTAATGCTGGTTCTCACTGCCTCCTGGAACCCTTTCAAATGCCACAGACAATTTGGCCCTCTCTGGCTTTCCTGCGGACTCTATCCTCAAAAGCGCCTTTTTTCAGTTTCGGCGCCATCCGGTGTAAAAAGATAAACGTCCAGCTTTTGCTGCCGCAGCAAAGGTGCCAGCGGGGAAAAGTAATGCTGGTCCTCACTGCCTCCTGGAACCTCTTTAAATGCAAAAGACAATTTGGCCCTCTCTGCTTTCCTGCGGACTCCATCATCAAAAGCACCTGTTTTCGCTTTCGGCAGCCTCCGGAGCAAAAAAGACAAACGTCCAGCTTTTGCTGCCACAGCAAAGGTGCCAGCGGGAAAAGTAATGCTGGTTCTCACTGCCTCCTGGAACCCTTTCAAATGCCACAGTCAATTTGGCCCTCTCTGCTTTCCTGCGGACTCCATCCTCAAAAGCAGCTGTTTTCGCTTTCGGCAGCCTCCGGAGCAAAAAAGACAAACGTCCAGCTTTTGCTGCCACAGCAAAGGTGCCAGCAGGGAAAAGTAATGCTGGTTCTCACTGCCTCCTGGAACTCCTTCAAATGCCCCAGACAATTTGGCTCTATCTGCTTTCCTGCGGACTCCATCCCTCAAAAGCACCTGTTTTCGCTTTCGGCAGCCTCCGGAGCAAAAAAGACAAACGTCCAGCTTTTGCTGCCACAGCAAAGGTGCCAGCGGGGAAAAGTAATGCTGGTTCTCACTCCTGCCCTGGAACCCTTTCAAATGCCACAGACAATTTGGCCCTCTCTGCTTTCCTGCGGACTCCATCCTCAAAAGCACCTGTTTTCGCTTTCGGCAGCCTCCGGAGCAAAAAAGACAAACGTCCAGCTTTTGCTGCCACAGCAAAGGTGCCAGCGGGGAAAAGTAATGCTGGTTCTCACTGCCTCCTGGAACCCTTTCAAATGCCACAGACAATTTGGCCCTCTCTGCTTTCCTGCGGACTCTATCCTCAAAAGCGCCTTTTTTCACTTTCGGCGCCATCCGGTGGTAAAAAGATAAACGTCCAGCTTTTGCTGCCGCAGCAAAGGTGCCAGCGGGGAAAAGTAATGCTGGTCCTCACTGCCTCCTGGAACCTCTTTAAATGCAAAAGACAATTTGGCCCTCTCTGCTTTCCTGCGGACTCCATCATCAAAAAGCACCTGTTTTCGCTTTCGGCAGCCTCCGGAGCAAAAAAGACAAACGTCCAGCTTTTGCTGCCACAGCAAAGGTGCCAGCGGGGAAAAGTAATGCTGGTTCTCACTGCCTCCTGGAACCCTTTCAAATGCCACAGACAATTTGGCCCTCTCTGCTTTCCTGCGGACTCCATCCTCAAAAGAACCTATTTTCGCTTTCGGCAGCCTCCGGAGCAAAAAAGACAAACGTCCAGCTTTTTGCTGCCACAGCAAAGGTGCCAGCGGGGAAAAGTAATGCTGGTTCTCACTGCCTCCTGGAACCCTTTCAAATGCCACAGACAATTTGGCCCTCTCTGCTTTCCTGCGGACTCCATCCTCAAAAGCACCTGTTTTCGCTTTGGGCAGCCTCCGGAGCAAAAAAAGACAAACGTCCAGCTTTTGCTGCCACAGCAAAGGTGCCAACGGGGAAAAGTAATGCTGGTTCTCACTGCCTCCTGGAACCCCTTTCAAATGCCACAGACAATTTGGCCCTCTCTGCTTTCCTGCGGACTCCATCCTCAAAGCACCTGTTTTCGCTTTCGGCAGCCTCCGGAGCAAAAAAGACAAAACGTCCAGCTTTTGCTGCCACAGCAAAGGTGCCAGCGGGGAAAGTATGCTGGTTCTCACTGCCTCCTGGAACTCCTTCAAATGCCCCAGACAATTTGGCTCTCTCTGCTTTCCTGCGGACTCCATCCTCAAAAGCACCTGTTTTCGCTTTCGGCAGCCTCCGGAGCAAAAAAGACAAACGTCCAGCTTTTGCTGCCACAACAAAGGTGCCAGCGGGGAAAAGTAATGCTGGTTCTCACTGCCTCCTGGAACCCTTTCAAATGCCACAGACAATTTGGCCCTCTCTGCTTTCCTGCGGACTCCATCCTCAAAAGCACCTGTTTTCGCTTTCGGCAGCCTCCGGAGCAAAAAAGACAAACGTCCAGCTTTTGCTGCCACAGCAAAGGTGCCAGCGGGGAAAAGTAATGCTGGTTCTCACTGCCTCCTGGAACCCTTTCAAATGCCACAGACAATTTGGCCCTCTCTGCTTTCCTGCGGACTCTATCCTCAAAAGCACCTGTTTTCGCTTTCGGCAGCCTCCGGAGCAAAAAAGACAAACGTCCAGATTTTGCTGCCACAGCAAAGGTGCCAGCGGGGAAAAGTAATGCTGGTTCTCACTGCCTCCTGGAACCCTTTCAAATGCCACAGACAATTTGGCCCTCTCTGCTTTCCTGCGGACTCCATCCTCAAAAGAACCTATTTTCGCTTTCGGCGCCCTCCGGAGCAAAAAAGACAAACGTCCAGCTTTTGCTGCCACAGCAAAGGTGCCAGCGGGGAAAAGTAATGCTGGTTCTCACTGCCTCCTGGAACCCTTTCAAATGCCACAGACAATTTGGCCCTCTCTGCTTTCCTGCGGACTCCATCCTCAAAAGAACCTATTTTTGCTTTCGGCGCCCTCCGGAGCAAAAAAGACAAACGTCCAGCTTTTGCTGCCACAGCAAAGGTGCCAGCGGGGAAAAGTAATGCTGGTTCTCACTGCCTCCTGGAACCCTTTCAAATGCCACAGACAATTTGACCCTCTCTGCTTTCCTGCGGACTCCATCCTCAAAAGCAGCTGTTTTCGCTTTCGGCAGCCTCCGGAGCAAAAAAGACAAACGTCCAGCTTTTGCTGCCACAGCAAAGGTGCCAGCGGGGAAAAGTAATGCTGGTTCTCACTGCCTCCTGGAACCCTTTCAAATGCCACAGACAATTTGGCCCTCTCTGCTTTCCTGCGGACTCCATCCTCAAAAGCACCTGTTTTCGCTTTCGGCAGCCTCCGGAGCAAAAAAGACAAACGTCCAGCTTTTGCTGCCACAGCAAAGGTGCCAGCGGGGAAAAGTAATGCTGGTTCTCACTGCCTCCTGGAACCCTTTCAAATGCCCCAGACAATTTGGCCCTCTCTGCTTTCCTGCGGACTCTATCCTCAAAAGCACCTATTTTCACTTTCGGCGCCATCCGGTGGTAAAAAGACAAACGTCCAGCTTTTGCTGCCGCAGCAAAGGTGCCAGCGGGGAAAAGTAATGCTGGTTCTCACTGCCTCCTGGAACCCTTTCAAATGCCACAGACAATTTGGCCCTCTCTGCTTTCCTGCGGACTCCATCCTCAAAAGAACCTATTTTCGCTTTCGGCAGCCTCCGGAGCAAAAAAGACAAACGTCCAGCTTTTTCTGCCACAGCAAAGGTGCCAGCGGGGAAAAGTAATGCTGGTTCTCACTGCCTCCTGGAACCCTTTCAAATGCCACAGACAATTTGGCCCTCTCTGCTTTCCTGCGGACTCCATCCTCAAAAGCACCTGTTTTCGCTTTCGGCAACCTCCGGAGCAAAAAAGACAAACGTCCAGCTTTTGCTGCCACAGCAAAGGTGCCAGCGGGGAAAAGTAATGCTGGTTCTCACTGCCTCCTGGAACCCTTTCAAATGCCCCAGACAATTTGGCCCTCTCTGCTTTCCTGCGGACTCCATCCTCAAAAGCACCTGTTTTCGCTTTCGGCAGCCTCCAGAGCAAAAAAGACAAACGTCCAGCTTTTGCTGCCACAGCAAAGGTGCCAGCGGGGAAAAGTAATGCTGGTTCTCACTGCCTCCTGGAACCCTTTCAAATGCCCCAGACAATTTGACCCTCTCTGCTTTCCTGCGGACTCCATCCTCAAAAGCACCTGTTTTCGCTTTCGGCAGCCTCCGGAGCAAAAAAGACAAACGTCCAGCTTTTGCTGCCACAGCAAACGTGCCAGCAGGGAAAAGTAATGCTGGTTCTCACTGCCTCCTGGAACCCTTTCAAATGCCACAGACAATTTGGCCCTCTCTGCTTTCCTGCGGACTCCATCCTCAAAAGCACCTGTTTTCGCTTTCGGCAGCCTCCGGAGCAAAAAAGACAAACGTCCAGCTTTTGCTGCCACAGCAAAGGTGCCAGCGGGGAAAAGTAATGCTGGTTCTCACTGCCTCCTGGAACCCTTTCAAATGCCACAGACAATTTGGCCCTCTCTGCTTTCCTGCGGACTCCATCCTCAAAAGAACCTATTTTCGCTTTCGGCGCCCTCCGGAGCAAAAAAGACAAACGTCCAGCTTTTGCTGCCACAGCAAAGGTGCCAGCGGGGAAAAGTAATGCTGGTTCTCACTGCCTCCTGGAACCCTTTCAAATGCCACAGACAATTTGGCCCTCTCTGCTTTCCTGCGGACTCCATCATCAAAAGAACCTGTTTTCGCTTTCGGCAGCCTCCGGAGCAAAAAAGACAAACGTCCAGCTTTTGCTGCCACAGCAAAGGTGCCAGCGGGGAAAAGTAATGCTGGTTCTCACTGCCTCCTGGAACCTCTTCAAATGCCCCAGACAATTTGGCCCTCTCTGCTTTCCTGCGGACTCCATCCTCAAAAGCACCTGTTTTCGCTTTCGGCGCCATCCGGTGGTAAAAAGACAAACGTCCAGCTTTTGCTGCCGCAGCAAAGGTGCCAGCGGGGAAAATTAATGCTGGTCCTCACTGCCTCCTGGAACCTCTTTAAATGCAAAAGACAATTTGGCCCTCTCTGCTTTCCTGCGGACTCCATCCTCAAAAGCACCTGTTTTCGCTTTCGGCAGCCTCCGGAGCAAAAAAGACAAACGTCCAGCTTTTGCTGCCACAGCAAAGGTGCCAGCGGGGAAAAGTAATGCTGGTTCTCACTGCCTCCTGGAACCCTTTCAAATGCCACAGACAATTTGGCCCTCTCTGCTTTCCTGCGGACTCCATCCTCAAAAGCACCTGTTTTCGCTTTCGGCAGCCTCCGGAGCAAAAAAGACAAACGTCCAGCTTTTGCTGCCACAGCAAAGGTGCCAGCGGGGAAAAGTAATGCTGGTTCTCACTGCCTCCTGGAACCCTTTCAAATGCCACAGACAATTTGGCCCTCTCTGCTTTCCTGCGGACTCTATCCTCAAAAGCGCCTTTTTTCACTTTCGGCGCCATCCGGTGGTAAAAAGATAAACGTCCAGCTTTTGCTGCCGCAGCAAAGGTGCCAGCGGGGAAAAGTAATGCTGGTCCTCACTGCCTCCTGGAACCTCTTTAAATGCAAAAGACAATTTGGCCCTCTCTGCTTTCCTGCGGACTCCATCATCAAAAGCACCTGTTTTCGCTTTCGGCAGCCTCCGGAGCAAAAAAGACAAACGTCCAGCTTTTGCTGCCACAGCAAAGGTGCCAGCGGGGAAAAGTAATGCTGGTTCTCACTGCCTCCTGGAACCCTTTCAAATGCCACAGACAATTTGGCCCTCTCTGCTTTCCTGCGGACTCCATCCTCAAAAGAACCTATTTTCGCTTTCGGCAGCCTCCGGAGCAAAAAAGACAAACGTCCAGCTTTTGCTGCCACAGCAAAGGTGCCAGCGGGGAAAAGTAATGCTGGTTCTCACTGCCTCCTGGAACCCTTTCAAATGCCACAGACAATTTGGCCCTCTCTGCTTTCCTGCGGACTCCATCCTCAAAAGCACCTGTTTTCGCTTTCGGCAGCCTCCGGAGCAAAAAAGACAAACGTCCAGCTTTTGCTGCCACAGCAAAGGTGCCAACGGGGAAAAGTAATGCTGGTTCTCACTGCCTCCTGGAACCCTTTCAAATGCCACAGACAATTTGGCCCTCTCTGCTTTCCTGCGGACTCCATCCTCAAAAGCACCTGTTTTCGCTTTCGGCAGCCTCCGGAGCAAAAAAGACAAACGTCCAGCTTTTGCTGCCACAGCAAAGGTGCCAGCGGGGAAAAGTAATGCTGGTTCTCACTGCCTCCTGGAACCCTTTCAAATGCCACAGACAATTTGGCCCTCTCTGCTTTCCTGCGGACTCCATCCTCAAAAGCACCTGTTTTCGCTTTCGGCAGCCTCCGGAGCAAAAAAGACAAACGTCCAGCTTTTGCTGCCACAGCAAAGGTGCCAGCGGGGAAAAGTAATGCTGGTTCTCACTGCCTCCTGGAACCCTTTCAAATGCCACAGACAATTTGGCCCTCTCTGCTTTCCTGCGGACTCCATCCTCAAAAGCACCTGTTTTCGCTTTCGGCAGCCTCCGGAGCAAAAAAGACAAACGTCCAGCTTTTGCTGCCACAGCAAAGGTGCCAGCGGGGAAAAGTAATGCTGGTTCTCACTGCCTCCTGGAACCCTTTCAAATGCCCCAGACAATTTGGCCCTCTCTGCTTTCCTGCGGACTCTATCCTCAAAAGCACCTATTTTCACTTTCGGCGCCATCCAGTGGTAAAAAGACAAACGTCCAGCTTTTGCTGCCGCAGCAAAGGTGCCAGCGGGGAAAAGTAATGCTGGTTCTCACTGCCTCCTGGAACCCTTTCAAATGCCACAGACAATTTGGCCCTCTCTGCTTTCCTGCGGACTCCATCCTCAAAAGGACCTGTTTTCGCTTTCGGCAACCTCCGGAGCAAAAAAGACAAACGTCCAGCTTTTGCTGCCACAGCAAAGGTGCCAGCGGGGAAAAGTAATGCTGGTTCTCACTGCCTCCTGGAACCCTTTCAAATGCCACAGACAATTTGGCCCTCTCTGCTTTCCTGCGGACTCCATCCTCAAAAGCACCTGTTTTCGCTTTCGGCAGCCTCCAGAGCAAAAAAGACAAACGTCCAGCTTTTGCTGCCACAGCAAAGGTGCCAGCGGGGAAAAGTAATGCTGGTTCTCACTGCCTCCTGGAACCCTTTCAAATGCCCCAGACAATTTGGCCCTCTCTGCTTTCCTGCGGACTCCATCCTCAAAAGCACCTGTTTTCGCTTTCGGCAGCCTCCGGAGCAAAAAAGACAAACGTCCAGCTTTTGCTGCCACAGCAAAGGTGCCAGCGGGGAAAAGTAATGCTGGTTCTCACTGCCTCCTGGAACCCTTTCAAATGCCACAGACAATTTGGCCCTCTCTGCTTTCCTGCGGACTCCATCATCAAAAGAACCTGTTTTCGCTTTCGGCAGCCTCCGGAGCAAAAAAGACAAACGTCCAGCTTTTGCTGCCACAGCAAAGGTGCCAGCGGGTAAAAGTAATGCTGGTTCTCACTGCCTCCTGGAACCTCTTCAAATGCCACAGACAATTTGGCCCTCTCTGCTTTCCTGCGGACTCCATCCTCAAAAGCACCTGTTTTCGCTTTCGGCGCCATCCGGTGGTAAAAAGACAAACGTCCAGCTTTTGCTGCCGCAGCAAAGGTGCCAGCGGGGAAAAGTAATGCTGGTCCTCACTGCCTCCTGGAACCTCTTTAAATGCAAAAGACAATTTGGCCCTCTCTGCTTTCCTGCGGACTCCATCCTCAAAAGCACCTGTTTTCGCTTTCGGCAGCCTCCGGAGCAAAAAAGACAAACGTCCAGCTTTTGCTGCCACAGCAAAGGTGCCAGCGGGGAAAAGTAATGCTGGTTCTCACTGCCTCCTGGAACCCTTTCAAATGCCACAGACAATTTGGCCCTCTCTGCTTTCCTGCGGACTCCATCCTCAAAAGAACCTATTTTCGCTTTCGGCAGCCTCCGGAGCAAAAAAGACAAACGTCCAGCTTTTGCTGCCACAGCAAAGGTGCCAGCGGGGAAAAGTAATGCTGGTTCTCACTGCCTCCTGGAACCCTTTCAAATGCCACAGACAATTTGGCCCTCTCTGCTTTCCTGCGGACTCCATCCTCAAAAGCACCTGTTTTCGCTTTCGGCAACCTCCGGAGCAAAAAAGACAAACGTCCAGCTTTTGCTGCCACAACAAAGGTGCCAGCGGGGAAAAGTAATGCTGGTTCTCACTGCCTCCTGGAACCCTTTCAAATGCCACAGACAATTTGGCCCTCTCTGCTTTCCTGCGGACTCCATCCTCAAAAGCACCTGTTTTCGCTTTCGGCAGCCTCCGGAGCAAAAAAGACAAACGTCCAGCTTTTGCTGCCACAACAAAAGTGCCAGCGGGGAAAAGTAATGCTGGTTCTCACTGCCTCCTGGAACCCTTTCAAATGCCACAGACAATTTGGCCCTCTCTGCTTTCCTGCGGACTCCATCCTCAAAAGCACCTGTTTTCGCTTTCGGCAGCCTCCGGAGCAAAAAAGACAAACGTCCAGCTTTTGCTGCCACAGCAAAGGTGCCAGCGGGGAAAAGTAATGCTGGTTCTCACTGCCTCCTGGAACCCTTTCAAATGCCACAGACAATTTGGCCCTCTGCTTTCCTGCGGACTCCATCCTCAAAAGCACCTGTTTTCGCTTTCGGCAGCCTCCGGAGCAAAAAAAGACAAACGTCCAGCTTTTGCTGCCACAGCAAAGGTGCCAGCGGGGAAAAGTAATGCTGGTTCTCACTGCCTCCTGGAACCCTTTCAAATGCCACAGACAATTTGGCCCTCTCTGCTTTCCTGCGGACTCCATCCTCAAAAGAACCTATTTTCGCTTTCGGCGCCCTCCGGAGCAAAAAAGACAAACGTCCAGCTTTTGCTGCCACAGCAAAGGTGCCAGCGGGGAAAAGTAATGCTGGTTCTCACTGCCTCCTGGAACCCTTTCAAATGCCACAGACAATTTGGCCCTCTCTGCTTTCCTGCGGACTCCATCCTCAAAAGCACCTGTTTTCGCTTTCGGCAGCCTCCGGAGCAAAAAAGACAAACGTCCAGCTTTTGCTGCCACAGCAAAGGTGCCAGCGGGGAAAAGTAATGCTGGTTCTCACTGCCTCCTGGAACCCTTTCAAATGCCACAGACAATTTGGCCCTCTCTGCTTTCCTGCGGACTCCATCCTCAAAAGCACCTGTTTTTCGCTTTCGGCAACCTCCGGAGCAAAAAAGACAAACGTCCAGCTTTTGCTGCCACAGCAAAGGTGCCAGCGGGGAAAAGTAATGCTGGTTCTCACTGCCTCCTGGAACCCTTTCAAATGCCACAGACAATTTGGCCCTCTCTGCTTTCCTGCGGACTCCATCCTCAAAAGCACCTGTTTTCGCTTTCGGCAGCCTCCGGAGCAAAAAAGACAAACGTCCAGCTTTTGCTGCCACAGCAAAGGTGCCAGCGGGGAAAAGTAATGCTGGTTCTCACTGCCTCCTGGAACCCTTTCAAATGCCACAGACAATTTGGCCCTCTCTGCTTTCCTGCGGACTCCATCCTCAAAAGAACCTATTTTCGCTTTCGGCGCCCTCCGGAGCAAAAAAGACAAACGTCCAGCTTTTGCTGCCACAGCAAAGGTGCCAGCGGGGAAAAGTAATGCTGGTTCTCACTGCCTCCTGGAACCCTTTCAAATGCCACAGACAATTTGGCCCTCTCTGCTTTCCTGCGGACTCCATCATCAAAAGAACCTGTTTTCGCTTTCGGCAGCCTCCGGAGCAAAAAAGACAAACGTCCAGCTTTTGCTGCCACAGCAAAGGTGCCAGCGGGGAAAAGTAATGCTGGTTCTCACTGCCTCCTGGAACCTCTTCAAATGCCCCAGACAATTTGGCCCTCTCTGCTTTCCTGCGGACTCCATCCTCAAAAGCACCTGTTTTCGCTTTCGGCGCCATCCGGTGGTAAAAAGACAAACGTCCAGCTTTTGCTGCCGCAGCAAAGGTGCCAGCGGGGAAAATTAATGCTGGTCCTCACTGCCTCCTGGAACCTCTTTAAATGCAAAAGACAATTTGGCCCTCTCTGCTTTCCTGCGGACTCCATCCTCAAAAGCACCTGTTTTCGCTTTCGGCAGCCTCCGGAGCAAAAAAGACAAACGTCCAGCTTTTGCTGCCACAGCAAAGGTGCCAGCGGGGAAAAGTAATGCTGGTTCTCACTGCCTCCTGGAACCCTTTCAAATGCCACAGACAATTTGGCCCTCTCTGCTTTCCTGCGGACTCCATCCTCAAAAGCACCTGTTTTCGCTTTCGGCAGCCTCCGGAGCAAAAAAGACAAACGTCCAGCTTTTGCTGCCACAGCAAAGGTGCCAGCGGGGAAAAGTAATGCTGGTTCTCACTGCCTCCTGGAACCCTTTCAAATGCCACAGACAATTTGGCCCTCTCTGCTTTCCTGCGGACTCTATCCTCAAAAGCGCCTTTTTTCACTTTCGGCGCCATCCGGTGGTAAAAAGATAAACGTCCAGCTTTTGCTGCCGCAGCAAAGGTGCCAGCGGGGAAAAGTAATGCTGGTCCTCACTGCCTCCTGGAACCTCTTTAAATGCAAAAGACAATTTGGCCCTCTCTGCTTTCCTGCGGACTCCATCATCAAAAGCACCTGTTTTCGCTTTCGGCAGCCTCCGGAGCAAAAAAGACAAACGTCCAGCTTTTGCTGCCACAGCAAAGGTGCCAGCGGGGAAAAGTAATGCTGGTTCTCACTGCCTCCTGGAACCCTTTCAAATGCCACAGACAATTTGGCCCTCTCTGCTTTCCTGCGGACTCCATCCTCAAAAGAACCTATTTTCGCTTTCGGCAGCCTCCGGAGCAAAAAAGACAAACGTCCAGCTTTTGCTGCCACAGCAAAGGTGCCAGCGGGGAAAAGTAATGCTGGTTCTCACTGCCTCCTGGAACCCTTTCAAATGCCACAGACAATTTGGCCCTCTCTGCTTTCCTGCGGACTCCATCCTCAAAAGCACCTGTTTTCGCTTTCGGCAGCCTCCGGAGCAAAAAAGACAAACGTCCAGCTTTTGCTGCCACAGCAAAGGTGCCAACGGGGAAAAGTAATGCTGGTTCTCACTGCCTCCTGGAACCCTTTCAAATGCCACAGACAATTTGGCCCTCTCTGCTTTCCTGCGGACTCCATCCTCAAAAGCACCTGTTTTCGCTTTCGGCAGCCTCCGGAGCAAAAAAGACAAACGTCCAGCTTTTGCTGCCACAGCAAAGGTGCCAGCGGGGAAAAGTAATGCTGGTTCTCACTGCCTCCTGGAACCCTTTCAAATGCCACAGACAATTTGGCCCTCTCTGCTTTCCTGCGGACTCCATCCTCAAAAGCACCTGTTTTCGCTTTCGGCAGCCTCCGGAGCAAAAAAGACAAACGTCCAGCTTTTGCTGCCACAGCAAAGGTGCCAGCGGGGAAAAGTAATGCTGGTTCTCACTGCCTCCTGGAACCCTTTCAAATGCCACAGACAATTTGGCCCTCTCTGCTTTCCTGCGGACTCCATCCTCAAAAGCACCTGTTTTCGCTTTCGGCAGCCTCCGGAGCAAAAAAGACAAACGTCCAGCTTTTGCTGCCACAGCAAAGGTGCCAGCGGGGAAAAGTAATGCTGGTTCTCACTGCCTCCTGGAACCCTTTCAAATGCCCCAGACAATTTGGCCCTCTCTGCTTTCCTGCGGACTCTATCCTCAAAAGCACCTATTTTCACTTTCGGCGCCATCCGGTGGTAAAAAGACAAACGTCCAGCTTTTGCTGCCGCAGCAAAGGTGCCAGCGGGGAAAAGTAATGCTGGTTCTCACTGCCTCCTGGAACCCTTTCAAATGCCACAGACAATTTGGCCCTCTCTGCTTTCCTGCGGACTCCATCCTCAAAAGGACCTGTTTTCGCTTTCGGCAACCTCCGGAGCAAAAAAGACAAACGTCCAGCTTTTGCTGCCACAGCAAAGGTGCCAGCGGGGAAAAGTAATGCTGGTTCTCACTGCCTCCTGGAACCCTTTCAAATGCCACAGACAATTTGGCCCTCTCTGCTTTCCTGCGGACTCCATCCTCAAAAGCACCTGTTTTCGCTTTCGGCAGCCTCCAGAGCAAAAAAGACAAACGTCCAGCTTTTGCTGCCACAGCAAAGGTGCCAGCGGGGAAAAGTAATGCTGGTTCTCACTGCCTCCTGGAACCCTTTCAAATGCCCCAGACAATTTGGCCCTCTCTGCTTTCCTGCGGACTCCATCCTCAAAAGCACCTGTTTTCGCTTTCGGCAGCCTCCGGAGCAAAAAAGACAAACGTCCAGCTTTTGCTGCCACAGCAAAGGTGCCAGCGGGGAAAAGTAATGCTGGTTCTCACTGCCTCCTGGAACCCTTTCAAATGCCACAGACAATTTGGCCCTCTCTGCTTTCCTGCGGACTCCATCATCAAAAGAACCTGTTTTCGCTTTCGGCAGCCTCCGGAGCAAAAAAGACAAACGTCCAGCTTTTGCTGCCACAGCAAAGGTGCCAGCGGGTAAAAGTAATGCTGGTTCTCACTGCCTCCTGGAACCTCTTCAAATGCCACAGACAATTTGGCCCTCTCTGCTTTCCTGCGGACTCCATCCTCAAAAGCACCTGTTTTCGCTTTCGGCGCCATCCGGTGGTAAAAAGACAAACGTCCAGCTTTTGCTGCCGCAGCAAAGGTGCCAGCGGGGAAAAGTAATGCTGGTCCTCACTGCCTCCTGGAACCTCTTTAAATGCAAAAGACAATTTGGCCCTCTCTGCTTTCCTGCGGACTCCATCCTCAAAAGCACCTGTTTTCGCTTTCGGCAGCCTCCGGAGCAAAAAAGACAAACGTCCAGCTTTTGCTGCCACAGCAAAGGTGCCAGCGGGGAAAAGTAATGCTGGTTCTCACTGCCTCCTGGAACCCTTTCAAATGCCACAGACAATTTGGCCCTCTCTGCTTTCCTGCGGACTCCATCCTCAAAAGAACCTATTTTCGCTTTCGGCAGCCTCCGGAGCAAAAAAGACAAACGTCCAGCTTTTGCTGCCACAGCAAAGGTGCCAGCGGGGAAAAGTAATGCTGGTTCTCACTGCCTCCTGGAACCCTTTCAAATGCCACAGACAATTTGGCCCTCTCTGCTTTCCTGCGGACTCCATCCTCAAAAGCACCTGTTTTCGCTTTCGGCAACCTCCGGAGCAAAAAAGACAAACGTCCAGCTTTTGCTGCCACAACAAAGGTGCCAGCGGGGAAAAGTAATGCTGGTTCTCACTGCCTCCTGGAACCCTTTCAAATGCCACAGACAATTTGGCCCTCTCTGCTTTCCTGCGGACTCCATCCTCAAAAGCACCTGTTTTCGCTTTCGGCAGCCTCCGGAGCAAAAAAGACAAACGTCCAGCTTTTGCTGCCACAACAAAAGTGCCAGCGGGGAAAAGTAATGCTGGTTCTCACTGCCTCCTGGAACCCTTTCAAATGCCACAGACAATTTGGCCCTCTCTGCTTTCCTGCGGACTCCATCCTCAAAAGCACCTGTTTTCGCTTTCGGCAGCCTCCGGAGCAAAAAAGACAAACGTCCAGCTTTTGCTGCCACAGCAAAGGTGCCAGCGGGGAAAAGTAATGCTGGTTCTCACTGCCTCCTGGAACCCTTTCAAATGCCACAGACAATTTGGCCCTCTCTGCTTTCCTGCGGACTCCATCCTCAAAAGCACCTGTTTTCGCTTTCGGCAACCTCCGGAGCAAAAAAGACATACGTCCAGCTTTTGCTGCCACAGCAAAGGTGCCAGCGGGGAAAAGTAATGCTGGTTCTCACTGCCTCCTGGAACCCTTTCAAATGCCACAGACAATTTGGCCCTCTCTGCTTTCCTGCGGACTCCATCCTCAAAAGCACCTGTTTTCGCTTTCGGCAGCCTCCGGAGCAAAAAAGACAAACGTCCAGCTTTTGCTGCCACAGCAAAGGTGCCAGCGGGGAAAAGTAATGCTGGTTCTCACTGCCTCCTGGAACCCTTTCAAATGCCACAGACAATTTGGCCCTCTCTGCTTTCCTGCGGACTCCATCCTCAAAAGAACCTATTTTCGCTTTCGGCGCCCTCCGGAGCAAAAAAGACAAACGTCCAGCTTTTGCTGCCACAGCAAAGGTGCCAGCGGGGAAAAGTAATGCTGGTTCTCACTGCCTCCTGGAACCCTTTCAAATGCCACAGACAATTTGGCCCTCTCTGCTTTCCTGCGGACTCCATCCTCAAAAGCACCTGTTTTCGCTTTCGGCAGCCTCCGGAGCAAAAAAGACAAACGTCCAGCTTTTGCTGCCACAGCAAAGGTGCCAGCGGGGAAAAGTAATGCTGGTTCTCACTGCCTCCTGGAACCCTTTCAAATGCCACAGACAATTTGGCCCTCTCTGCTTTCCTGCGGACTCCATCCTCAAAAGCACCTGTTTTCGCTTTCGGCAACCTCCGGAGCAAAAAAGACAAACGTCCAGCTTTTGCTGCCACAGCAAAGGTGCCAGCGGGGAAAAGTAATGCTGGTTCTCACTGCCTCCTGGAACCCTTTCAAATGCCACAGACAATTTGGCCCTCTCTGCTTTCCTGCGGACTCCATCCTCAAAAGCACCTGTTTTCGCTTTCGGCAGCCTCCGGAGCAAAAAAGACAAACGTCCAGCTTTTGCTGCCACAGCAAAGGTGCCAGCGGGGAAAAGTAATGCTGGTTCTCACTGCCTCCTGGAACCCTTTCAAATGCCCCAGACAATTTGGCCCTCTCTGCTTTCCTGCGGACTCCATCCTCAAAAGCACCTGTTTTCGCTTTCGGCAACCTCCGGAGCAAAAAAGACAAACGTCCAGCTTTTGCTGCCACAGCAAAGGTGCCAGCGGGGAAAAGTAATGCTGGTTCTCACTGCCTCCTGGAACCCTTTCAAATGCCACAGACAATTTGGCCCTCTCTGCTTTCCTGCGGACTCCATCCTCAAAAGAACCTATTTTCGCTTTCGGCGCCCTCCGGAGCAAAAAAGACAAACGTCCAGCTTTTGCTGCCACAGCAAAGGTACCAGCGGGGAAAAGTAATGCTGGTTCTCACTGCCTCCTGGAACCCTTTCAAATGCCACAGACAATTTGGCCCTCTCTGCTTTCCTGCGGACTCCATCCTCAAAAGCACCTGTTTTCGCTTTCGGCAGCCTCCGGAGCAAAAAAGACAAACGTCCAGCTTTTGCTGCCACAGCAAAGGTGGCAGCGGGGAAAAGTAATGCTGGTTCTCACTGCCTCCTGGAACCCTTTCAAATGCCCCAGACAATTTGGCCCTCTCTGCTTTCCTGCGGACTCTATCCTCAAAAGCGCCTTTTTTCACTTTCGGCGCCCTCCGGTGGTAAAAACACAAACGTCCAGCTTTTGCTGCCGCAGCAAAGGTGCCAGCGGGGAAAAGTAATGCTGGTCCTCACTGCCTCCTGGAACCTCTTTAAATGCCAAAGACAATTTGGCCCTCTCTGCTTTCCTGCGGACTCCATCATCAAAAACACCTGTTTTCGCTTTGGGCAGCCTCCGGAGCAAAAAAGACAAACGTCCAGCTTTTGCTGCCACAGCAAAGGTGCCAGCGGGGAAAAGTAATGCTGGTTCTCACTGCCTCCTGGAACCCTTTCAAATGCCACAGACAATTTGGCCCTCTCTGCTTTCCTGCGGACTCCATCCTCAAAAGAACCTATTTTTGCTTTCGGCAACTTCCGGAGCAAAAAAGGACAAACGTCCAGCTTTTGCTGCCACAGCAAAGGTACCAGCGGGGAAAAGTAATGCTGGTTCTCACTGCCTCCTGGAACCTCTTCAAATGCCACAGACAATTTGGCCCTCTCTGCTTTCCTGCGGACTCCATCCTCAAAAGCACCTGTTTTCGCTTTCGGCAGCCTCCGGAGCAAAAAAGACAAACGTCCAGCTTTTGCTGCCACAGCAAAGGAGCCAGCGGGGAAAAGTAATGCTGGTTCTCACTGCCTCCTGGAACCCTTTCAAATGCCACAGACAATTTGGCCCTCTCTGCTTTCCTGCGGACTCCATCCTCAAAAGAACCTATTTTCGCTTTCGGCGCCCTCCGGAGCAAAAAAGACAAACGTCCAGCTTTTGCTGCCACAGCAAAGGTGCCAGCGGGGAAAAGTAATGCTGGTTCTCACTGCCTCCTGGAACCCTTTCAAATGCCACAGACAATTTTGCCCTCTCTGCTTTCCTGCGGACTCCATCCTCAAAAGCACCTGTTTTCGCTTTCGGCAGCCTCCGGAGCAAAAAAGACAAAGGTCCAGCTTTTGCTGCCACAGCAAAGGTGCCAGCGGGGAAAAGTAATGCTGGTTCTCACTGCCTCCTGGAACCCTTTCAAATGCCACAGACAATTTGGCCCTCTCTGCTTTCCTGCGGACTCCATCCTCAAAAGAACCTATTTCTGCTTTCGGCGCCCTCCGGAGCAAAAAAGACAAACGTCCAGCTTTTGCTGCCACAGCAAAGGTGCCAGCAGGGAAAAGTAATGCTGGTTCTCACTGCCTCCTGGAACCCTTTCAAATGCCACAGACAATTTGGCCCTCTCTGCTTTCCTGCGGACTCCATCCTCAAAAGCACCTGTTTTCGCTTTCGGCAGCCTCCGGAGCAAAAAAGACAAACGTCCAGCTTTTGCTGCCACAGCAAAGGTGCCAGCGGGGAAAAGTAATGCTGGTTCTCACTGCCTCCTGGAACCCTTTCAAATGCCCCAGACAATTTGGCCCTCTCTGCTTTCCTGCGGACTCTATCCTCAAAAGCGCCTTTTTTCACTTTCGGCGCCCTCCGGTGGTAAAAAGACAAACGTCCAGCTTTTGCTGCCGCAGCAAAGGTGCCAGCGGGGAAAAGTAATGCTGGTCCTCACTGCCTCCTGGAACCTCTTTAAATGCCAAAGACAATTTGGCCCTCTCTGCTTTCCTGCGGACTCCATCATCAAAAGCACCTGTTTTCGCTTTGGGCAGCCTCCGGAGCAAAAAAGACAAACGTCCAGCTTTTGCTGCCACAGCAAAGGTGCCAGCGGGGAAAAGTAATGCTGGTTCTCACTGCCTCCTGGAACCCTTTCAAATGCCACAGACAATTTGGCCCTCTCTGCTTTCCTGCGGACTCCATCCTCAAAAGAACCTATTTTTGCTTTCGGCAACCTCCGGAGCAAAAAAGGACAAAAGTTCAGCTTTTGCTGCCACAGCAAAGGTACCAGCGGGGAAAAGTAATGCTGGTTCTCACTGCCTCCTGGAACCTCTTCAAATGCCACAGACAATTTGGCCCTCTCTGCTTTCCTGCGGACTCCATCCTCAAAAGCACCTGTTTTCGCTTTCGGCAGCCTCCGGAGCAAAAAAGACAAACGTCCAGCTTTTGCTGCCACAGCAAAGGTGCCAGCGGGGAAAAGTAATGCTGGTTCTCACTGCCTCCTGGAACCCTTTCAAATGCCACAGACAATTTGGCCCTCTCTGCTTTCCTGCGGACTCCATCCTCAAAAGAACCTATTTTCGCTTTCGGCGCCCTCCGGAGAAAAAAGACAAACGTCCAGCTTTTGCTGCCACAGCAAAGGTGCCAGCGGGGAAAAGTAATGCTGGTTCTCACTGCCTCCTGGAACCCTTTCAAATGCCACAGACAATTTGGCCCTCTCTGCTTTCCTGCGGACTCCATCCTCAAAAGCACCTGTTTTCGCTTTCGGCAGCCTCCGGAGCAAAAAAGACAAACGTCCAGCTTTTGCTGCCACAGCAAAGGTGCCAGCGGGGAAAAGTAATGCTGGTTCTCACTGCCTCCTGGAACCCTTTCAAATGCCACAGACAATTTGGCCCTCTCTGCTTTCCTGCGGACTCCATCCTCAAAAGCACCTGTTTTCGCTTTTGGCAACCTCCGGAGCAAAAAAGACAAACGTCCAGCTTTTGCTGCCACAGCAAAGGTGCCAGCGGGGAAAAGTAATGCTGGTTCTCACTGCCTCCTGGAACCCTTTCAAATGCCCCAGACAATTTGGCCCTCTCTGCTTTCCTGCGGACTCTATCCTCAAAAGCGCCTTTTTTCACTTTCGGCGCCCTCCGGTGGTAAAAAGACAAACGTCCAGCTTTTGCTGCCGCAGCAAAGGTGCCAGCGGGGAAAAGTAATGCTGGTCCTCACTGCCTCCTGGAACCTCTTTAAATGCCAAAGACAATTTGGCCCTCTCTGCTTTCCTGCGGACTCCATCATCAAAAGCACCTGTTTTCGCTTTGGGCAGCCTCCGGAGCAAAAAAGACAAACGTCCAGCTTTTGCTGCCACAGCAAAGGTGCCAGCGGGGAAAAGTAATGCTGGTTCTCACTGCCTCCTGGAACCCTTTCAAATGCCACAGACAATTTGGCCCTCTCTGCTTTCCTGCGGACTCCATCCTCAAAAGAACCTATTTTTGCTTTCGGCAACCTCCGGAGCAAAAAAGGACAAACGTTCAGCTTTTGCTGCCACAGCAAAGGTACCAGCGGGGAAAAGTAATGCTGGTTCTCACTGCCTCCTGGAACCTCTTCAAATGCCACAGACAATTTGGCCCTCTCTGCTTTCCTGCGGACTCCATCCTCAAAAGCACCTGTTTTCGCTTTCGGCAGCCTCCGGAGCAAAAAAGACAAACGTCCAGCTTTTGCTGCCACAGCAAAGGTGCCAGCGGGGAAAAGTAATGCTGGTTCTCACTGCCTCCTGGAACCCTTTCAAATGCCACAGACAATTTGGCCCTCTCTGCTTTCCTGCGGACTCCATCCTCAAAAGAACCTATTTTCGCTTTCGGCGCCCTCCGGAGAAAAAAGACAAACGTCCAGCTTTTGCTGCCACAGCAAAGGTGCCAGCGGGGAAAAGTAATGCTGGTTCTCACTGCCTCCTGGAACCCTTTCAAATGCCACAGACAATTTGGCCCTCTCTGCTTTCCTGCGGACTCCATCCTCAAAAGCACCTGTTTTCGCTTTCGGCAGCCTCCGGAGCAAAAAAGACAAACGTCCAGCTTTTGCTGCCACAGCAAAGGTGCCAGCGGGGAAAAGTAATGCTGGTTCTCACTGCCTCCTGGAACCCTTTCAAATGCCACAGACAATTTGGCCCTCTCTGCTTTCCTGCGGACTCCATCCTCAAAAGCACCTGTTTTCGCTTTCGGCAACCTCCGGAGCAAAAAAGACAAACGTCCAGCTTTTGCTGCCACAGCAAAGGTGCCAGCGGGGAAAAGTAATGCTGGTTCTCACTGCCTCCTGGAACCCTTTCAAATGCCACAGACAATTTGGCCCTCTCTGCTTTCCTGCGGACTCCATCCTCAAAAGAACCTATTTTCGCTTTCGGCGCCCTCCGGAGAAAAAAGACAAACGTCCAGCTTTTGCTGCCACAGCAAAGGTGCCAGCGGGGAAAAGTAATGCTGGTTCTCACTGCCTCCTGGAACCCTTTCAAATGCCACAGACAATTTGGCCCTCTCTGCTTTCCTGCGGACTCCATCCTCAAAAGCACCTGTTTTCGCTTTCGGCAACCTCCGGAGCAAAAAAGACAAACGTCCAGCTTTTGCTGCCACAGCAAAGGTGCCAGCGGGGAAAAGTAATGCTGGTCCTCACTGCCTCCTGGAACCTCTTTAAATGCCAAAGACAATTTGGCCCTCTCTGCTTTCCTGCGGACTCCATCATCAAAAGCACCTGTTTTCGCTTTGGGCAGCCTCCGGAGCAAAAAAGACAAACGTCCAGCTTTTGCTGCCACAGCAAAGGTGCCAGCGGGGAAAAGTAATGCTCGTTCTCACTGCCTCCTGGAACCCTTTCAAATGCCACAGACAATTTGGCCCTCTCTGCTTTCCTGCGGACTCCATCCTCAAAAGAACCTATTTTTGCTTTCGGCAACCTCCGGAGCAAAAAAGGACAAACGTCCAGCTTTTGCTGCCACAGCAAAGGTACCAGCGGGGAAAAGTAATGCTGGTTCTCACTGCCTCCTGGAACCTCTTCAAATGCCACAGACAATTTGGCCCTCTCTGCTTTCCTGCGGACTCCATCCTCAAAAGCACCTGTTTTCGCTTTCGGCAGCCTCCGGAGCAAAAAAGACAAACGTCTAGCTTTTGCTGCCACAGCAAAGGTGCCAGCGGGGAAAAGTAATGCTGGTTCTCACTGCCTCCTGGAACCCTTTCAAATGCCACAGACAATTTGGCCCTCTCTGCTTTCCTGCGGACTCCATCCTCAAAAGCACCTGTTTTCGCTTTCGGCAGCCTCCGGAGCAAAAAAGACAAACGTCCAGCTTTTGCTGCCACAGCAAAGGTGCCAGCGGGGAAAAGTAATGCTGGTTCTCACTGCCTCCTGGAACCCTTTCAAATGCCACAGACAATTTGGCCCTCTCTGCTTTCCTGCGGACTCCATCCTCAAAAGCACCTGTTTTCGCTTTCGGCAGCCTCCGGAGCAAAAAAGACAAACGTCCAGCTTTTGCTGCCACAGCAAAGGTGCCAGCGGGGAAAAGTAATGCTGGTTCTCACTGCCTCCTGGAACCCTTTCAAATGCCCCAGACAATTTGGCCCTCTCTGCTTTCCTGCGGACTCTATCCTCAAAAGCGCCTTTTTTCACTTTCGGCGCCATCCGGTGGTAAAAAGACAAACGTCCAGCTTTTGCTGCCGCAGCAAAGGTGCCAGCAGGGAAAAGTAATGCTGGTCCTCACTGCCTCCTGGAACCTCTTTAAATGCCAAAGACAATTTGGCCTTCTTTGCTTTCCTGCGGACTCCATCCTCAAAAGCACCTGTTTTCGCTTTCGGCAGCCTCCGGAGCAAAAAAGACAAACGTCCAGCTTTTGCTGCCACAGCAAAGGTGGCAGCGGGGAAAAGTAATGCTGGTTCTCACTGCCTCCTGGAACCCTTTCAAATGCCACAGACAATTTGGCCCTCTCTGCTTTGCTGCGGACTCCATCCTCAAAAGCACCTGTTTTCGCTTTCGGCAACCTCCGGAGCAAAAAAGACAAACGTCCAGCTTTTGCTGCCACAGCAAAGGTGCCAGCGGGGAAAAGTAATGCTGGTTCTCACTGCCTCCTGGAACCCTTTCAAATGCCACAGACAATTTGGCCCTCTCTGCTTTCCTGCGGACTCCATCCTCAAAAGAACCTACTTTCGCTTTCGGCGCCCTCCGGAGCAAAAAAGACAAACGTCCAGCTTTTGCTGCCACAGCAAAGGTACCAGCGGGGAAAAGTAATGCTGGTTCTCACTGCCTCCTGGAACCCTTTCAAATGCCACAGACAATTTGGCCCTCTCTGCTTTCCTGCGGACTCCATCCTCAAAAGCAGCTGTTTTCGCTTTCGGCAGCCTCCGGAGCAAAAAAGACAAACGTCCAGCTTTTGCTGCCACAGCAAAGGTGCCAGCGGGGAAAAGTAATGCTGGTTCTCACTGCCTCCTGGAACTCCTTCAAATGACACGGACAATTTGGCCCTCTCTGCTTTCCTGCGGACTCCATCCTCAAAAGCACCTATTTTCGCTTTCGGCAACCTCCGGAGCAAAAAACACAAACGTCCAGCTTTTGCTGCCACAGCAAAGGTGCCAGCGGGGAAAAGTAATGCTGGTTCTCACTGCCTCCTGGAACCCTTTCAAATGCCACAGACAATTTGGCCCTCTCTGCTTTCCTGTGGACTCCATCCTCAAAAGCGCCTTTTTTCGCTTTCGGCAGCCTCCGGAGCAAAAAAGACAAACGTCCAGCTTTTGCTGCCACAGCAAAGGTGCCAGCGGGGAAAAGTAATGCTGGTTCTCACTGCCTCCTGGAACCCTTTCAAATGCCACAGACAATTTGGCCCTCTCTGCTTTCCTGCGGACTCTATCCTCAAAAGCACCTTTTTTCACTTTCGGCGCCCTCCGGTGGTAAAAAGACAAACGTCCAGCTTTTGCTGCCGCAGCAAAGGTGCCAGCGGGGAAAAGTAATGCTGGTCCTCACTGCCTCCTGGAACCTCTTTAAATGCCAAAGACAATTTGGCCCTCTCTGCTTTCCTGCGGACTCCATCCTCAAAAGAACCTATTTTCGCTTTCGGCGCCCTCCGGAGCAAAAAAGACAAACGTCCAGCTTTTGCTGCCACAGCAAAGGTACCAGCGGGGAAAAGTAATGCTGGTTCTCACTGCCTCCTGGAACCCTTTCAAATGCCACAGACAATTTGGCCCTCTCTGCTTTCCTGCGGACTCCATCCTCAAAAGCACCTGTTTTCGCTTTCGGCAGCCTCCGGAGCAAAAAAGACAAACGTCCAGCTTTTGCTGCCACAGCAAAGGTGGCAGCGGGGAAAAGTAATGCTGGTTCTCACTGCCTCCTGGAACCCTTTCAAATGCCCCAGACAATTTGGCCCTCTCTGCTTTCCTGCGGACTCTATCCTCAAAAGCGCCTTTTTTCACTTTCGGCGCCCTCCGGTGGTAAAAACACAAACGTCCAGCTTTTGCTGCCGCAGCAAAGGTGCCAGCGGGGAAAAGTAATGCTGGTCCTCACTGCCTCCTGGAACCTCTTTAAATGCCAAAGACAATTTGGCCCTCTCTGCTTTCCTGCGGACTCCATCATCAAAAGCACCTGTTTTCGCTTTGGGCAGCCTCCGGAGCAAAAAAGACAAACGTCCAGCTTTTGCTGCCACAGCAAAGGTGCCAGCGGGGAAAAGTAATGCTGGTTCTCACTGCCTCCTGGAACCCTTTCAAATGCCACAGACAATTTGGCCCTCTCTGCTTTCCTGCGGACTCCATCCTCAAAAGAACCTATTTTTGCTTTCGGCAACTTCCGGAGCAAAAAAGGACAAACGTCCAGCTTTTGCTGCCACAGCAAAGGTACCAGCGGGGAAAAGTAATGCTGGTTCTCACTGCCTCCTGGAACCTCTTCAAATGCCACAGACAATTTGGCCCTCTCTGCTTTCCTGCGGACTCCATCCTCAAAAGCACCTGTTTTCGCTTTCGGCAGCCTCCGGAGCAAAAAAGACAAACGTCCAGCTTTTGCTGCCACAGCAAAGGAGCCAGCGGGGAAAAGTAATGCTGGTTCTCACTGCCTCCTGGAACCCTTTCAAATGCCACAGAAAATTTGGCCCTCTCTGCTTTCCTGCGGACTCCATCCTCAAAAGAACCTATTTTCGCTTTCGGCGCCCTCCGGAGCAAAAAAGACAAACGTCCAGCTTTTGCTGCCACAGCAAAGGTGCCAGCGGGGAAAAGTAATGCTGGTTCTCACTGCCTCCTGGAACCCTTTCAAATGCCACAGACAATTTTGCCCTCTCTGCTTTCCTGCGGACTCCATCCTCAAAAGCACCTGTTTTCGCTTTCGGCAGCCTCCGGAGCAAAAAAGACAAAGGTCCAGCTTTTGCTGCCACAGCAAAGGTGCCAGCGGGGAAAAGTAATGCTGGTTCTCACTGCCTCCTGGAACCCTTTCAAATGCCACAGACAATTTGGCCCTCTCTGCTTTCCTGCGGACTCCATCCTCAAAAGAACCTATTTTTGCTTTCGGCGCCCTCCGGAGCAAAAAAGACAAACGTCCAGCTTTTGCTGCCACAGCAAAGGTACCAGCGGGGAAAAGTAATGCTGGTTCTCACTGCCTCCTGGAACCCTTTCAAATGCCACAGACAATTTGGCCCTCTCTGCTTTCCTGCGGACTCCATCCTCAAAAGCACCTGTTTTCGCTTTCGGCAGCCTCCGGAGCAAAAAAGACAAACGTCCAGCTTTTGCTGCCACAGCAAAGGTGCCAGCGGGGAAAAGTAATGCTGGTTCTCACTGCCTCCTGGAACCCTTTCAAATGCCCCAGACAATTTGGCCCTCTCTGCTTTCCTGCGGACTCTATCCTCAAAAGCGCCTTTTTTCACTTTCGGCGCCCTCCGGTGGTAAAAAGACAAACGTCCAGCTTTTGCTGCCGCAGCAAAGGTGCCAGCGGGGAAAAGTAATGCTGGTCCTCACTGCCTCCTGGAACCTCTTTAAATGCCAAAGACAATTTGGCCCTCTCTGCTTTCCTGCGGACTCCATCATCAAAAGCACCTGTTTTCGCTTTGGGCAGCCTCCGGAGCAAAAAAGACAAACGTCCAGCTTTTGCTGCCACAGCAAAGGTGCCAGCGGGGAAAAGTAATGCTGGTTCTCACTGCCTCCTGGAACCCTTTCAAATGCCACAGACAATTTGGCCCTCTCTGCTTTCCTGCGGACTCCATCCTCAAAAGAACCTATTTTTGCTTTCGGCAACCTCCGGAGCAAAAAAGGACAAACGTCCAGCTTTTGCTGCCACAGCAAAGGTACCAGCGGGGAAAAGTAATGCTGGTTCTCACTGCCTCCTGGAACCTCTTCAAATGCCACAGACAATTTGGCCCTCTCTGCTTTCCTGCGGACTCCATCCTCAAAAGCACCTGTTTTCGCTTTCGGCAGCCTCCGGAGCAAAAAAGACAAACGTCCAGCTTTTGCTGCCACAGCAAAGGTGCCAGCGGGGAAAAGTAATGCTGGTTCTCACTGCCTCCTGGAACCCTTTCAAATGCCACAGACAATTTGGCCCTCTCTGCTTTCCTGCGGACTCCATCCTCAAAAGAACCTATTTTCGCTTTCGGCGCCCTCCGGAGAAAAAAGACAAACGTCCAGCTTTTGCTGCCACAGCAAAGGTGCCAGCGGGGAAAAGTAATGCTGGTTCTCACTGCCTCCTGGAACCCTTTCAAATGCCACAGACAATTTGGCCCTCTCTGCTTTCCTGCGGACTCCATCCTCAAAAGCACCTGTTTTCGCTTTCGGCAGCCTCCGGAGCAAAAAAGACAAACGTCCAGCTTTTGCTGCCACAGCAAAGGTGCCAGCGGGGAAAAGTAATGCTGGTTCTCACTGCCTCCTGGAACCCTTTCAAATGCCACAGACAATTTGGCCCTCTCTGCTTTCCTGCGGACTCCATCCTCAAAAGCACCTGTTTTCGCTTTCGGCAACCTCCGGAGCAAAAAAGACAAACGTCCAGCTTTTGCTGCCACAGCAAAGGTGCCAGCGGGGAAAAGTAATGCTGGTTCTCACTGCCTCCTGGAACCCTTTCAAATGCCACAGACAATTTGGCCCTCTCTGCTTTCCTGCGGACTCCATCCTCAAAAGAACCTATTTTCGCTTTCGGCGCCCTCCGGAGCAAAAAAGACAAACGTCCAGCTTTTGCTGCCACAGCAAAGGTACCAGCGGGGAAAAGTAATGCTGGTTCTCACTGCCTCCTGGAACCCTTTCAAATGCCACAGACAATTTGGCCCTCTCTGCTTTCCTGCGGACTCCATCCTCAAAAGCACCTGTTTTCGCTTTCGGCAGCCTCCGGAGCAAAAAAGACAAACGTCCAGCTTTTGCTGCCACAGCAAAGGTGCCAGCGGGGAAAAGTAATGCTGGTTCTCACTGCCTCCTGGAACCCTTTCAAATGCCCCAGACAATTTGGCCCTCTCTGCTTTCCTGCGGACTCTATCCTCAAAAGCGCCTTTTTTCGCTTTCGGCAACCTCCGGAGCAAAAAAGACAAACGTCCAGCTTTTGCTGCCACAGCAAAGGTGCCAGCGGGGAAAAGTAATGCTGGTCCTCACTGCCTCCTGGAACCTCTTTAAATGCCAAAGACAATTTGGCCCTCTCTGCTTTCCTGCGGACTCCATCATCAAAAGCACCTGTTTTCGCTTTGGGCAGCCTCCGGAGCAAAAAAGACAAACGTCCAGCTTTTGCTGCCACAGCAAAGGTGCCAGCGGGGAAAAGTAATGCTCGTTCTCACTGCCTCCTGGAACCCTTTCAAATGCCACAGACAATTTGGCCCTCTCTGCTTTCCTGCGGACTCCATCCTCAAAAGAACCTATTTTTGCTTTCGGCAACCTCCGGAGCAAAAAAGGACAAACGTCCAGCTTTTGCTGCCACAGCAAAGGTACCAGCGGGGAAAAGTAATGCTGGTTCTCACTGCCTCCTGGAACCTCTTCAAATGCCACAGACAATTTGGCCCTCTCTGCTTTCCTGCGGACTCCATCCTCAAAAGCACCTGTTTTCGCTTTCGGCAGCCTCCGGAGCAAAAAAGACAAACGTCTAGCTTTTGCTGCCACAGCAAAGGTGCCAGCGGGGAAAAGTAATGCTGGTTCTCACTGCCTCCTGGAACCCTTTCAAATGCCACAGACAATTTGGCCCTCTCTGCTTTCCTGCGGACTCCATCCTCAAAAGCACCTGTTTTCGCTTTCGGCAGCCTCCGGAGCAAAAAAGACAAACGTCCAGCTTTTGCTGCCACAGCAAAGGTGCCAGCGGGGAAAAGTAATGCTGGTTCTCACTGCCTCCTGGAACCCTTTCAAATGCCACAGACAATTTGGCCCTCTCTGCTTTCCTGCGGACTCCATCCTCAAAAGCACCTGTTTTCGCTTTCGGCAGCCTCCGGAGCAAAAAAGACAAACGTCCAGCTTTTGCTGCCACAGCAAAGGTGCCAGCGGGGAAAAGTAATGCTGGTTCTCACTGCCTCCTGGAACCCTTTCAAATGCCCCAGACAATTTGGCCCTCTCTGCTTTCCTGCGGACTCTATCCTCAAAAGCGCCTTTTTTCACTTTCGGCGCCATCCGGTGGTAAAAAGACAAACGTCCAGCTTTTGCTGCCACAGCAAAGGTGCCAGCGGGGAAAAGTAATGCTGGTCCTCACTGCCTCCTGGAACCTCTTTAAATGCCAAAGACAATTTGGCCTTCTTTGCTTTCCTGCGGACTCCATCCTCAAAAGCACCTGTTTTCGCTTTCGGCAGCCTCCGGAGCAAAAAAGACAAACGTCCAGCTTTTGCTGCCACAGCAAAGGTGCCAGCGGGGAAAAGTAATGCTGGTTCTCACTGCCTCCTGGAACCCTTTCAAATGCCACAGACAATTTGGCCCTCTCTGCTTTGCTGCGGACTCCATCCTCAAAAGCACCTGTTTTCGCTTTCGGCAACCTCCGGAGCAAAAAAGACAAACGTCCAGCTTTTGCTGCCACAGCAAAGGTGCCAGCGGGGAAAAGTAATGCTGGTTCTCACTGCCTCCTGGAACCCTTTCAAATGCCACAGACAATTTGGCCCTCTCTGCTTTCCTGCGGACTCCATCCTCAAAAGAACCTACTTTCGCTTTCGGCGCCCTCCGGAGCAAAAAAGACAAACGTCCAGCTTTTGCTGCCACAGCAAAGGTACCAGCGGGGAAAAGTAATGCTGGTTCTCACTGCCTCCTGGAACCCTTTCAAATGCCACAGACAATTTGGCCCTCTCTGCTTTCCTGCGGACTCCATCCTCAAAAGCACCTGTTTTCGCTTTCGGCAGCCTCCGGAGCAAAAAAGACAAACGTCCAGCTTTTGCTGCCACAGCAAAGGTGCCAGCGGGGAAAAGTAATGCTGGTTCTCACTGCCTCCTGGAACTCCTTCAAATGCCACGGACAATTTGGCCCTCTCTGCTTTCCTGCGGACTCCATCCTCAAAAGCACCTATTTTCGCTTTCGGCAACCTCCGGAGCAAAAAACACAAACGTCCAGCTTTTGCTGCCACAGCAAAGGTGCCAGCGGGGAAAAGTAATGCTGGTTCTCACTGCCTCCTGGAACCCTTTCAAATGCCACAGACAATTTGGCCCTCTCTGCTTTCCTGCGGACTCCATCCTCAAAAGCACCTGTTTTCGCTTTCGGCAGCCTCCGGAGCAAAAAAGACAAACGTCCAGCTTTTGCTGCCACAGCAAAGGTGCCAGCGGGGAAAAGTAATGCTGGTTCTCACTGCCTCCTGGAACCCTTTCAAATGCCACAGACAATTTGGCCCTCTCTGCTTTCCTGCGGACTCTATCCTCAAAAGCACCTTTTTTCACTTTCGGCGCCCTCCGGTGGTAAAAAGACAAACGTCCAGCTTTTGCTGCCGCAGCAAAGGTGCCAGCGGGGAAAAGTAATGCTGGTCCTCACTGCCTCCTGGAACCTCTTTAAATGCCAAAGACAATTTGGCCCTCTCTGCTTTCCTGCGGACTCCATCATCAAAAGCACCTGTTTTCGCTTTGGGCAGCCTCCGGAGCAAAAAAGACAAACGTCCAGCTTTTGCTGCCACAGCAAAGGTGCCAGCGGGGAAAAGTAATGCTCGTTCTCACTGCCTCCTGGAACCCTTTCAAATGCCACAGACAATTTGGCCCTCTCTGCTTTCCTGCGGACTCCATCCTCAAAAGAACCTATTTTTGCTTTCGGCAACCTCCGGAGCAAAAAATGACAAACGTCCAGCTTTTGCTGCCACAGCAAAGGTACCAGCGGGGAAAAGTAATGCTGGTTCTCACTGCCTCCTGGAACCTCTTCAAATGCCACAGACAATTTGGCCCTCTCTGCTTTCCTGCGGACTCCATCCTCAAAAGCACCTGTTTTCGCTTTCGGCAGCCTCCGGAGCAAAAAAGACAAACGTCTAGCTTTTGCTGCCACAGCAAAGGTGCCAGCGGGGAAAAGTAATGCTGGTTCTCACTGCCTCCTGGAACCCTTTCAAATGCCACAGACAATTTGGCCCTCTCTGCTTTCCTGCGGACTCCATCCTCAAAAGCACCTGTTTTCGCTTTCGGCAGCCTCCGGAGCAAAAAAGACAAACGTCCAGCTTTTGCTGCCACAGCAAAGGTGCCAGCGGGGAAAAGTAATGCTGGTTCTCACTGCCTCCTGGAACCCTTTCAAATGCCACAGACAATTTGGCCCTCTCTGCTTTCCTGCGGACTCCATCCTCAAAAGCACCTGTTTTCGCTTTCGGCAGCCTCCGGAGCAAAAAAGACAAACGTCCAGCTTTTGCTGCCACAGCAAAGGTGCCAGCGGGGAAAAGTAATGCTGGTTCTCACTGCCTCCTGGAACCCTTTCAAATGCCACAGACAATTTGGCCCTCTCTGCTTTCCTGCGGACTCTATCCTCAAAAGCGCCTTTTTTCACTTTCGGCGCCATCCGGTGGTAAAAAGACAAACGTCCAGCTTTTGCTGCCGCAGCAAAGGTGCCAGCAGGGAAAAGTAATGCTGGTCCTCACTGCCTCCTGGAACCTCTTTAAATGCCAGAGACAATTTGGCCTTCTTTGCTTTCCTGCGGACTCCATCCTCAAAAGCACCTGTTTTCGCTTTCGGCAGCCTCCGGAGCAAAAAAGACAAACGTCCAGCTTTTGCTGCCACAGCAAAGGTGCCAGCGGGGAAAAGTAATGCTGGTTCTCACTGCCTCCTGGAACCCTTTCAAATGCCACAGACAATTTGGCCCTCTCTGCTTTCCTGCGGACTCTATCCTCAAAAGCGCCTTTTTTCACTTTCGGCGCCATCCGGTGGTAAAAAGACAAACGTCCAGCTTTTGCTGCCGCAGCAAAGGTGCCAGCAGGGAAAAGTAATGCTGGTCCTCACTGCCTCCTGGAACCTCTTTAAATGCCAGAGACAATTTGGCCTTCTTTGCTTTCCTGCGGACTCCATCCTCAAAAGCACCTGTTTTCGCTTTCGGCAGCCTCCGGAGCAAAAAAGACAAACGTCCAGCTTTTGCTGCCACAGCAAAGGTGGCAGCGGGGAAAAGTAATGCTGGTTCTCACTGCCTCCTGGAACCCTTTCAAATGCCACAGACAATTTGGCCCTCTCTGCTTTGCTGCGGACTCCATCCTCAAAAGCACCTGTTTTCGCTTTCGGCAGCCTCCGGAGCAAAAAAGACAAACGTCCAGCTTTTGCTGCCACAGCAGAGGTGACAGCGGGGAAAAGTAATGCTGGTTCTCACTGCCTCCTGGAACCCTTTCAAATGCCCCAGACTATTTGGCCCTCTCTGCTTTCCTGCGGACTCCATCCTCAAAAGCACCTGTTTTCGCTTTCGGCAGCCTCCGGAGCAAAAAAGACAAACGTCCAGCTTTTGCTGCCACAGCAAAGGTGCCAGCGGGGAAAAGTAATGCTGGTTCTCACTGCCTCCTGGAACCCTTTCAAATGCCCCAGACTATTTGGCCCTCTCTGCTTTCCTGCGGACTCCATCCTCAAAAGCACCTGTTTTCGCTTTCGGCAGCCTCCAGAGCAAAAAAGACAAACGTCCAGGTTTTGCTGCCACAGCAAAGGTGCCAGCGGGGAAAAGTAATGCTGGTTCTCACTGCCTCCTGGAACCCTTTCAAATGCCACAAACAATTTGGCCCTCTCTACTTTCCTGCTGACTCCATCCTCAAAAGCGCCTTTTTTCACTTTCGGCGCCCTCCGGTGGTAAAAAGACAAACGTCCAGGTTTTGCTGCCACAGCAAAGGTGCCAGCGGGGAAAAGTAATGCTGGTTCTCACTACCTCCTAGAACTCTTTCAAATTCCACAGGCAATTTGGCCCTCTCTGCTTTCCTGCGGACTCCATCCTCAAAAGCACCTGTTTTCGCTTTCGGCAGCCTCCAGAGCAAAAAAGACAAACGTCCAGCTTTTGCTGCCACAGCAAAGGTGCCAGCGGCGAAAAGTAATGCTGGTTCTCACTACCTCCTGGAACTCTTTCAAATGCCCCAGACAATTTGGCCCTCTCTACTTTCCTGCGGACTCCATCCTCAAAAGCACCTGTTTTCCCTTTCGGCATCCTCAGGAGCAAAAAAGACAAACGTCCAGCTTTTGCTGCCACAGCAGAGGTGCCAGCGGGGAAAAGTAATGCTGGTTCTCACTGCCTCCTGGAACCCTTTCAAATGCCCCAGACAATTTGGCCCTCTCTGCTTTCCTGCGGACTCCATCCTCAAAAGCACCTGTTTTCGCTTTCGGCAGCCTCAGGAGCAAAAAAGACAAACGTCCAGGTTTTGCTGCCACAGCAAAGGTGCCAGCGGGGAAAAGTAATGCTGGTTCTCACTGCCTCCTGGAACTCTTTCAAATGCCCCAGACAATTTGGCCCTCTCTGCTTTCCTGCGGACTCCATCCTCAAAAGCACCTGTTTTCACTTTCGGCATCCTCAGGAGTAAAAAAGACAAACGTCCAGCTTTTGCTGCCACAGCAAAGGTGTCAGCGGGGAAAAGTAATGCTGGTCCTCATTGCCTCCTGGAACCTCTTCAAATGCCACAGACAATTTGGCCCTCTCTGCTTTCCTGCTGACTCCATCCTCAAAAGCACCTGTTTTCGCTTTCGGCAGCCTCCGGAGCAAAAAAGACAAACGTCCAGCTTTTGCTGCCACAGCAAAGGTGCCAGCGGGGAAAAGTAATGCTGGTTCTCACTGCCTCCTGGAACTCTTTCAAATGCCCCAGACAATTTGGCCCTCTCTGCTTTCCTGCGGACTCCATCCTCAAAAGCACCTGTTTTCGCTTTCGGCATCCTCAGGAGCAAAAAAGACAAACGTCCAGCTTTTGCTGCCACAGCAAAGGTGCCAGCGGGGAAAAGTAATGCTGGTTCTCACTGCCTCCTGGAACCCTTTCAAATGCCCCAGACAATTTGGCCCTCTCTGCTTTCCTGCAGACTCCATCCTCAAAAGCACCTGTTTTCGCTTTCGGCAACCTCCGGAGCAAAAAAGACAAACGTCCAGCTTTTGCTGCCACAGCAAAGGTGCCAGCGGGGAAAAGTAATGCTGGTTCTCACTGCCTCCTGGAACCCTTTCAAATGCCCCAGACAATTTGGCCCTCTCTGCTTTCCTGTGGACTCCATCCTCAAAAGCACCTGTTTTCGCTTTCGGCAACCTCAGGAGCAAAAAAGACAAACGTCCAGCTTTTGCTGCCACAGCAAAGGTGCCAGCGGGGAAAAGTAATGCTGGTTCTCACTGCCTCCTGGAACCCTTTCAAATGCCACAGACAATGTGGCCCTCTCTACTTTCCTGCGGACTCCATCCTCAAAAGCACCTGTTTTCGCTTTCGGCATCCTCAGGAGCAAAAAAGACAAACGTCCAGCTTTTGCTGCCACGGCAAAGGTGCCAGTGGCGAAAAGTAATGCTGGTTCTCACTGCCTCCTGGAACCCCTTCAAATGCCACAGACGATTTGGCCCTCTCTGCTTTCCTGCGGACTCTATCCTCAAAAGCGCCTTTTTTCACTTTCGGCGCCCTCCGGTGGTAAAAAGACAAACGTCCAGCTTTTGCTGCCACAGCAAAGGTGCCAGCGGGGAAAAGTGATGCTGGTCCTCATTGCCTCCTGGAACCTCTTCAAATGCCACAGACAATTTGGCCCTCTCTGCTTTCCTGCGGACTCCGTCCTCAAAAGCACCTGTTTTCGCTTTCGGCAGCCTCCGGAGCAAAAAAGACAAACGTCCAGCTTTTCCTGCCAATGCAAAGGTGCCAGCCGGGAAAAGTAATGCTGGTTCTCACTGCCTCCTGGAACCCTTTCAAATGCCACAGACAATTTGGCCCTCTCTGCTTTCCTGCGGACTCCATCCTCAAAAGCACCTGTTTTCGCTTTCGGCAGCCTCCGGAGCAAAAAAGACAAACGTCCAGCTTTTGCTGCCACAGCAAAGGTGTCAGCGGGGAAAAGTAATGCTGGTCCTCATTGCCTCCTGGAACCTCTTCAAATGCCACAGACAATTTGGCCCTCTCTGCTTTCCTGCGGACTCCATCCTCAAAAGCACCTGTTTTTGCTTTCGGCAACCTCCGGAGCAAAAAAGACAAACGTCCAGCTTTTGCTGCCACAGCAAAGGTGCCAGCGGGGAAAAGTAATGCTGGTTCTCACTGCCTCCTGGAACCCTTTCAAATGCCCCAGACAATTTGGCCCTCTCTGCTTTCCTGTGGACTCCATCCTCAAAAGCACCTGTTTTCGCTTTCGGCAACCTCAGGAGCAAAAAAGACAAACGTCCAGCTTTTGCTGCCACAGCAAAGGTGCCAGCGGGGAAAAGTAATGCTGGTTCTCACTGCCTCCTGGAACCCTTTCAAATGCCACAGACAATGTGGCCCTCTCTACTTTCCTGTGGACTCCATCCTCAAAAGCACCTGTTTTCGCTTTCGGCATCCTCAGGAGCAAAAAAGACAAACGTCCAGCTTTTGCTGCCACAGCAAAGGTGCCAGTGGCGAAAAGTAATGCTGGTTCTCACTGCCTCCTGGAACCCCTTCAAATGCCACAGACGATTTGGCCCTCTCTGCTTTCCTGCGGACTCTATCCTCAAAAGCGCCTTTTTTCACTTTCGGCGCCCTCCGGTGGTAAAAAGACAAACGTCCAGCTTTTGCTGCCACAGCAAAGGTGCCAGCGGGGAAAAGTGATGCTGGTCCTCATTGCCTCCTGGAACCTCTTCAAATGCAAAAGACAATTTGGCCCTCTCTGCTTTCCTGCGGACTCCGTCCTCAAAAGCACCTGTTTTCGCTTTCGGCAGCCTCCGGAGCAAAAAAGACAAACGTCCAGCTTTTCCTGCCAATGCAAAGGTGCCAGCCGGGAAAAGTAATGCTGGTTCTCACTGCCTCCTGGAACCCTTTCAAATGCCCCAGACAATTTGGCCCTCTCTGCTTTCCTGCGGACTCCATCCTCAAAAGCACCTGTTTTCGCTTTCGGCAGCCTCCGGAGCAAAAAAGACAAACGTCCAGCTTTTGCTGCCACAGCAAAGGTGCCAGCGGGGAAAAGTAATGCTGGTTCTCACTGCCTCCTGGAACCCTTTCAAATGCCCCAGACAATTTGGCCCTCTCTGCTTTCCTGCGGACTCCATCCTCAAAAGCACCTGTTTTCGCTTTCGGCAGCCTCCGGAGCAAAAAAGACAAACGTCCAGCTTTTGCTGCCACAGCAAAGGTGCCAGCGGCGAAAAGTAATGCTGGTTCTCACTGCCTCCTGGAACCCCTTCAAATGCCCCAGACGATTTGGCCCTCTCTGCTTTCCTGCAGACTCTATCCTCAAAAGCGCCTTTTTTCACTTTCGGCGCCCTCCGGTGGTAAAAAGACAAACGTCCAGCTTTTGCTGCCACAGCAAAGGTGCCAGCGGGGAAAAGTGATGCTGGTCCTCATTGCCTCCTGGAACCTCTTCAAATGCCACAGACAATTTGGCACTCTCTGCTTTCCTGCGGACTCCATCCTCAAAAGCACCTGTTTTCGCTTTGGGCAGCCTCCGGAGCAAAAAAGACAAACGTCCAGCTTTTGCTGCCACAGCAGAGGTGACAGCGGGGAAAAGTAATGCTGGTTCTCACTGCCTCCTGGAACCCTTTCAAATGCCCCAGACTATTTGGCCCTCTCTGCTTTCCTGCGGACTCCATCCTCAAAAGCACCTGTTTTCGCTTTCGGCAGCCTCCGGAGCAAAAAAGACAAACGTCCAGCTTTTGCTGCCACAGCAAAGGTGCCAGCGGGGAAAAGTAATGCTGGTTCTCACTGCCTCCTGGAACCCTTTCAAATGCCCCAGACTATTTGGCCCTCTCTGCTTTCCTGCGGACTCCATCCTCAAAAGCACCTGTTTTCGCTTTCGGCAGCCTCCAGAGCAAAAAAGACAAACGTCCAGGTTTTGCTGCCACAGCAAAGGTGCCAGCGGGGAAAAGTAATGCTGGTTCTCACTGCCTCCTGGAACCCTTTCAAATGCCACAAACAATTTGGCCCTCTCTACTTTCCTGCTGACTCCATCCTCAAAAGCGCCTTTTTTCACTTTCGGCGCCCTCCGGTGGTAAAAAGACAAACGTCCAGGTTTTGCTGCCACAGCAAAGGTGCCAGCGGGGAAAAGTAATGCTGGTTCTCACTGCCTCCTGGAACCCTTTCAAATGCCACAGACAATTTGGCCCTCTCTGCTTTCCTGCGGACTCCATCCTCAAAAGCACCTGTTTTCGTTTTCGGCAGCCTCCAGAGCAAAAAAGACAAACGTCCAGCTTTTGCTGCCACAGCAAAGGTGCCAGCGGCGAAAAGTAATGCTGGTTCTCACTACCTCCTGGAACTCTTTCAAATGCCCCAGACAATTTGGCCCTCTCTACTTTCCTGCGGACTCCATCCTCAAAAGCACCTGTTTTCCCTTTCGGCATCCTCAGGAGCAAAAAAGACAAACGTCCAGCTTTTGCTGCCACAGCAGAGGTGCCAGCGGGGAAAAGTAATGCTGGTTCTCACTGCCTCCTGGAACCCTTTCAAATGCCACAGACAATTTGGCCCTCTCTGCTTTCCTGCGGACTCCATCCTCAAAAGCACCTGTTTTCGCTTTCGGCAGCCTCCAGAGCAAAAAAGACAAACGTCCAGGTTTTGCTGCCACAGCAAAGGTGCCAGCGGGGAAAAGTAATGCTGGTTCTCACTACCTCCTAGAACTCTTTCAAATTCCACAGGCAATTTGGCCCTCTCTGCTTTCCTGCGGACTCCATCCTCAAAAGAACCTGTTTTCGCTTTCGGCAGCCTCCAGAGCAAAAAAGACAAACGTCCAGCTTTTGCTGCCACAGCAAAGGTGCCAGCGGCGAAAAGTAATGCTGGTTCTCACTACCTCCTAGAACTCTTTCAAATGCCCCAGACAATTTGGCCCTCTCTGCTTTCCTGCGGACTCCATCCTCAAAAGCACCTGTTTTCGCTTTCGGCAGCCTCCAGAGCAAAAAAGACAAACGTCCAGCTTTTGCTGCCACAGCAAAGGTGCCAGCGGGGAAAAGTAATGCTGGTCCTCATTGCCTCCTGGAACCTCTTCAAATGCCACAGACAATTTGGCCCTCTCTGCTTTCCTGCGGACTCCATCCTCAAAAGCACCTGTTTTCGCTTTCGGCAGCCTCCGGAGCAAAAAAGACAAACGTCCAGCTTTTGCTGCCACAGCAAAGGTGCCAGCCGGGAAAAGTAATGCTGGTTCTCACTGCCTCCTGCAACTCTTTCAAATGCCCCAGACAATTTGGCCCTCTCTGCTTTCCTGCGGACTCCATCCTCAAAAGCACCTGTTTTCGCTTTCGGCAGCCTCCAGAGCAAAAAAGACAAACGTCAAGCTTTTGCTGCCACAGCAAAGGTGCCAGCGGGGAAAAGTAATGCTGGTTCTCACTACCTCCTAGAACTCTTTCAAATGCCCCAGACAATTTGGCCCTCTCTGCTTTCCTGCGGACTCCATCCTCAAAAGCACCTGTTTTCGCTTTCGGCAGCCTCCGGAGCAAAAATACAAACGTCCAGGTTTTGCTGCCACAGCAAAGGTGTCAGCGGGGAAAAGTAATGCTGGTCCTCATTGCCTCCTGGGACCTCTTCAAATGCCACAGACAATTTGGCCCTCTCTGCTTTCCTGCGGACTCCGTCCTCAAAAGCACCTGTTTTCGCTTTCGGCAGCCTCCGGAGCAAAAAAGACAAACGTCCAGCTTTTCCTGCCAATGCAAAGGTGCCAGCCGGGAAAAGTAATGCTGGTTCTCACTGCCTCCTGGAACCCTTTCAAATGCCCCAGACAATTTGGCCCTCTCTGCTTTCCTGCGGACTCTATCCTCAAAAGCACCTTTTTTCACTTTCGGCGCCCTCCGGTGGTAAAAAGACAAACGTCCAGCTTTTGCTGCCACAGCAAAGGTGCCAGCGGGGAAAAGTGATGCTGGTCCTCATTGCCTCCTGGAACCTCTTCAAATGCCACAGACAATTTGGCACTCTCTGCTTTCCTGCGGACTCCATCCTCAAAAGCACCTGTTTTCGCTTTCGGCATCCTCAGGAGCAAAAAAGACAAACGTCCAGCTTTTGCTGCCACAGCAAAGGTGCCAGCGGCGAAAAGTAATGCTGGTTCTCACTGCCTCCTGGAACCCCTTCAAATGCCCCAGACGATTTGGCCCTCTCTGCTTTCCTGCGGACTCTATCCTCAAAAGCGCCTTTTTTCACTTTCGGCGCCCTCCGGTGGTAAAAAGACAAACGTCCAGCTTTTGCTGCCACAGCAAAGGTGCCAGCGGGGAAAAGTGATGCTGGTCCTCATTGCCTCCTGGAACCTCTTCAAATGCCACAGACAATTTGGCCCTCTCTGCTTTCCTGCGGACTCCATCCTCAAAAGCACCTGTTTTCGCTTTCGGCAGCCTCCAGAGCAAAAAAGACAAACGTCCAGCTTTTGCTGCCACAGCAAAGGTGACAGCGGGGAAAAGTAATGCTGGTTCTCACTGCCTCCTGGAACCCTTTCAAATGCCCCAGACTATTTGGCCCTCTCTGCTTTCCTGCGGACTCCATCCTCAAAAGCACCTGTTTTCGCTTTCGGCAGCCTCCGGAGCAAAAAAGACAAACGTCCAGCTTTTGCTGCCACAGCAAAGGTGCCAGCGGGGAAAAGTAATGCTGGTTCTCACTGCCTCCTGGAACCCTTTCAAATGCCCCAGACTATTTGGCCCTGTCTGCTTTCCTGCGGACTCCATCCTCAAAAGCACCTGTTTTCGCTTTCGGCAGCCTCCAGAGCAAAAAAGACAAACGTCCAGGTTTTGCTGCCACAGCAAAGGTGCCAGCGGGGAAAAGTAATGCTGGTCCTCATTTCCTCCTGGAACCTCTTCAAAAGCCACAGACAATTTGGCCCTCTCTGCTTTCCTGCGGACTCCATCCTCAAAAGCACCTGTTTTCGCTTTCGGCATCCTCAGGAGCAAAAAAGACAAACGTCCAGCTTTTGCTGCCACAGCAAAGGTGCCAGCGGCGAAAAGTAATGCTGGTTCTCACTGCCTCCTGGAACCCCTTCAAATGCCCCAGACGATTTGGCCCTCTCTGCTTTCCTGCGGACTCTATCCTCAAAAGCGCCTTTTTTCACTTTCGGCGCCCTCCGGTGGTAAAAAGACAAACGTCCAGCTTTTGCTGCCACAGCAAAGGTGCCAGCGGGGAAAAGTGATGCTGGTCCTCATTGCCTCCTGGAACCTCTTCAAATGCCACAGACAATTTGGCCCTCTCTGCTTTCCTGCGGACTCCATCCTCAAAAGCACCTGTTTTCGCTTTCGGCAGCCTCCGGAGCAAAAAAGACAAACGTCCAGCTTTTGCTGCCACAGCAGAGGTGACAGCGGGGAAAAGTAATGCTGGTTCTCACTGCCTCCTGGAACCCTTTCAAATGCCCCAGACTATTTGGCCCTCTCTGCTTTCCTGCGGACTCCATCCTCAAAAGAACCTGTTTTCGCTTTCGGCAGCCTCCGGAGCAAAAAAGACAAACGTCCAGCTTTTGCTGCCACAGCAAAGGTGCCAGCGGGGAAAAGTAATGCTGGTTCTCACTGCCTCCTGGAACCCTTTCAAATGCCCCAGACTATTTGGCCCTGTCTGCTTTCCTGCGGACTCCATCCTCAAAAGCACCTGTTTTCGCTTTCGGCAGCCTCCAGAGCAAAAAAGACAAACGTCCAGGTTTTGCTGCCACAGCAAAGGTGCCAGCGGGGAAAAGTAATGCTGGTCCTCATTTCCTCCTGGAACCTCTTCAAAAGCCACAGACAATTTGGCCCTCTCTGCTTTCCTGCGGACTCCATCCTCAAAAGCACCTGTTTTCGCTTTCGGCAGCCTCCAGAGCAAAAAAGACAAACGTCCAGCTTTTGCTGCCACAGCAGAGGTGACAGCGGGGAAAAGTAATGCTGGTTCTCACTGCCTCCTGGAACCCTTTCAAATGCCCCAGACAATTTGGCCCTCTCTGCTTTCCTGCGGACTCCATCCTCAAAAGCACCTGTTTTCGCTTTCGGCAGCCTCCGGAGCAAAAAAGACAAACGTCCAGGTTTTGCTGCCACAGCAAAGGTGCCAGCGGGGAAAAGTAATGCTGGTTCTCACTGCCTCCTGGAACCCTTTCAAATGCCCCAGACTATTTGGCCCTCTCTGCTTTCCTGCGGACTCCATCCTCAAAAGCACCTGTTTTCGCTTTCGGCAGCCTCCAGAGCAAAAAAGACAAACGTCCAGGTTTTGCTGCCACAGCAAAGGTGCCAGCGGGGAAAAGTAATGCTGGTTCTCACTGCCTCCTGGAACCCTTTCAAATGCCACAGACAATTTGGCCCTCTCTACTTTCCTGCGGACTCCATCCTCAAAAGCGCCTTTTTTCACTTTCGGCGCCCTCCGGTGGTAAAAAGACAAACGTCCAGGTTTTGCTGCCACAGCAAAGGTGCCAGCGGGGAAAAGTAATGCTGGTTCTCACTACCTCCTAGAACTCTTTCAAATTCCACAGGCAATTTGGCCCTCTCTGCTTTCCTGCGGACTCCATCCTCAAAAGCACCTGTTTTCGCTTTCGGCAGCCTCCAGAGCAAAAAAGACAAACGTCCAGCTTTTGCTGCCACAGCAAAGGTGCCAGCGGCGAAAAGTAATGCTGGTTCTCACTACCTCCTGGAACTCTTTCAAATGCCCCAGACAATTTGGCCCTCTCTGCTTTCCTGCGGACTCCATCCTCAAAAGCACCTGTTTTCCATTTCGGCATCCTCAGGAGCAAAAAAGACAAACGTCCAGCTTTTGCTGCCACAGCAGAGGTGCCAGCGGGGAAAAGTAATGCTGGTTCTCACTGCCTCCTGGAACCCTTTCAAATGCCCCAGACAATTTGGCCCTCTCTGCTTTCCTGCGGACTCCATCCTCAAAAGCACCTGTTTTCGCTTTCGGCAGCCTCCAGAGCAAAAAAGACAAACGTCCAGGTTTTGCTGCCACAGCAAAGGTGCCAGCGGGGAAAAGTAATGCTGGTTCTCACTACCTCCTAGAACTCTTTCAAATTCCACAGGCAATTTGGCCCTCTCTGCTTTCCTGCGGACTCCATCCTCAAAAGAACCTGTTTTCGCTTTCGGCAGCCTCCAGAGCAAAAAAGACAAACGTCCAGCTTTTGCTGCCACAGCAAAGGTGCCAGCGGCGAAAAGTAATGCTGGTTCTCACTACCTCCTAGAACTCTTTCAAATGCCCCAGACAATTTGGCCCTCTCTGCTTTCCTGCGGACTCCATCCTCAAAAGCACCTGTTTTCGCTTTCGGCAGCCTCCAGAGCAAAAAAGACAAACGTCCAGCTTTTGCTGCCACAGCAAAGGTGCCAGCGGGGAAAAGTAATGCTGGTCCTCATTGCCTCCTGGAACCTCTTCAAATGCCACAGACAATTTGGCCCTCTCTGCTTTCCTGCGGACTCCATCCTCAAAAGCACCTGTTTTCGCTTTCGGCAGCCTCCGGAGCAAAAAAGACAAACGTCCAGCTTTTGCTGCCACAGCAAAGGTGCCAGCCGGGAAAAGTAATGCTGGTTCTCACTGCCTCCTGGAACTCTTTCAAATGCCCCAGACAATTTGGCCCTCTCTGCTTTCCTGCGGACTCCATCCTCAAAAGCACCTGTTTTCGCTTTCGGCAGCCTCCGGAGCAAAAAAGACAAACGTCCAGGTTTTGCTGCCACAGCAAAGGTGTCAGCGGGGAAAAGTAATGCTGGTCCTCATTTCCTCCTGGGACCTCTTCAAATGCCACAGACAATTTGGCCCTCTCTGCTTTCCTGCGGACTCCATCCTCAAAAGCACCTGTTTTCGCTTTCGGCAGCCTCCGGAGCAAAAAAGACAAACGTCCAGGTTTTGCTGCCACAGCAAAGGTGCCAGCGGGGAAAAGTAATGCTGGTTCTCACTGCCTCCTGGAACCCTTTCAAATGTCCCATACAATTTGGCCCTCTCTGCTTTCCTGCGGACTCCATCCTCAAAAGCACCTGTTTTCGCTTTCGGCATCCTCAGGAGCAAAAAAGACAAACGTCCAGCTTTTGCTGCCACAGCAGAGGTGCCAGCGGGGAAAAGTAATGCTGGTTCTCACTGCCTCCTGGAACCCTTTCAAATGCCCCAGACAATTTGGCCCTCTCTGCTTTCCTGCGGACTCCATCCTCAAAAGCACCTGTTTTCGCTTTCGGCAGCCTCCAGAGCAAAAAAGACAAACGTCCAGGTTTTGCTGCCACAGCAAAGGTGCCAGCGGGGAAAAGTAATGCTGGTTCTCACTGCGTCCTGGAACCTCTTCAAATGCCACAGACAATTTGGCCCTCTCTGCTTTCCTGCGGACTCCATCCTCAAAAGCACCTGTTTTCGCTTTCGGCACCCTCCGGAGCAAAAAAGACAAACGTCCAGCTTTTGCTGCCACAGCAAAGGTGCCAGCGGCGAAAAGTAATGCTGGTTCTCACTACCTCCTAGAACTCTTTCAAATTCCACAGGCAATTTGGCCCTCTCTGCTTTCCTGCGGACTCCATCCTCAAAAGCACCTGTTTTCGCTTTCGGCAGCCTCCAGAGCAAAAAAGACAAACGTCCAGCTTTTGCTGCCACAGCAAAGGTGCCAGCGGCGAAAAGTAATGCTGGTTCTCACTACCTCCTAGAACTCTTTCAAATGCCACAGACAATTTGGCCCTCTCTGCTTTCCTGCGGACTCCATCCTCAAAAGCACCTGTTTTCGCTTTCGGCAGCCTCCAGAGCAAAAAAGACAAACGTCCAGGTTTTGCTGCCACAGCAAAGGTGCCAGCGGGGAAAAGTAATGCTGGTCCTCATTGCCTCCTGGAACCTCTTCAAATGCCACAGACAATTTGGCCCTCTCTGCTTTCCTGCGGACTCCATCCTCAAAAGCACCTGTTTTCGCTTTCGGCAGCCTCCGGAGCAAAAAAGACAAACGTCCAGCTTTTGCTGCCACAGCAAAGGTGCCAGCCGGGAAAAGTAATGCTGGTTCTCACTGCCTCCTGCAACTCTTTCAAATGCCCCAGACAATTTGGCCCTCTCTGCTTTCCTGCGGACTCCATCCTCAAAAGCACCTGTTTTCGCTTTCGGCAGCCTCCAGAGCAAAAAAGACAAACGTCAAGCTTTTGCTGCCACAGCAAAGGTGCCAGCGGGGAAAAGTAATGCTGGTTCTAACTACCTCCTAGAACTCTTTCAAATGCCCCAGACAATTTGGCCCTCTCTGCTTTCCTGCGGACTCCATCCTCAAAAGCACCTGTTTTCGCTTTCGGCAACCTCAGGAGCAAAAAAGACAAACGTCCAGCTTTTGCTGCCACAGCAAAGGTGCCAGCGGCGAAAAGTAATGCTGGTTCTCACTGCCTCCTGGAACCCCTTCAAATGCCCCAGACGATTTGGCCCTCTCTGCTTTCCTGCGGACTCTATCCTCAAAAGCGCCTTTTTTCACTTTCGGCGCCCTCCGGTGGTAAAAAGACGAACGTCCAGCTTTTGCTGCCACAGCAAAGGTGCCAGCGGGGAAAAGTAATGCTGGTCCTCATTTCCTCCTGGGACCTCTTCAAATGCCACAGACAATTTGGCCCTCTCTGCTTTCCTGCGGACTTCATCCTCAAAAGCACCTGTTTTCGCTTTCGGCAGCCTCCGGAGCAAAAAAGACAAACGTCCAGGTTTTGCTGCCACAGCAAAGGTGCCAGCGGGGAAAAGTAATGCTGGTTCTCACTGCCTCCTGGAACCCTTTCAAATGCCACAGACAATTTGGCCCTCTCTGCTTTCCTGCGGACTCCATCCTCAAAAGCACCTGTTTTCGCTTTCGGCAACCTCCGGAGCAAAAAAGACAAACGTCCAGCTTTTGCTGCCACAGCAAAGGTGCCAGCGGGGAAAAGTAATGCTGGTTCTCACTGCGTCCTGGAACTCTTTCAAATGCCCCAGACAATTTGGCCCTCTCTGCTTTCCTGCGGACTCCATCCTCAAACGCACCTGTTTTCGCTTTCGGCATCCTCAGGAGCAAAAAAGACAAACGTCCAGCTTTTGCTGCCACAGCAAAGGTGCCAGCGGCGAAAAGTAATGCTGGTTCTCACTGCCTCCTGGAACCCCTTCAAATGCCCCAGACGATTTGGTCCTCTGTGCTTTCCTGCGGACTCTATCCTCAAAAGCACCTGTTTTCGCTTTCGGCAGCCTCCGGAGCAAAAAAGACAAACGTCCAGCTTTTGCTGCCACAGCAAAGGTGCCAGCGGGGAAAAGTAATGCTGGTTCTCACTGCCTCCTGGAACCCTTTCAAATGCCCCAGACAATTAGGCCCTCTCTGCTTTCCTGTGGACTCCATCCTCAAAAGCACCTGTTTTCGCTTTCGGCAACCTCAGGAGCAAAAAAGACAAACGTCCAGCTTTTGCTGCCACAGCAAAGGTGCCAGCGGGGAAAAGTAATGCTGGTTCTCACTGCCTCCTGGAACCCTTTCAAATGCCACAGACAATTTGGCCCTCTCTACTTTCCTGTGGACTCCATCCTCAAAAGCACCTGTTTTCGCTTTCGGCATCCTCCAGAGCAAAAAAGACAAACGTCCAGCTTTTGCTGCCACAGCAAAGGTGCCAGCGGCGAAAAGTAATGCTGGTTCTCACTGCCTCCTGGAATCCCTTCAAATGCCCCAGACGATTTGGCCCTCTCTGCTTTCCTGCGGACTCTATCCTCAAAAGCGCCTTTTTTCACTTTTGGCGCCCTCCGGTGGTAAAAAGACAAACGTCCAGGTTTTGCTGCCACAGCAAAGGTGCCAGCGCGGAAAAGTGATGCTGGTCCTCATTGCCTCCTGGAACCTCTTCAAATGCCACAGACAATTTGGCCCTCTCTGCTTTCCTGCGGACTCCATCCTCAAAAGCACCTGTTTTCGCTTTCGGCAGCCTCCGGAGCAAAAAATACAAACGTCCAGCTTTTGCTGCCACAGCAAAGGTGCCAGCGGGGAAAAGTAATGCTGGTTCTCACTGCCTCCTGGAACTCTTTCAAATGCCCCAGACAATTTGGCCCTCTCTGCTTTCCTGCGGACTCCATCCTCAAAAGCACCTGTTTTCACTTTCGGCATCCTCAGGAGTAAAAAAGACAAACGTCCAGCTTTTGCTGCCACAGCAAAGGTGCCAGCGGGGAAAAGTAATGCTGGTTCTCACTGCCTCCTGGAACCCTTTCAAATGCCCCAGACAATTTGGCCCTCTCTGCTTTCCTGCGGACTCCATCCTCAAAAGCACCTGTTTTCGCTTTCGGCAGCCTCCAGAGCAAAAAAGACAAACGTCCAGCTTTTGCTGCCACAGCAAAGGTGCCAGCGGGGAAAAGTAATGCTGGTCCTCATTTCCTCCTGGAACCTCTTCAAAAGCCACAGACAATTTGGCCCTCTCTGCTTTCCTGCGGACTCCATCCTCAAAAGCACCTGTTTTCGCTTTCGGCAACCTCCGGAGCAAAAAAGACAAACGTCCAGCTTTTGCTGCCACAGCAAAGGTGCCAGCGGGGAAAAGTAATGCTGGTTCTCACTGCCTCCTGGAACCCTTTCAAATGCCACAGACAATGTGGCCCTCTCTACTTTCCTGTGGACTCCATCCTCAAAAGCACCTGTTTTCGCTTTCGGCATCCTCAGGAGCAAAAAAGACAAACGTCCAGCTTTTGCTGCCACAGCAAAGGTGCCAGCGGCGAAAAGTAATGCTGGTTCTCACTGCCTCCTGGAACCCCTTCAAATGCCCCAGACGATTTGGCCCTCTCTGCTTTCCTGCGGACTCTATCCTCAAAAGCGCCTTTTTTCACTTTCGGCGCCCTCCGGTGGTAAAAAGACAAACGTCCAGCTTTTGCTGCCACAGCAAAGGTGCCAGCGGGGAAAAGTGATGCTGGTCCTCATTGCCTCCTGGAACCTCTTCAAATGCCACAGACAATTTGGCCCTCTCTGCTTTCCTGCGGACTCCATCCTCAAAAGCACCTGTTTTCGCTTTCGGCAGCCTCCGGAGCAAAAAAGACAAACGTCCAGGTTTTGCTGCCACAGCAAAGGTGCCAGCGGGGAAAAGTAATGCTGGTTCTCACTGCCTCCTGGAACTCTTTCAAATGCCCCAGACAATTTGGCCCTCTCTGCTTTCCTGCGGACTCCATCCTCAAAAGCACCTGTTTTCACTTTCGGCATCCTCAGGAGTAAAAAAGACAAACGTCCAGCTTTTGCTGCCACAGCAAAGGTGTCAGCGGGGAAAAGTAATGCTGGTTCTCATTGCCTCCTGGAACCTCTTCAAATGCCACAGACAATTTGGCCCTCGCTGCTTTCCTGCTGACTCCATCCTCAAAAGCACCTGTTTTCGCTTTCGGCAGCCTCCGGAGCAAAAAAGACAAACGTCCAGCTTTTGCTGCCACAGCAAAGGTGCCAGCGGGGAAAAGTAATGCTGGTTCTCACTGCCTCCTGGAACTCTTTCAAATGCCCCAGACAATTTGGCCCTCTCTGCTTTCCTGCGGACTCCATCCTCAAAAGCACCTGTTTTCGCTTTCGGCATCCTCAGGAGCAAAAAAGACAAACGTCCAGCTTTTGCTGCCACAGCAAAGGTGCCAGCCGGGAAAAGTAATGCTGGTTCTCACTGCCTCCTGGAACCCTTTCAAATGCCCCAGACAATTTGGCCCTCTCTGCTTTCCTGCAGACTCCATCCTCAAAAGCACCTGTTTTCGCTTTCGGCAACCTCCGGAGCAAAAAAGACAAACGTCCAGCTTTTGCTGCCACAGCAAAGGTGCCAGCGGGGAAAAGTAATGCTGGTTCTCACTGCCTCCTGGAACCCTTTCAAATGCCCCAGACAATTTGGCCCTCTCTGCTTTCCTGTGGACTCCATCCTCAAAAGCACCTGTTTTCGCTTTCGGCAACCTCAGGAGCAAAAAAGACAAACGTCCAGCTTTTGCTGCCACAGCAAAGGTGCCAGCGGGGAAAAGTAATGCTGGTTCTCACTGCCTCCTGGAACCCTTTCAAATGCCACAGACAATGTGGCCCTCTCTACTTTCCTGTGGACTCCATCCTCAAAAGCACCTGTTTTCGCTTTCGGCATCCTCAGGAGCAAAAAAGACAAACGTCCAGCTTTTGCTGCCACGGCAAAGGTGCCAGTGGCGAAAAGTAATGCTGGTTCTCACTGCCTCCTGGAACCCCTTCAAATGCCACAGACGATTTGGCCCTCTCTGCTTTCCTGCGGACTCTATCCTCAAAAGCGCCTTTTTTCACTTTCGGCGCCCTCCGGTGGTAAAAAGACAAACGTCCAGCTTTTGCTGCCACAGCAAAGGTGCCAGCGGGGAAAAGTGATGCTGGTCCTCATTGCCTCCTGGAACCTCTTCAAATGCCACAGACAATTTGGCCCTCTCTGCTTTCCTGCGGACTCCGTCCTCAAAAGCACCTGTTTTCGCTTTCGGCAGCCTCCGGAGCAAAAAAGACAAACGTCCAGCTTTTCCTGCCAATGCAAAGGTGCCAGCCGGGAAAAGTAATGCTGGTTCTCACTGCCTCCTGGAACCCTTTCAAATGCCACAGACAATTTGGCCCTCTCTGCTTTCCTGCGGACTCCATCCTCAAAAGCACCTGTTTTCGCTTTCGGCAGCCTCCGGAGCAAAAAAGACAAACGTCCAGCTTTTGCTGCCACAGCAAAGGTGCCAGCGGGGAAAAGTAATGCTGGTTCTCACTGCCTCCTGGAACCCTTTCAAATGCCCCAGACAATTTGGCCCTCTCTGCTTTCCTGCGGACTCCATCCTCAAAAGCACCTGTTTTCGCTTTCGGCAGCCTCCGGAGCAAAAAAGACAAACGTCCAGCTTTTGCTGCCACAGCAAAGGTGTCAGCGGGGAAAAGTAATGCTGGTCCTCATTGCCTCCTGGAACCTCTTCAAATGCCACAGACAATTTGGCCCTCTCTGCTTTCCTGCGGACTCCATCCTCAAAAGCACCTGTTTTTGCTTTCGGCAACCTCCGGAGCAAAAAAGACAAACGTCCAGCTTTTGCTGCCACAGCAAAGGTGCCAGCGGGGAAAAGTAATGCTGGTTCTCACTGCCTCCTGGAACCCTTTCAAATGCCCCAGACAATTTGGCCCTCTCTGCTTTCCTGTGGACTCCATCCTCAAAAGCACCTGTTTTCGCTTTCGGCAACCTCAGGAGCAAAAAAGACAAACGTCCAGCTTTTGCTGCCACAGCAAAGGTGCCAGCGGGGAAAAGTAATGCTGGTTCTCACTGCCTCCTGGAACCCTTTCAAATGCCACAGACAATGTGGCCCTCTCTACTTTCCTGTGGACTCCATCCTCAAAAGCACCTGTTTTCGCTTTCGGCATCCTCAGGAGCAAAAAAGACAAACGTCCAGCTTTTGCTGCCACAGCAAAGGTGCCAGTGGCGAAAAGTAATGCTGGTTCTCACTGCCTCCTGGAACCCCTTCAAATGCCACAGACGATTTGGCCCTCTCTGCTTTCCTGCGGACTCTATCCTCAAAAGCGCCTTTTTTCACTTTCGGCGCCCTCCGGTGGTAAAAAGACAAACGTCCAGCTTTTGCTGCCACAGCAAAGGTGCCAGCGGGGAAAAGTGATGCTGGTCCTCATTGCCTCCTGGAACCTCTTCAAATGCCACAGACAATTTGGCCCTCTCTGCTTTCCTGCGGACTCCGTCCTCAAAAGCACCTGTTTTCGCTTTCGGCAGCCTCCGGAGCAAAAAAGACAAACGTCCAGCTTTTGCTGCCAATGCAAAGGTGCCAGCCGGGAAAAGTAATGCTGGTTCTCACTGCCTCCTGGAACCCTTTCAAATGCCCCAGACAATTTGGCCCTCTCTGCTTTCCTGCGGACTCCATCCTCAAAAGCACCTGTTTTCGCTTTCGGCAGCCTCCGGAGCAAAAAAGACAAACGTCCAGCTTTTGCTGCCACAGCAAAGGTGCCAGCGGGGAAAAGTAATGCTGGTTCTCACTGCCTCCTGGAACCCTTTCAAATGCCCCAGACAATTTGGCCCTCTCTGCTTTCCTGCGGACTCCATCCTCAAAAGCACCTGTTTTCGCTTTCGGCAGCCTCCGGAGCAAAAAAGACAAACGTCCAGCTTTTGCTGCCACAGCAAAGGTGCCAGCGGGGAAAAGTAATGCTGGTTCTCACTGCCTCCTGGAACTCTTTCAAATGCCCCAGACAATTTGGCCCTCTCTGCTTTCCTGCGGACTCCATCCTCAAAAGCACCTGTTTTCGCTTTCGGCATCCTCAGGAGCAAAAAAGACAAACGTCCAGCTTTTGCTGCCACAGCAAAGGTGCCAGCGGGCAAAAGTAATGCTGGTTCTCACTGCCTCCTGGAACCCTTTCAAATGCCCCAGACAATTTGGCCCTCTCTGCTTTCCTGTGGACTCCATCCTCAAAAGCACCTGTTTTCGCTTTCGGCAACCTCAGGAGCAAAAAAGACAAACGTCCAGCTTTTGCTGCCACAGCAAAGGTGCCAGCGGGGAAAAGTAATGCTGGTTCTCACTGCCTCCTGGAACCCTTTCAAATGCCACAGACAATTTGGCCCTCTCTACTTTCCTGTGGACTCCATCCTCAAAAGCACCTGTTTTCGCTTTCGGCATCCTCCAGAGCAAAAAAGACAAACGTCCAGCTTTTGCTGCCACAGCAAAGGTGCCAGCGGGGAAAAGTAATGCTGGTTCTCACTGCCTCCTGGAACCCCTTCAAATGCCCCAGACGATTTGGCCCTCTCTGCTTTCCTGCAGACTCTATCCTCAAAAGCGCCTTTTTTCACTTTCGGCGCCCTCCGGTGGTAAAAAGACAAACGTCCAGCTTTTGCTGCCACAGCAAAGGTGCCAGCGGGGAAAAGTGATGCTGGTCCTCATTGCCTCCTGGAACCTCTTCAAATGCCACAGACAATTTGGCACTCTCTGCTTTCCTGCGGACTCCATCCTCAAAAGCACCTGTTTTCGCTTTCGGCAGCCTCCGGAGCAAAAAAGACAAACGTCCAGGTTTTGCTGCCACAGCAGAGGTGACAGCGGGGAAAAGTAATGCTGGTTCTCACTGCCTCCTGGAACCCTTTCAAATGCCCCAGACTATTTGGCCCTCTCTGCTTTCCTGCGGACTCCATCGTCAAAAGCACCTGTTTTCGCTTTCGGCAGCCTCCGGAGCAAAAAATACAAACGTCCAGCTTTTGCTGCCACAGCAAAGGTGCCAGCGGGGAAAAGTAATGCTGGTTCTCACTGCCTCCTGGAACCCTTTCAAATGCCCCAGACTATTTGGCCCTCTCTGCTTTCCTGCGGACTCCATCCTCAAAAGCACCTGTTTTCGCTTTCGGCAGCCTCCAGAGCAAAAAAGACAAACGTCCAGGTTTTGCTGCCACAGCAAAGGTGCCAGCGGGGAAAAGTAATGCTGGTTCTCACTGCCTCCTGGAACCCTTTCAAATGCCACAGACAATTTGGCCCTCTCTACTTTCCTGCTGACTCCATCCTCAAAAGCGCCTTTTTTCATTTTCGGCGCCCTCCGGTGGTAAAAAGACAAACGTCCAGGTTTTGCTGCCACAGCAAAGGTGCCAGCGGGGAAAAGTAATGCTGGTTCTCACTACCTCCTAGAACTCTTTCAAATTCCACAGGCAATTTGGCCCTCTCTGCTTTCCTGCGGACTCCATCCTCAAAAGCACCTGTTTTCGCTTTCGGCAGCCTCCGGAGCAAAAAAGACAAACGTCCAGCTTTTGCTGCCACAGCAAAGGTGCCAGCGGCGAAAAGTAATGCTGGTTCTCACTACCTCCTGGAACTCTTTCAAATGCCCCAGACAATTTGGCCCTCTCTACTTTCCTGCGGACTCCATCCTCAAAAGCACCTGTTTTCCCTTTCGGCATCCTCAGGAGCAAAAAAGACAAACGTCCAGCTTTTGCTGCCACAGCAAAGGTGCCAGCGGGGAAAAGTAATGCTGGTTCTCACTACCTCCTAGAACTCTTTCAAATTCCACAGGCAATTTGGCCCTCTCTGCTTTCCTGCGGACTCCATCCTCAAAAGCACCTGTTTTCGCTTTCGGCAGCCTCCAGAGCAAAAAAGACAAACGTCCAGCTTTTGCTGCCACAGCAAAGGTGCCAGCGGGGAAAAGTAATGCTGGTCCTCATTGCCTCCTGGAACCTCTTCAAATGCCACAGACAATTTGGCCCTCTCTGCTTTCCTGCGGACTCCATCCTCAAAAGCACCTGTTTTCGCTTTCGGCAGCCTCCGGAGCAAAAAAGACAAACGTCCAGCTTTTGCTGCCACAGCAAAGGTGCCAGCCGGGAAAAGTAATGCTGGTTCTCACTGCCTCCTGCAACTCTTTCAAATGCCCCAGACAATTTGGCCCTCTCTGCTTTCCTGCGGACTCCATCCTCAAAAGCACCTGTTTTCGCTTTCGGCAGCCTCCAGAGCAAAAAAGACAAACGTCAAGCTTTTGCTACCACAGCAAAGGTGCCAGCGGGGAAAAGTAATGCTGGTTCTCACTACCTCCTAGAACTCTTTCAAATGCCCCAGACAATTTGGCCCTCTCTGCTTTCCTGCGGACTCCATCCTCAAAAGCACCTGTTTTCGCTTTCGGCAGCCTCCGGAGCAAAAAAGACAAACGTCCAGGTTTTGCTGCCACAGCAAAGGTGTCAGCGGGGAAAAGTAATGCTGGTCCTCATTGCCTCCTGGGACCTCTTCAAATGCCACAGACAATTTGGCCCTCTCTGCTTTCCTGCGGACTCCGTCCTCAAAAAGCACCTGTTTTCGCTTCGGCAGCCTCCGGAGCAAAAAGACAAACGTCCAGCTTTTCCTGCCAATGCAAAGGTGCCAGCCGGGAAAAGTAATGCTGGTTCTCACTGCCTCCTGGAACCCTTTCAAATGCCCCAGACAATTTGGCCCTCTCTGCTTTCCTGCGGACTCTATCCTCAAAAGCACCTTTTTTCACTTTCGGCGCCCTCCGGTGGTAAAAAGACAAACGTCCAGCTTTTGCTGCCACAGCAAAGGTGCCAGCGGGGAAAAGTGATGCTGGTCCTCATTGCCTCCTGGAACCTCTTCAAATGCCACAGACAATTTGGCACTCTCTGCTTTCCTGCGGACTCCATCCTCAAAAGCACCTGTTTTCGCTTTCGGCAGCCTCCGGAGCAAAAAAGACAAACGTCCAGCTTTTGCTGCCACAGCAGAGGTGCCAGCGGGCAAAAGTAATGCTGGTTCTCACTGCCTCCTGGAACCCTTTCAAATGCCCCAGACAATTTGGCCCTCTCTGCTTTCCTGCGGACTCCATCCTCAAAAGCACCTGTTTTCGCTTTCGGCAGCCTCCAGAGCAAAAAAGACAAACGTCCAGCTTTTGCTGCCACAGCAAAGGTGCCAGCGGGGAAAAGTAATGCTGGTCCTCATTTCCTCCTGGAACCTCTTCAAAGCCACAGACAATTTGGCCCTCTCTGCTTTCCTGCGGACTCCATCCTCAAAAGCACCTGTTTTCGCTTTCGGCAGCCTCCAGAGGAAAAAAGACAAACGTCCAGCTTTTGCTGCCACAGCAGAGGTGACAGCGGGGAAAAGTAATGCTGGTTCTCACTGCCTCCTGGAACCCTTTCAAATGCCCAGACAATTTGGCCCTCTCTGCTTTCCTGCGGACTCCATCCTCAAAAGCACTGTTTTCGCTTTCGGCAGCCTCCAGAGCAAAAAAGACAAACGTCCAGGTTTGCTGCCACAGCAAAGGTGCCAGCGGGGAAAAGTAATGCTGGTTCTCACTGCCTCCTGGAACCCTTTCAAATGCCCCAGACTATTTGGCCCTCTCTGCTTTCCTGCGGACTCCATCCTCAAAAGCACCTGTTTTCGCTTTCGGCAGCCTCCAGAGCAAAAAAGACAAACGTCCAGGTTTTGCTGCCACAGCAAAGGTGCCAGCGGGGAAAAGTAATGCTGGTTCTCACTGCCTCCTGGAACCCTTTCAAATGCCACAGACAATTTGGCCCTCTCTACTTTCCTGCGGACTCCATCCTCAAAAGCGCCTTTTTTCACTTTCGGCGCCCTCCGGTGGTAAAAAGACAAACGTCCAGGTTTTGCTGCCACAGCAAAGGTGCCAGCGGGGAAAAGTAATGCTGGTTCTCACTACCTCCTAGAACTCTTTCAAATTCCACAGGCAATTTGGCCCTCTCTGCTTTCCTGCGGACTCCATCCTCAAAAGCACCTGTTTTCGCTTTCGGCAGCCTCCAGAGCAAAAAAGACAAACGTCCAGCTTTTGCTGCCACAGCAAAGGTGCCAGCGGCGAAAAGTAATGCTGGTTCTCACTACCTCCTGGAACCCTTTCAAATGCCACAGACAATTTGGCCCTCTCTACTTTCCTGCGGACTCCATCCTCAAAAGCGCCTTTTTTCACTTTCGGCGCCCTCCGGTGGTAAAAAGACAAACGTCCAGGTTTTGCTGCCACAGCAAAGGTGCCAGCGGGGAAAAGTAATGCTGGTTCTCACTACCTCCTAGAACTCTTTCAAATTCCACAGGCAATTTGGCCCTCTCTGCTTTCCTGCGGACTCCATCCTCAAAAGCACCTGTTTTCGCTTTCGGCAGCCTCCAGAGCAAAAAAGACAAACGTCCAGCTTTTGCTGCCACAGCAAAGGTGCCAGCGGCGAAAAGTAATGCTGGTTCTCACTACCTCCTGGAACTCTTTCAAATGCCCCAGACAATTTGGCCCTCTCTGCTTTCCTGCGGACTCCATCCTCAAAAGCACCTGTTTTCGCTTTCGGCAGCCTCCGGAGCAAAAAAGACAAACGTCCAGCTTTTGCTGCCACAGCAAAGGTGCCAGCGGGGAAAAGTAATGCTGGTTCTCACTGCCTCCTGGAACTCTTTCAAATGCCCCAGACCATTTGGCCCTCTCTGCTTTCCTGCGGACTCCATCCTCAAAAGCACCTGTTTTCGCTTTCGGCATCCTCAGGAGCAAAAAAGACAAACGTCCAGCTTTTGCTGCCACAGCAAAGGTGCCAGCGGGCAAAAGTAATGCTGGTTCTCACTGCCTCCTGGAACCCTTTCAAATGCCCCAGACAATTTGGCCCTCTCTGCTTTCCTGTGGACTCCATCCTCAAAAGCACCTGTTTTCGCTTTCGGCATCCTCAGGAGCAAAAAAGACAAACGTCCAGCTTTTGCTGCCACAGCAAAGGTGCCAGCGGGGAAAAGTAATGCTGGTTCTCACTGCCTCCTGGAACCCTTTCAAATGCCACAGACAATTTGGCCCTCTCTACTTTCCTGTGGACTCCATCCTCAAAAAGCACCTGTTTTCGCTTTCGGGCATCCTCCAGAGCAAAAAAGAACAAACGTCCAGCTTTTGCTGCCACAGCAAAGGTGCCAGCGGGGAAAAGTAATGCTGGTTCTCCACTGCCTCCTGGAACCCCTTCAAATGCCCCAGACGATTTGGCCCTCTCTGCTTTCCTGCTGACTCTATCCTCAAAAGCGCCTTTTTTCACTTTCGGCGCCCTCCGGTGGTAAAAATACAAACGTCCAGCTTTTGCTGCCACAGCAAAGGTGCCAGCGGGGAAAAGTGATGCTGGTCCTCATTGCCTCCTGGAACCTCTTCAAATGCCACAGACAATTTGGCACTCTCTGCTTTCCTGCGGACTCCATCCTCAAAAGCACCTGTTTTCGCTTTCGGCAGCCTCCGGAGCAAAAAAGACAAACGTCCAGCTTTTGCTGCCACAGCAGAGGTGACAGCGGGGAAAAGTAATGCTGGTTCTCACTGCCTCCTGGAACCCTTTCAAATGCCCCAGACTATTTGGCCCTCTCTGCTTTCCTGCGGACTCCATCCTCAAAAGCACCTGTTTTCGCTTTCGGCAGCCTCCGGAGCAAAAAGACAAACGTCCAGCTTTTGCTGCCACAGCAAAGGTGCCAGCGGGGAAAAGTAATGCTGGTTCTCACTGCCTCCTGGAACCCTTTCAAATGCCCCAGACTATTTGGCCCTCTCTGCTTTCCTGCGGACTCCATCCTCAAAAGCACCTGTTTTCGCTTTCGGCAGCCTCCAGAGCAAAAAAGACAAACGTCCAGGTTTTGCTGCCACAGCAAAGGTGCCAGCGGGGAAAAGTAATGCTGGTTCTCACTGCCTCCTGGAACCCTTTCAAATGCCACAGACAATTTGGCCCTCTCTACTTTCCTGCTGACTCCATCCTCAAAAGCGCCTTTTTTCACTTTCGGCGCCCTCCGGTGGTAAAAAGACAAACGTCCAGGTTTTGCTGCCACAGCAAAGGTGCCAGCGGGGAAAAGTAATGCTGGTTCTCACTACCTCCTAGAACTCTTTCAAATTCCACAGGCAATTTGGCCCTCTCTGCTTTCCTGCGGACTCCATCCTCAAAAGCACCTGTTTTCGCTTTCGGCAGCCTCCAGAGCAAAAAAGACAAACGTCCAGCTTTTGCTGCCACAGCAAAGGTGCCAGCGGCGAAAAGTAATGCTGGTTCTCACTACCTCCTGGAACTCTTTCAAATGCCCCAGACAATTTGGCCCTCTCTACTTTCCTGCGGACTCCATCCTCAAAAGCACCTGTTTTCCCTTTCGGCATCCTCAGGAGCAAAAAAGACAAACGTCCAGCTTTTGCTGCCACAGCAAAGGTGCCAGCGGGGAAAAGTAATGCTGGTTCTCATTACCTCCTAGAACTCTTTCAAATTCCACAGGCAATTTGGCCCTCTCTGCTTTCCTGCGGACTCCATCCTCAAAAGAACCTGTTTTCGCTTTCGGCAGCCTCCAGAGCAAAAAAGACAAACGTCCAGCTTTTGCTGCCACAGCAAAGGTGCCAGCGGTGAAAAGTAATGCTGGTTCTCACTACCTCCTAGAACTCTTTCAAATGCCCCAGACAATTTGGCCCTCTCTGCTTTCCTGCGGACTCCATCCTCAAAAGCACCTGTTTTCGCTTTCGGCAGCCTCCAGAGCAAAAAAGACAAACGTCCAGCTTTTGCTGCCACAGCAAAGGTGCCAGCGGGGAAAAGTAATGCTGGTCCTCATTGCCTCCTGGAACCTCTTCAAATGCCACAGACAATTTGGCCCTCTCTGCTTTCCTGCGGACTCCATCCTCAAAAGCACCTGTTTTCGCTTTCGGCAGCCTCCGGAGCAAAAAAGACAAACGTCCAGCTTTTGCTGCCACAGCAAAGGTGCCAGCCGGGAAAAGTAATGCTGGTTCTCACTGCCTCCTGCAACTCTTTCAAATGCCCCAGACAATTTGGCCCTCTCTGCTTTCCTGCAGACTCCATCCTCAAAAGCACCTGTTTTCGCTTTCGGCAGCCTCCAGAGCAAAAAAGACAAACGTCAAGCTTTTGCTGCCACAGCAAAGGTGCCAGCGGGGAAAAGTAATGCTGGTCCTCATTGCCTCCTTGGACCTCTTCAAATGCCACAGACAATTTGGCCCTCTCTGCTTTCCTGCGGACTCCGTCCTCAAAAGCACCTGTTTTCGCTTTCAGCAGCCTCCGGAGCAAAAAAGACAAACGTCCAGCTTTTCCTGCCAATGCAAAGGTGCCAGCCGGGAAAAGTAATGCTGGTTCTCACTGCCTCCTGGAACCCTTTCAAATGCCCCAGACAATTTGGCCCTCTCTGCTTTCCTGCGGACTCTATCCTCAAAAGCACCTTTTTTCACTTTCGGCGCCCTCCGGTGGTAAAAAGACAAACGTCCAGCTTTTGCTGCCACAGCAAAGGTGCCAGCGGGGAAAAGTGATGCTGGTCCTCATTGCCTCCTGGAACCTCTTCAAATGCCACAGACAATTTGGCACTCTCTGCTTTCCTGCGGACTCCATCCTCAAAAGCACCTGTTTTCGCTTTCGGCAGCCTCCGGAGCAAAAAAGACAAACGTCCAGCTTTTGCTGCCACAGCAGAGGTGCCAGCGGGGAAAAGTAATGCTGGTTCTCACTGCCTCCTGGAACCCTTTCAAATGCCCCAGACAATTTGGCCCTCTCTGCTTTCCTGCGGACTCCATCCTCAAAAGCACCTGTTTTCGCTTTCGGCAGCCTCCAGAGCAAAAAAGACAAACGTCCAGCTTTTGCTGCCACAGCAAAGGTGCCAGCGGGGAAAAGTAATGCTGGTCCTCATTTCCTCCTGGAACCTCTTCAAAAGCCACAGACAATTTGGCCCTCTCTGCTTTCCTGCGGACTCCATCCTCAAAAGCACCTGTTTTCGCTTTCGGCAGCCTCCAGAGGAAAAAAGACAAACGTCCAGCTTTTGCTGCCACAGCAGAGGTGACAGCGGGGAAAAGTAATGCTGGTTCTCACTGCCTCCTGGAACCCTTTCAAATGCCCCAGACAATTTGGCCCTCTCTGCTTTCCTGCGGACTCCATCCTCAAAAGCACCTGTTTTCGCTTTCGGCAGCCTCCAGAGCAAAAAAGACAAACGTCCAGGTTTTGCTGCCACAGCAAAGGTGCCAGCGGGGAAAAGTAATGCTGGTTCTCACTGCCTCCTGGAACCCTTTCAAATGCCCCAGACTATTTGGCCCTCTCTGCTTTCCTGCGGACTCCATCCTCAAAAGCACCTGTTTTCGCTTTCGGCAGCCTCCAGAGCAAAAAAGACAAACGTCCAGGTTTTGCTGCCACAGCAAAGGTGCCAGCGGGGAAAAGTAATGCTGGTTCTCACTGCCTCCTGGAACCCTTTCAAATGCCACAGACAATTTGGCCCTCTCTACTTTCCTGCGGACTCCATCCTCAAAAGCGCCTTTTTTCACTTTCGGCGCCCTCCGGTGGTAAAAAGACAAACGTCCAGGTTTTGCTGCCACAGCAAAGGTGCCAGCGGGGAAAAGTAATGCTGGTTCTCACTACCTCCTAGAACTCTTTCAAATTCCACAGGCAATTTGGCCCTCTCTGCTTTCCTGCGGACTCCATCCTCAAAAGCACCTGTTTTCGCTTTCGGCAGCCTCCAGAGCAAAAAAGACAAACGTCCAGCTTTTGCTGCCACAGCAAAGGTGCCAGCGGCGAAAAGTAATGCTAGTTCTCACTACCTCCTAGAACTCTTTCAAATGCCACAGACAATTTGGCCCTCTCTGCTTTCCTGCGGACTCCATCCTCAAAAGCACCTGTTTTCGCTTTCGGCAGCCTCCAGAGCAAAAAAGACAAACGTCCAGCTTTTGCTGCCACAGCAAAGGTGCCAGCGGGGAAAAGTAATGCTGGTCCTCATTGCCTCCTGGAACCTCTTCAAATGCCACAGACAATTTGGCCCTCTCTGCTTTCCTGCGGACTCCATCCTCAAAAGCACCTGTTTTCGCTTTCGGCAGCCTCCGGAGCAAAAAAGACAAACGTCCAGCTTTTGCTGCCACAGCAAAGGTGCCAGCGGGCAAAAGTAATGCTGGTTCTCACTGCCTCCTGCAACTCTTTCAAATGCCCCAGACAATTTGGCCCTCTCTGCTTTCCTGCGGACTCCATCCTCAAAAGCACCTGTTTTCGCTTTCGGCAGCCTCCAGAGCAAAAAAGACAAACGTCAAGCTTTTGCTGCCACAGCAAAGGTGCCAGCGGGGAAAAGTAATGCTGGTTCTAACTACCTCCTAGAACTCTTTCAAATGCCCCAGACAATTTGGCCCTCTCTGCTTTCCTGCGGACTCCATCCTCAAAAGCACCTGTTTTCGCTTTCGGCAACCTCAGGAGCAAAAAAGACAAACGTCCAGCTTTTGCTGCCACAGCAAAGGTGCCAGCGGCGAAAAGTAATGCTGGTTCTCACTGCCTCCTGGAACCCCTTCAAATGCCCCAGACGATTTGGCCCTCTCTGCTTTCCTGCGGACTCTATCCTCAAAAGCGCCTTTTTTCACTTTCGGCGCCCTCCGGTGGTAAAAAGACGAACGTCCAGCTTTTGCTGCCACAGCAAAGGTGCCAGCGGGGAAAAGTGATGCTGGTCCTCATTGCCTCCTGGAACCTCTTCAAATGCCACAGAGAATTTGGCACTCTCTGCTTTCCTGCGGACTTCATCCTCAAAAGCACCTGTTTTCGCTTTCGGCAGCCTCCGGAGCAAAAAAGACAAACGTCCAGCTTTTGCTGCCACAGCAAAGGTGCCAGCGGGGAAAAGTAATGCTGGTTCTCACTGCGTCCTGGAACTCTTTCAAATGCCCCAGACAATTTGGCCCTCTCTGCTTTCCTGCGGACTCCATCCTCAAAAGCACCTGTTTTCCCTTTCGGCATCCTCAGGAGCAAAAAAGACAAACGTCCAGCTTTTGCTGCCACAGCAGAGGTGCCAGCGGGGAAAAGTAATGCTGGTTCTCACTGCCTCCTGGAACCCTTTCAAATGCCCCAGACTATTTGGCCCTCTCTGCTTTCCTGCGGACTCCATCCTCAAAAGCACCTGTTTTCGCTTTCGGCAGCCTCCAGAGCAAAAAAGACAAACGTCCAGCTTTTGCTGCCACAGCAAAGGTGCCAGCGGGGAAAAGTAATGCTGGTTCTCACTACCTCCTAGAACTCTTTCAAATTCCACAGGCAATTTGGCCCTCTCTGCTTTCCTGCGGACTCCATCCTCAAAAGCACCTGTTTTCGCTTTCGGCAGCCTCCAGAGCAAAAAAGACAAACGTCCAGCTTTTGCTGCCACAGCAAAGGTGCCAGCGGCGAAAAGTAATGCTGGTTCTCACTACCTCCTAGAACTCTTTCAAATGCCCCAGACAATTTGGCCCTCTCTGCTTTCCTGCGGACTCCATCCTCAAAAGCACCTGTTTTCGCTTTCGGCAGCCTCCAGAGCAAAAAAGACAAACGTCAAGCTTTTGCTGCCACAGCAAAGGTGCCAGCGGGGAAAAGTAATGCTGGTCCTCATTGCCTCCTGGAACCTCTTCAAATGCCACAGACAATTTGGCTCTCTCTGCTTTCCTGCGGACTCCATCCTCAAAAGCACCTGTTTTCGCTTTCGGCAGCCTCCGGAGCAAAAAAGACAAACGTCCAGCTTTTGCTGCCACAGCAAAGGTGCCAGCCGGGAAAAGTAATGCTGGTTCTCACTGCGTCCTGCAACTCTTTCAAATGCCCCAGACAATTTGGCCCTCTCTGCTTTCCTGCGGACTCCATCCTCAAAAGCACCTGTTTTCGCTTTCGGCAGCCTCCAGAGCAAAAAAGACAAACGTCAAGCTTTTGCTACCACAGCAAAGGTGCCAGCGGGGAAAAGTAATGCTGGTTCTAACTACCTCCTAGAACTCTTTCAAATGCCCCAGACAATTTGGCCCTCTCTGCTTTCCTGTGGACTCCATCCTCAAAAGCACCTGTTTTCGCTTTCGGCATCCTCAGGAGCAAAAAAGACAAACGTCCAGCTTTTGCTGCCACAGCAATAGTGCCAGCGGGGAAAAGTAATGCTGGTCCTCATTGCCTCCTGGAACCTCTTCAAATGCCACAGACAATTTGGCCCTCTCTGCTTTCCTGCGGACTCCATCCTCAAAAGCACCTGTTTTCGCTTTCGGCAGCCTCCGTTGCAAAAAAGACAAACGTCCAGGTTTTGCTGCCACAGCAAAGGTGCCAGCCAGGAAAAGTAATGCTGGTTCTCACTGCCTCCTGGAACTCTTTCAAATGCCCCAGACAATTTGGCCCTCTCTGCTTTCCTGCGGACTCCATCCTCAAAAGCACCTGTTTTCGCTTTCGGCAGCCTCCAGAGCAAAAAAGACAAACGTCCAGCTTTTGCTGCCACAGCAAAGGTGCCAGCGGGGAAAAGTAATGCCGGTTCTCACTACCTCCTAGAACTCTTTCAAATGCCCCAGACAATTTGGCCCTCTCTGCTTTCCTGCGGACTCCATCCTCAAAAGCACCTGTTTTCGCTTTCGGCACCCTCCAGAGCAAAAAAAACAAACGTCCAGCTTTTGCTGCCACAGCAAAGGTGCCAGCGGGGAAAAGTAATGCTGGTTCTCACTGCCTCCTGGAACCCTTTCAAATGCCCCAGACAATTTAACCCTCTCTGCTTTCCTGCGGACTCCATCCTCAAAAGCACCTGTTTTCGCTTTCGGCAACCTCCAGAGCAAAAAAGACAAACGTCCAGCTTTTGCTGCCACAGCAAAGGTGCCAGCGGGGAAAAGTAATGCTGGTTCTCACTGCCTCCTGGAACTCTTTCAAATGCCCCAGACAATTTGGCCCTCTCTGCTTTCCTGCGGACTCCATCCTCAAAAGCACCTGTTTTCGCTTTCGGCATCCTCAGGAGCAAAAAAGACAAACGTCCAGCTTTTGCTGCCACAGCAGAGGTGCCAGCCGGGAAAAGTAATGCTGGTTCTCACTGCCTCCTGGAACCCTTTCAAATGCCACAGACAATTTGGCCCTCTCTGCTTTCCTGCGGACTCCATCCTCAAAAGCACCTGTTTTCGCTTTCGGCAGCCTCCAGAGCAAAAAAGACAAACGTCCAGCTTTTGCTGCCACAGCAAAGGTGCCAGCGGGGAAAAGTAATGCTGGTTCTCACTGCGTCCTGGAACCTCTTCAAATGCCACAGCCAATTTGGCCCTCTCTGCTTTCCTGCGGACTCCATCCTCAAAAGCACCTGTTTTCGCTTTCGGCAGCCTCCAGAGCAAAAAGTACAAACGTCCAGCTTTTGCTGCCACAGCAAAGGTGCCAGCGGGGAAAAGTAATGCTGGTTCTCACTGCGTCCTGGAACCTCTTCAAATGCCACAGACAATTTGGCCCTCTCTGCTTTCCTGCGGACTCCATCCTCAAAAGCACCTGTTTTCGCTTTCGGCAACCTCCGGAGCAAAAAAGACAAACGTCCAGCTTTTGCTGCCACAGCAAAGGTGCCAGCCGGGAAAAGTAATGCTGGTTCTCACTGCCTCCTGGAACCCTTTCAAATGCCACAGACTATTTGGCCCTTTCTGCTTTCCTGCGGACTCCATCCTCAAAAGCACCTGTTTTCGCTTTCGGCATCCTCAGGAGCAAAAAAGACAAACGTCCAGCTTTTGCTGCCACAGCAAAGGTGCCAGCGGGGAAAAGTAATGCTGGTCCTCATTGCCTCCTGGAACCTCTTCAAATGCCACAGACAATTTGGCCTTCTCTGCTTTCCTGCGGACTCCATCCTCAAAAGCACCTGTTTTCGCTTTCGGCAGCCTCCGGAGCAAAAAAGACAAACGTACAGCTTTTGCTGCCACAGCAAAGGTGCCAGCCGGGAAAAGTAATGCTGGTTCTCACTGCCTCCTGGAACCCTTTCAAATGCCACAGACTATTTGGCCCTTTCTGCTTTCCTGCGGACTCCATCCTCAAAAGCACCTGTTTTCGCTTTCGGCATCCTCAGGAGCAAAAAAGACAAACGTCCAGCTTTTGCTGCCACAGCAAAGGTGCCAGCGGGGAAAAGTAATGCTGGTTCTCACTGCGTCCTGGAACCTCTTCAAATGCCCCAGACAATTTGGCCCTCTCTGCTTTCCTGCGGACTCCATCCTCAAAAGCACCTGTTTTCACTTTCGGCATCCTCAGGAGTAAAAAAGAAAAACGTCCAGCTTTTGCTGCCACAGCAAAGGTGCCAGCGGGGAAAAGTAATGCTGGTTCTCACTGCCTCCTGGAACCCTTTCAAATGCCCCAGACAATTTGGCCCTCTCTGCTTTCCTGCGGACTCCATCCTCAAAAGCACCTGTTTTCGCTTTCGGCAGCCTCCAGAGCAAAAAAGACAAACGTCCAGCTTTTGCTGCCACAGCAAAGGTGCCAGCGGGGAAAAGTAATGCTGGTCCTCATTTCCTCCTGGAACCTCTTCAAAAGCCACAGACAATTTGGCCCTCTCTGCTTTCCTGCGGACTCCATCCTCAAAAGCACCTGTTTTCGCTTTCGGCATCCTCAGGAGCAAAAAAGACAAACGTCCAGCTTTTGCTGCCACAGCAAAGGTGCCAGCGGGGAAAAGTAATGCTGGTACACATTGCCTCCTGGAACCTCTTCAAATGCCACAGACAATTTGGCCCTCTCTGCTTTCCTGCGGACTCCATCCTCAAAAGCACCTGTTTTCGCTTTCGGCAGCCTCAGGAGCAAAAAAGACAAACGTCCAGCTTTTGCTGCCACAGCAAAGGTGCCAGCCAGGAAAAGTAATGCTGGTTCTCACTGCCTCCTGGAACTCTTTCAAATGCCCCAGACAATTTGGCCCTCTCTGCTTTCCTGTGGACTCCATCCTCAAAAGCACCTGTTTTCGCTTTCGGCAGCCTCCAGAGCAAAAAAGACAAACGTCCAGCTTTTGCTGCCACAGCAAAGGTGCCAGCGGGGAAAAGTAATGCTGGTTCTCACTACCTCCTAGAACTCTATCAAATGCCCCAGACAATTTGGCCCTCTCTGCTTTCCTGCGGACTCCATCCTCAATAGCACCTGTTTTCGCTTTCGGCAGCCTCCGGAGCAAAAAAGACAAACGTCCAGGTTTTGCTGCCACAGCAAAGGTGCCAGCGGGGAAAAGTAATGCTGGTTCTCACTGCCTCCTGGAACTCTTTCAAATGCCCCAGACAATTTGGCCCTCTCTGCTTTCCTGCGGACTCCATCCTCAAAAGCACCTGTTTTCTCTTTCGGCATCCTCAGGAGTAAAAAATACAAACGTCCAGCTTTTGCTGCCACAGCAAAGGTGCCAGCGGGGAAAAGTAATGCTGGTTCTCACTGCCTCCTGGAACTCTTTCAAATGCCCCAGACAATTTGGCCCTCTCTGCTTTCCTGCGGACTCCATCCTCAAAAGCACCTGTTTTCGCTTTCGGCATCCTCAGGAGCAAAAAAGACAAACGTCCAGCTTTTGCTGCCACAGCAGAGGTGCCAGCGGGGAAAAGTAATGCTGGTTCTCACTGCCTCCTGGAACCCTTTCAAATGCCCCAGACAATTTGGCCCTCTCTGCTTTCCTGCGGACTCCATCCTCAAAAGCACCTGTTTTCGCTTTCGGCACCCTCCAGAGCAAAAAAGACAAACGTCCAGCTTTTGCTGCCACAGCAAAGGTGCCAGCGGGGAAAAGTAATGCTGGTTCTCACTGCCTCCTGGAACCCCTTCAAATGCCCCAGACCATTTGGCCCTCTCTGCTTTCCTGCGGACTCTATCCTCAAAAGCGCCTTTTTTCACCTTCGGCGCCCTCCGGTGGTAAAAAGACAAACGTCCAGCTTTTGCTGCCACAGCAAAGGTGCCAGCGGGCAAAAGTGATGCTGGTCCTCATTGCCTCCTGGAACCTTTTCAAATTCCACAGACAATTTGGCCCTCTCTGCTTTCCTGCGGACTCCATCCTCAAAAGCACCCGTTTTCGCTTTCGGCAGCCTCCAGAGCAAAAAAGACAAACGTCCAGCTTTTGCTGCCACAGCAAAGGTGCCAGCGGGGAAAAGTAATGCTGGTTCTCACTGCCTCCTGGAACCCTTTCAAATGCCCCAGACAATTTGGCCCTCTCTGCTTTCCTGCGGACTCCATCCTCAAAAGCACCTGTTTTCGCTTTCGGCAACCTCCAGAGCAAAAAAGACAAACGTCCAGCTTTTGCTGCCACAGCAAAGGTGCCAGCGGGGAAAAGTAATGCTGGTTCTCACTGCGTCCTGGAACTCTTTCAAATGCCCCAGACAATTTGGCCCTCTCTGCTTTCCTGCGGACTCCATCCTCAAAAGCACCTGTTTTCCCTTTCGGCATCCTCAGGAGCAAAAAAGACAAACGTCCAGCTTTTGCTGCCACAGCAGAGGTGCCAGCGGGGAAAAGTAATGCTGGTTCTCACTGCCTCCTGGAACCCTTTCAAATGCCCCAGACAATTTGGCCCTCTCTGCTTTCCTGCGGACTCCATCCTCAAAAGCACCTGTTTTCGCTTTCGGCAGCCTCCAGAGCAAAAAAGACAAACGTCCAGGTTTTGCTGCCACAGCAAAGGTGCCAGCGGGGAAAAGTAATGCTGGTCCTCACTGCCTCCTGGAACCTCTTCAAATGCCACAGACAATTTGGCCCTCTCTGCTTTCCTGCGGACTCTATCCTCAAAAGCGCCTTTTTTCACTTTCGGCGCCATCCGGTGGTAAAAAGACAAACGTCCAGCTTTGGCTGCCACAGCAAAGGTGCCAGCGGGGAAAAGTAATGCTGGTTCTCACTGCCTCCTGGAACCCTTTCAAATGCCCCGGACAATTTTGCCCTCTCTGCTTTCCTGCTGACTCCATCCTCAAAAGCACCTCTTTTCGCTTTCGGCGCCCTCCGGAGCAAAAAAGACAAACGTCCAGCTTTTGCTGCCACAGCAAAGGTGCCAGCGGGGAAAAGTAATGCTGGTTCTCACTGCCTCCTGGAACCCTTTCAAATGCCCCACACAATTTGGCCCTCTCTGCTTTCCTGCGGACTCCATCCTCAAAAGCACCTGTTTTCGCTTTCGGCATCCTCCGGACCAAAAAATACAAACGTCCAGCTTTTGCTGCCACAGCAAAGGTGCCAGCGGGGAAAAGTAATGCTGGTTCTCACTGCCTCCTGGAACCCTTTCAAATGCCACAGACAATTTGGCCCTCTCTGCTTTCCTGCGGACTCCATCCTCAAAAGCACCTGTTTTCGCTTTCGGCAGCCTCCGGAGCAAAAAAGACAAACGTCCAGCTTTTGCTGCCACAGCAAAGGTGCCAGCGGGGAAAAGTGATGCTGGTCCTCACTGCCTCCTGGAACCTCTTCAAATGCCCAAGACAATTTGGCCCTCTCTGCTTTCCTGCGGACTCCATCCTCAAAAGCACCTGTTTTCGCTTTCGGCAGCCTCCGGAGCAAAAAAGACAAACGTCCAGCTTTTGCTGCCACAGCAAAGGTGCCAGGGGGGAAAAGTGATGCTGATCCTCACTGCCTCCTGGAACCACTTCAAATGACCCACACACTTTGGCCCTCTCTGCTTTCCTGTGAACTCTAGCCTCAAAACCTACTTTTTTCACTCTTGTCAGCCTCCGCAGCAAAAATGGCAAACGTCCAACTCCTGCCACAACAACAAAGGTGCCAGGGAGCAAGAGTCATCCTGATCCTCACTGCCTCCTGGAACCCCTTACAATGCCCCACACACTTTGGCCCTCTCTGCTTTCCTGCTGACTCTAGCCTCAAAACCACCTTTTTTCGCTCTTGGCGGCCTCCGCAGCAAAAAAGGCAAACGTCCAGCTCCCGCCGCCTCAGCAAAGGTGCCAGGGGGGAACAGTGATGCTGGTCCTCACTGCCTCCTGGAACCCCTTCCAATGCCACCCACACTTTGGCCCTCTCTGATTTCCTGCGGACTCTAGCCTCAAAACCACCTTTTATCTCTTTCGGCAGCCTCCGCAGCAAAAAAGGCAAACGTCCAGCTCCTGCTTCCACAGCAAAGGTGTCGGGGGAAGTGATGCTGGTGCTCACTGCGTCTTCGAACCCCTTCAAATGCCCCACACACTTTGGCCCTCTCTGCTTTCCTGCGGACTCTAGCCTCGAAACCACCTTTTTTCACTCTCGGCATCCTCCGGAACAAAAAAGGCAAACGTCCAGCTCCTGCCGCCACAGCAAAGGTGCCAGCGGGAAAGCCTCAAAAGCACCGTTTTTCACTTTCGCCGCTGTTTGGAGCAAAAAAGACAAACGTCCAGCTTTTGCTGCCACAGCAAAGGTGCCAGCGGGGAAAAGTGATGCTGGTCCTCACTGCCTCCTGGAACCCCTTCAAATGCCACACACACTTTGGTCCTCTCTTCTTTCATACCGACTCTAGCCTCAAAACCACCTTTTTTCACTCTCGGCAGCCTCCGGAGCAAAAATGCCAAACTTCCAGCTCCTTCTCCCACAGCAAAGGTGCCAGGGGTCAAAAGTCATGCTGGTCATCACTGCCTCCTGGAACTACTTCGAATGCCCCACACACTTTAGCCCTCTCTTCTTTCCTACGGACTCTAGCCTCAAAAGTACTTCTTCAATCTCAGTGCCGGGTGGATGGAAACACTCTCTGTCCAGTGTTGCCAAGTGATAGTACAAGAGGTAACGGCAACAGACTTGAGCATAGGAAGTTCCTTCTAAACCTAAGGAGGGACTTCTTCCCTTCGAGGGTGGCAGAGCACTGACACAGGCTGCCCAGAGAGGTGGGGGAGTCTCCCACTCTGGACACATTCCAAACCCACCTGGACGCCGTCCTGTGCAATTGCTGTACATGACCCTGCTCTGGCAGGTGGTGGGACGGGGGGAGCTCCACAGGGCTCTTCCAAACCCCACCATTCTCTGTCATTCTGTAACAGCAAAGTTGAAAACGCCTTTACCTCTCTTGAAGCTCCATCTTCTCCGCGTCCTCCTGCGCTTGTAAGCACATCACGCTAGAGTTGAGGTGGGAGCAGTTTGCAATTATGGAACCAGAAAGCCTCGTTTTTTCTGCCTTCAGCTCTGACAAATCTCTGCAGAAGAACAAAGAAAGGGCCAATGTTCACACCACTATCGTTTGCAGCTGACTCGCTTCTGAAGCACGTCATCGTGCAAGAGTAAAAGCTGGCGGAAAAGATGGCATCTCTCTTGGGGACGAATCACTCCTCTGACACTTGGGGAGCGTATGCCACTGCCAGGAGGCTTCAAGGACCTCCGATTACTCTCATTTATTGTTGCTCCTGCTCAATCTTATGAACATGCTCCAATTATCATTAATAGACGTGAGGAAGTTTGCCAAGGTCTCCAGACTTTTATGCCTACAGCATCACCCTGAAGCCACCTATTCCCATCCACACTCGGACTGCTCAGAGGCTCACGACAATATCTACATCATAACCATTTCAGGAAGGGGCTGTAAGAATAAGCCTAAAATGGTGTAACAAAAAAGCCCAAAGAACACAAGGCTTAAACCGTAGGTCAGGCATACTCGACGTGTTTAGGAAGGCTTCGCATCAAGTAAGACAGATGGGTGACAGTAACCCAGAGTTGGAAATCGCACGCTGACACCAGAAGCAGGCGCGATTACGGCTATGCTGGTTTTGTTGGTGTAGAAGGCAACTGTGAGAAGGGAACCTCAGAGAGCCAGAGAACAACAAAACAATCATAACAAGAGCCATCAAACGCAGTCAAAGAAACTGGATAAACACAGTAACAGGGTAGAGAAGCTGATCTTTCTCTCAACACTACTGGTAGAGGAATAAGCGGATACAAACTGTGTCCAGCTATGCCTGTGTCTGTGTCAAACACCACCAGAGTTAAGTCATCCGTTCATGGCCTCGGCACTGCTGGCAGCCCGAGCCCCTCGCTTCTATCTGAAAACCAGCATCAAACAAAAGGACTCTGAAAAGCGCCTGCAGCACGCTTCCTGCCATTGCTTCCCACTGCCACAGCACAAATCATACCTTCAGCCGCAACTAACCCATCAGCCAGGCTCAAAACAGCAGGTGAAGAAGGGAAGTGACGTTGTCCCACAGGAGATCTCGCCTCAGCTTCTACTCACCGGTCCGTGGCAGTCTTCATCTCCAGGAACTGACGGTGGAAAGTCACCACTTGACGCCACAGGCTCAGAAGACCATTACGGTCATCCCCGAAGTGGCTGTCATAACACTGAAGGTGCAAAGACAAAAAGAAATGCCGGTTCAGCCTTCGCTGTCACTGTACAAGTCTCTCAGACAGGAGAGAGTACAACCACCATGGCGGGGTCTCCTTTCAGAACCGTTCCAACAGAGGCATCAAGGACTGAAGAGGCACCACAGAAGCGTCCTCAGGAGAGCTGCCACCTGACTGCAAAGAAGGCAACATCCACACTCCTCCTGCAGGAGTGGCTCTCAGCAAAGCAAGCTCATCCCCATTCCCCGTCCCGCCTTGCAGAGGGCTCTCAGAGTCTTCCTGCAGGAAGACAAAGACAAGCCCCTCCAAGACCACTGTCACAAGCCAAGGCCTGGCTTGTTCTTCTGTGGGCTACTCCCAACCTGAAAACACGCAGACCTCTCGGAGCGGAGGTTTAACACCTATCAAGAAGACCAGCGCTCCTGTGGGACTGCCCTACAGCGCCCAGCAACAGCAGCATTTGCCTTTAGGACCGAGCAGCACAGCCACACCACGTGGGCCTCTTCCATCACCACAAGTTGCTGACACTCCTCCATCCCACACCCCAATCTTCTGCTCCTCAACACCGACACATCCCCAGCAGAACCCCAACATTCTCACAGCACGGTCTCCAGGCCACAAATAAAACGCATTCTCACTCCACGCTGCCATCGCCTCTGACATTCCCACAGACCAGCCCTCACCTCATGTTCCATGCGCCATTCCCTCTCCTTCACTTCCAGCTCCTCCTGGGCCCTCATCCAATCCACCCTCAGTTTGCCAACGTCGTCTTGGAGGGCTGCATTCACCTCACTCGCGTTCTCCAGGTGCTGCCACAGGACAGCGTTCACTTCGGACACATTCTCACACCTTGCAAAGGGAGGAACAGCAGTGAGGTCACTCAACAACCACCATCCACCAGCAGCATCCTCGGCATTTCCCAGCTCTGACTCTCTTCCCAAACTGAGCGGCAGTAAAAGCACTTTCAGGCATGAACCCAGAAGGCGCTCTGATGGCAAACTCGGTGCCTTCTCCTTGCTTTAAGCCTTCCATTGCTGTCTACACTTTTGGTTGCCCCTTCCTCTTCATTCTGAGGGTGCCCACAGTTAACGGCTTGCCTCCCCTTCCTGCTGCCTGACCACTGGACGCATCACTGCTCTAGAGCATTGTCCTGAGTCCCTCACCTACTGAACCACGGAATAATTCAGGCTGGAAAGGGACCCTTGAAGGTTACCCAGAGGAGCCCTCCGCTCAAAACAGAGCCATTCAGCACACAGCACTCTGACTGCACCACGGAACACGCTGTGGACCTTTCTCCTCTCAAAACTGCTCACCCAACCATGTCCCTTGGGGAGACCAGGTATCACTGACAGGTTTGCCCTCACTTCCGTGAGCATCTGGGGTACCGAGTATGAGGGAACACTTTTTCCTTGTACCTTTGGTGCTCCTCCTCCAACTGAAGCAGTGCTTTCTCCAGGCTGTGGTCCTCTGTGGCTTCCCACCTGCCTGGGAGGGAGCCTGAAGAAGAAAGGAAATGTTTAGTCAAACGCTTCTCTTCCCTTCGCTACCGCCAGCATCCATCGCTGTCCCCTCCTCTCAGGGGCTCTCTCAGGAGCTGGTGGCTTCTGCCAGGCATAACAAATGGGTCAGGACTACGGAGAGGAAGGGAGGGGAAGGGGTTCCTCCATGCGAGCAGCTCTCCTCAGTCTCCCACTGCTGCACTCTCACAGCGGGGGATCCTCAGCTCACGACCGTGAGGGCTCACGTGGACCTCAAGCCCGGGAACGCTCTCCTATGCTCCCACCCTCCGTTCCCTACGTCTGCTTTAGCCGGGAAGCAGAGAGAAAGCACAGAACCGGCTCCGTATGTTGGACGCCACCATTCTTGCCTTCCCAAACCCATTCTTTCTCAGAGACAGCCACAGGATGGCACAGGCCCTACGGCCCTCTCCCGAGACTCAGCACAAACCGTTACCCAGCAGTACAGCACTCCTGCACAGGACTAAATCCCTTCTTCTCGGCGTCTGCTGGACGGGCATCGCTGGGACTACCGGCTGCTCTAAGAACGGCCGCCGGACAGAACCCTCCGCTCGCAGCAGCTCGCTGTCCTCTCCCACTGAGAGCTTCTCTCTCTGCCCGCGCCACCCAACGCCACGCGCACCATCCTCCCGCAGCGCCCCGCACACTCACCCCGCCGCCTTCCAGCCGCTGCTCCAGCTCTCGCCAGCGAGTGCGGTACCGCAGGAGCTGGAGGGAGGGAGGGAGGGAGGGAGGGAGAGCCGCCGTCAAGAGGAGCGGAGGCAGCCGGGCAGCGAGCGGGCTCCTCCCGCCCCGGCTCTGCCCTCAGCCCAGCACATGCCCCGGCGCTGCCCATCGCCCGGGAAGCTTCGCCTCCCTCCAGGACGGCGGAGCCCCGCCGGGAGGCTCAGGGGTGCCCGCGGCAGGGCCGGGCGCCCACCACGCCGGGCCAGGCCGTGCCGGGCGGAGGGGGGCGGCTCCCGGGGCCTCCCTCCGCCGAGCTCCGGGCTCGGCGCCGTCCCGGGCCCGGGGAGGGCCCCGCCGGGGCCGCGCCTTCGCCCCCCGAGGGCCCCGCCACCGCGGCCCGGCCCCGGGCAGCTCCCCCCGGGCGGGCGCCCCCGCTCCTCACCTTCGCCTGCAGCTGCCGCACCAGCACCGCTTGCCGGTGCTGCGCCTCCTGCGAGCTCTGCAGCCGGCGCTGCAGGGAGGCCCGGCTCGGCGCCGCCATGCCCCCGCTCGCCAGCCGGGCTCCGCCGCCCGACGGGCCGCGCGGCGGGGGCTGCTCCGCGGCCGGCCCCGACGGACCGCGGCCCGGCGCCTGCCGGGGCGGGCGGAGCGGCTCCCCCTGCCCGCCGGGCGCCACCGGGAGCCGGGCGGCGGGGCGGGAGAGGCGGGCTGGCTCGGGGCCGCGCTGTGGCGCCGGGCGCTGCCCTCCTGGCTGCGGGCTGAGGGTGCTGCCGCGGGGGAGAGGCCGCCGCGGCCGCCCTTTGCTCCGGCGAGCTCCGCTCGGAGACCGTTCCCGGCCCCGGCCGACGTTGGGGGCCCGCGAGGGGGGGCGCGGGGGCAAACGGGCCCCGCGAGCGGAGTGCCGGGGGGAGTCGGGGACAGCGGGCGAGAGGGCCGGCGCCGCGGGCCGTCGCCCGGGGAAGGCGGCGGAAGGGCCGCAGCTCTGCGGAAGGCTCCGCTGCGAAACCCCGACGGGCGCGGGGGGAGACACCGCCCCTTTCCCCCCCCCCCACTTTGCGGCGGGACCGGCCCCGCTCGTGGGGAGAAGCAGGGCGGGAGGAGGTGGCCCCGAATCGGGGGGAACTACATCGGGGCTCTTCACCCGCCGTGCACACACCTGTGCGGGACAAATTTCGGCTTAAGGGCAGAATCACGGGAGCCTCCCCTGGAGAACGGCTCCTTCCTCCGGCCAGCTCAGCACCGGCAGCCAGGACCCACCGGAGAGAGACGCACAGCCCCGACCCCGGCAGGAGGGAAGGAGGGAGGGAACGAGGAACGGGAACGGAGGGACGGACGGACAGGACGCCGCCCGGCCCCCCGCCTGCACACCCCTGGTGCCAGCGGGGAAGCGGCCCCTCCCCAGCCCGGGCACCCCCCACCCCCGCCCGGGCAGCCTCACCCCGGGCCAGCAGCAGCACGGCCGTGCCCCCCCGCCGCCGCCGCCCCAGCCCGGGCTTGGGCGCCGCTGCCCGCACCCCCATGGCCCGCAGCGCTCCCCGCCCGACGCTAAGCAGCGGCTAATTAAGGAGGGGGCGGGGCCGCGGCTAACGAGCGCCCCGGGGACACCGCTCTCCAGCAGCCCGGGAACCCCGCTGCCGCCCAGTGCCCTCACCTCCGTAAGCGGGAACCCCTCTCTGCACAGGGACCCCCTGCCCGCGGGGCGGCCGTGCCAGCACTCCCAGCCCCCTCCAGCCCCGGGAACCCAGAGCAGCTGGGAACCACCACTCTGCAAAGGCCACGGGTGCCCCGAGCCAATGCCGCGGGAGCTTGGGGCTGAGAGACAGGAAGAAAACGCTTTATTTACAAAAAACAACTCGAACAACGACTCTTTACAAAAAAACAACTCGAACAACTATTTACAAAAATAAAAACAAAGCGAACACCAACTATTTACAAGTCCTCCTCTTCAACCATCCCCTCCTCTGCCGCTGGTCCCCAGATCTCTGCGGGCCCTGCAAGGAAAGCAAGCGGCACGGTCGTTTGGCTAACGAGCAGCCCCTCGCCTGGCAGAGCTGGGGGGTCCCAAGGCGGCTCCGCAGCAGCAGCTGCTTTGGGTCGGGGTTGGCCCCGATGGGCACTCGCTGTGCCACAACCCCTGCACACGCTGGGGAGAGTGGGACTGTGCCACCTGCACTGAGCCCCGGCTGGGCTTCGGGGGAGACTGGGCTTGCCCGGCCCTAAGGACCTGCTCCCTTCCCAAAGCAGACAGGTGCTCAGGGCAGCACTGTGGTGGCGGTTCTGCTGCCAGGATGAGGGCACGGGGCACCGTGTCCCTGCAAGCAGGGATCACCCACCCCAGACCCAGACCCAGACCCAGACCCAGCCCAGTGGCAGGCGACCCTCCCTCCCTGCTGGCAGTGGATGGGGAGCACATGCCTGTCCTGCTGCTGCTTAGTTGGTCTCCATTGGCGTCTCTTCCTCCATCTTCATGTCTACCTCCATCTCCTCCTCCATCACGATGTCTATCTCCATCTCTTCCTCCATCTCCAAGTCTACCTCCATGTCTTCATCCATATCCACTTCCATCTCCTCCATCTCCACCATCACATCCACCTCCATCTCCTCCTCCATCTGCAAAGCCATGTTCTTGGCATTCGCCTCAGGTCTCATGTCTCCAGCCTGGAAAGGGGCAGAGGAGGCAGCAACTCAGGCTGCAGGCAGGACCCGGCTGCTCCTGGCGAGCATCCCTGCGGCACGAGCCCAGGGCACCCATGGCTCCCCCGGGGACGAGTCTCCTCCAGGGATGCTCCATTGCAGCAGGGCGCCAGCAGCCCAGAAGGGTTTCTCCCAGCCCGTGGCCTTGCAGGGCTGTGTGGAGAGGCCAAGCCAAGCTCGCGGCCCCCCGAGCTCCCCAGAGCAGGGTCCCCATCCCACCCCATCCCCGCCTGCTCCAGCCTGCCTGGGCAGTGGGGGATGCCCTCCTCCCTGCAGCGGGGCCATACCGGCAGCAGAACAAGCCTCCTCTTCCTCGCGGCCTCCATAGTGCCACCTGGATGGCAGCAGAGAGGGGAAGGAGGTGCCGGGAGCAAGTGGGAAGGGCTGGGTCGGGGGTGCAAAGTGTCAGGAGCAGGGGAGAAGGGCTGCGGGGGGAGAAGGGCTGCGGGGCGAGCAGGGGAGAAGGGCTGCACTGGACTCGTTGGGCACTGGCAGTTGTGGATGGAACACGGGCCATGGCAACAGGTGCTCAGGGTGCCGCCTGCGCCGTGGGCGATGGGGACAACCCCTGAAGGGGCTGCAGCTTCACAGGGAACATGGGGGAATTTTTATGTACCCCTTGAGGCAAATGAAACACATGTACATGCACAGACAGAAAAGAAAATCAGAATCATGGCATGGTTGAGGTTTGAAGGGACCTTGAAAATAATCAAGTGCCCACCCCTGTGCCGTAGGAAGGGACACCTCCCACCAGATCAGGCTGCTCCAAGCCCCCTCCAGCCTGGCCTTGAACACCTCCAGGGATGGGGCAGCCACAGCTTCTCTGGGCAACCCGAGCCAGCGGCTCACCACCCTCAAAGTGAAAAATTTCTTCCTAATATTTAGTCTAAAACTCCCCTCTTCCAGTATAAAGCCATTCCCCCTTGTCCTATTGCTACATGCCCTAGTAAATAATCCTTCCCTGCTCTCCTGTAGGCCCCTTTATGGGCTGGAAGGCCACAATAAGGCCTCCCCAGAGCCTTCTCTTCTCCAGGCTGAACAACCCCAACTCTCTCACCCTTTCCTCACAGTAGAGGGGCTCCAGCCCTCAGATCATCTTCGTGGCCCTCCTCTGGACCCGCTCCAACAGCTCCATGTCCTTCAATACTGGGGACTCTAGAGCTGGAGGCGGTACTCCAGGTGGGGTCTCACGAGAGTGGAGGAGAGGAGCACAATCACTTCCCCGACCTGTCGGCCACACTTCTGATGCAGCCCAGGATACGGTGTGCCTTCTTGGCTGCGATCGTACTTTGCCAGCTCGTCCTGAGCTTCTCGTCAGTCAGCACACGCAGGTCCTTCTCCTCTAGCATCACTTTTCCCCGCTGGCACATTTGCTGTGGCAGCAAAACCTGGACGTTTGTCTTTTTTTGCTCCGGATGCTGTGGAGAGTGAAAACAGGTGCTTTTGAGGATGGACTCTGCAGGAAAGCAGGGAGAACCAAATTGTATGGGGCATTTGAAGGGGTTCCAGAAGGCAGTGAGGACCAGCATCACTTTTCCCCGCTGGCACCTTTGCTGTGGCAGCAAAAGCTGGACGTTTGCCTTTTTTGCTCCTAGCACCGCCGAAAGTGAAAAAAGGTGCTTTTGAGGCTAGAGTCCGCAGGAAAGCAGGGAGGGCCAAACTGTATGGGGCATTTGAAGGGGTTCCAGGAGGCAGTGAGGACCAGCATCACTTTTCCCCCCTGATGCCTTCGCTGTAGAGGCAGGAGCTGGACGTTTGCTTACTTTGCTCCGAAGGCTGCCAAAGATTAAAAAGATGTTTTTGAGGCTAGACTCCGCAGACAAGCAGAGAGGGCCAAATTGTCTGGGGCATTTGAAGGGGTTCCAGATGGCAGTGAGGACCAGCATCGCTTTTCCCCCGTGGCACCTTTGCTATGGCGGCAGGAGCTGGATGTTTGCCTTTTTTGTTCCGGAGGCCACCGAGAGGGAAAATTTGGGTTTGAGGTGTAGTCCGCAGGAAAGCGGGCACTGGAAGCGGTTCCAGGAGGCAGTGAGAACCAGCATTACTTTTCTCCGCTGGCACCTTTGCTGTGGCAGCAAAAGCTGGACGTTTGTCTTTTTTACTCCGCAAGCCACTGAGAGTGTAAAATGTGCTTTTCAGCAAACAGTACCCAGGAAACCAAGAAGACCAAAGTGTGTGGGGCATTGGAAAGGAGACCTCCTTTTTTCACTCTTGGCACCCTCCGCAGCAAAAAAGGAAAACACACACTTTAGCCCTCTCTGCTTTCCTGCGGACTCTCTTTTCACTCTCAACGGCCTCCAGAGCAAAAAACGCAAACGTCCAGCTCCTGCCGCCACAGCAAAGGAGCCAGGGGGGAAAAGTGATGTTGGTCCTCACTGCCTCCTGGAACCCCTTCAAATGCCCTACACACTTTGGCCCTCTCTGCTGTCCTGCGGACTCTAGCCTCAAAAACATCTTTTTTCACTCTCGGAAGCCTCCTGAGCAAAAAAGGCAAACGTCCAGCTCCTGCCGCCACAGCAAACGTGCCGGGGGGGAAAAGTGATGCTGGTCCTCACTGCCTCCTGGAACCCCTTCAAATGCACCAGACAATTTGGCCCTCTCTGCTTTCCTGCCGACTCCATCCTCAAAAGCACCTTTTTTCACTTTCAGCGATGTTTGGAGCAAAAAAGACAAACGTCCAGCTTTTGTTGCCACAGCAAAAGTGCCAGCGGGGAGAAGTGACGCTGCTCCTCACTGCCTCCTGGAACCCCTTCAAATGCCCCAGACAATTTGGCCCTTTCTGCTTTCCTGCACACTCTATCCTCAAAAGCACCGTTTTTCACTTTCGGCGCTGTTTGAGCAAAAAAGACAAACGTCCAACTTTTGCTGCCACAGAAAAGGTGCCAGGGGGGAAAAGTGGTGCTGGTCCTCACTGCCTCCTGGAACCCCTTCGAATGACCAGTTAACTGAGACCAGTTAAGCAACCTGGACATCCATAAATCCATGGGTCCAGATGGGATGCACCGCGGGTGCTGAAGGAGCTGTCTGAAGTCATTGCTGGACCACTCTCCACCATCTTTACCAAGTCTTGGGAAACGGGCGAGGTGCCTGAGGACTGGAGGAAAGCAAATGTCACTCCAGTCTTCAAAAAGGGCAAGAAGGAGGACCTGGGTAACTATACACCGGTCAGCCTCACCTCCATCCCTGGGAAACTGATGGAACAGCTTATCCTTGGTGCCCTCTCAAGGCATATCGAGGATAAGAGGGTCATTAGGGGCAGTCAGCATGGCTTTTCCAAGGGGAAGTCATGCTTGACCAACCTCATAGCCTTTTATGAGGAAATAACGAGGTGGATGGATGATGGCAAAGCGGTAGATGTGGTCTACCTTGACTTCAGTAAAGCATTTGACACGGTCTCCCACAGCATCCTCATGGCTAAACTGAGGAAGTGTGGACTGGATGATCGGATAGTTAGGTGCACTGCGAACTGGCTGAAGGAGAGAAGCCAGAGAGTCGTAGTCAATGGGGCAGAGTCCAGTTGGAGGCCGGTAACCAGCGGAGTGCCTCAAGGGTCGGTACTGGGGCCCATATTATTCAATATAGTCATCAATGATTTAGATGAGGGAATTAAATGTACTATCAGCAAGTTTGCTGATGACACTAAGCTAGGAGGAGTGGCTGACACGCCAGAGGGCTGTGCTGCCATCCAGAGAGACTTGGACAGGCTGGAGATTTGGGCAGGGAATAACTTAATGAAATACAACAAGGGAAAGTGTAGGGTCCTACATCTGGGCAGAAACAACCCCAGGTTCCAGTAGAGGATGGGGAGCTACCTGTTAGAGAGCAGTGTAGAGGAAAAGGACCCGGGGGTCCTGGTGGACAGCAGGATGACCATGAGCCAGCACTGTGCCCTTGTGGCCAAGAAGGCCAATGGCATCCTGGGCTGTATTAGAAGGGGGGTGGTTAGTAGATCGAGGGAGGTCCTCCTTCCCCTCTACTCCGCCCTGGTGAGACCGCATCTGGAATATTGTGTCCAGTTCTGGGCCCCTCAGTTCAAGAAGGACAGAGAGCTGCTGGAGAGAGTCCAGCGTAGGGCAACTAAGATGATTAAGGGAGTGGAGCATCTCCCTTATGAGGAAAGACTGAGGGAGCTGGGTCTCTTTAGTTTGGAGAAGAGGAGACTGAGGGGTGATCTTATTAGCGTTTATAAATATATAAAGGGGGAATGTCATGAGGATGGAGCCAGGCTCTCCTCAGTAGCAACCAATGATAGGACAAGGGGTAATGGATTCAAGCTGGAACACAAGAGGTTCCACTTAAATTTGAGAAGAAACTTCTTCTCAGTGAGGGTGACAGAGCACTGGAACAGGCTGCCCAGGGAGGTTGTGGAGTCTCCTTCTCTGGAGACATTCAAAACTCGCCTAGACGCCTTCCTGTGCAACCTCATCTAGGTGTTCCTGCTCCGACAGGGGGATTGGACTACATGATGTTTTGAGGTCCCTTCCAATCCCTAGCATACTGTGATACTGTGACACACACACTTTCTCTGCTTTCTCTCTGCTTTCCTGCGGACTCCATGCTGAAAAAAACCTTTTTTCACTCTCGGTGGTCTCCGAAGCAAAAAATGCAAACGTCCAGCTCCTGCCGCCACAGCAAAGGTGCCAGCAGGGAAAAGTGATGCTGGTCCTCACTGCCTCCTGGAACCCCTTCAAACGGCCCACACACTTTGGCCCTCTCTGCTTTCCTGCGGACTCCATCCTCAAAAGCACCTTTTTTCACTCTCGGTGGTCTCCGGAGCAAAAAAGGCAAACATCAAGCTCCTGCCGCCACAGCAAAGGTGGCAGGGGGGAAAAGTGATGCTGGTCCTCACTGCCTCCTGGAACCCCTTCAAACGGCCCACACACTTTGGCCCTCTCTGCTTTCCTGCGGACTCTATGCTGAAAAGCAACATTTTTCACTCTCGGTGGCCTCCAGAGCAAAAAAGACAAACGTCCAGCTTTTGCTGCCACAGCAAAGGTGCCAGCGGGGAAAAGTGATGCTGGTCCTCACTGCCTCCTGGAACCCCTTACAATGACCCACACACTTTGGCCCTCTCTGCTTTCCTGCGGACTCTAGCCTCAAAAGCACCTTTTTTCACTTCCGGCAGCCTTCGCAGCAAAATAAGCAAACGTCCAGCTCCTGCCACCAAACCAAAGGAGCCAGGGGGGAAAAGTGATGCTGCTCCTCACTGCCTCCTGGTACCCCTTACAATAACCCACACACTTGGGCCCTCTCTGCGTTCTTGCGGACTCTAGCATCAAAACCAACTTTTTTCATTCTAGGCAGCCTCCGGAGCAAAAAAGGCAAACGTCCAGCTCCTGCTGCCACAGCAAAGGTGCCAGGGGGGAAAAGTGATGCTGATCCTCACTGCCTCCTGGAACCACTTCAAATGCCCCACACACTTTGGCCCTCTCTGCTTTCCTGTGAACTCTAGCCTCAAAACCTACTTTTTTCACTCTTGTCAGCCTCCGCAGCAAAAATGGCAAACGTCCAACTCCTGCCACAACAACAAAGGTGCCAGGGAGCAAGAGTCATCCTGATCCTCACTGCCTCCTGGAACCCCTTACAATGCCCCACACACTTTGGCCCTCTCTGCTTTCCTGCTGACTCTAGCCTCAAAACCACCTTTTTTCGCTCTTGGCGGCCTCCGCAGCAAAAAAGGCAAACGTCCAGCTCCCGCCGCCTCAGCAAAGGTGCCAGGGGGGAACAGTGATGCTGGTCCTCACTGCCTCCTGGAACCCCTTCCAATGCCACCCACACTTTGGCCCTCTCTGATTTCCTGCGGACTCTAGCCTCAAAACCACCTTTTATCTCTTTCGGCAGCCTCCGCAGCAAAAAAGGCAAACGTCCAGCTCCTGCTTCCACAGCAAAGGTGTCGGGGGAAGTGATGCTGGTGCTCACTGCGTCTTCGAACCCCTTCAAATGCCCCACACACTTTGGCCCTCTCTGCTTTCCTGCGGACTCTAGCCTCGAAACCACCTTTTTTCACTCTCGGCATCCTCCGGAACAAAAAAGGCAAACGTCCAGCTCCTGCCGCCACAGCAAAGGTGCCAGCGGGAAAGCCTCAAAAGCACCGTTTTTCACTTTCGCCGCTGTTTGGAGCAAAAAAGACAAACGTCCAGCTTTTGCTGCCACAGCAAAGGTGCCAGCGGGGAAAAGTGATGCTGGTCCTCACTGCCTCCTGGAACCCCTTCAAATGCCACACACACTTTGGTCCTCTCTTCTTTCATACCGACTCTAGCCTCAAAACCACCTTTTTTCACTCTCGGCAGCCTCCGGAGCAAAAATGCCAAACTTCCAGCTCCTTCTCCCACAGCAAAGGTGCCAGGGGTCAAAAGTCATGCTGGTCATCACTGCCTCCTGGAACTACTTCGAATGCCCCACACACTTTAGCCCTCTCTTCTTTCCTACGGACTCTAGCCTCAAAAGTACTTCTTCAATCTCAGTGCCGGGTGGATGGAAACACTCTCTGTCCAGTGTTGCCAAGTGATAGTACAAGAGGTAACGGCAACAGACTTGAGCATAGGAAGTTCCTTCTAAACCTAAGGAGGGACTTCTTCCCTTCGAGGGTGGCAGAGCACTGACACAGGCTGCCCAGAGAGGTGGGGGAGTCTCCCACTCTGGACACATTCCAAACCCACCTGGACGCCGTCCTGTGCAATTGCTGTACATGACCCTGCTCTGGCAGGTGGTGGGACGGGGGGAGCTCCACAGGGCTCTTCCAAACCCCACCATTCTCTGTCATTCTGTAACAGCAAAGTTGAAAACGCCTTTACCTCTCTTGAAGCTCCATCTTCTCCGCGTCCTCCTGCGCTTGTAAGCACATCACGCTGGAGTTGAGGTGGGAGCAGTTTGCAATTATGGAACCAGAAAGCCTCGTTTTTTCTGCCTTCAGCTCTGACAAATCTCTGCAGAAGAACAAAGAAAGGGCCAATGTTCACACCACCATCGTTTGCAGCTGACTCGCTTCTGAAGCACGTCATCGTGCAAGAGTAAAAGCTGGCGGAAAAGATGGCATCTCTCTTGGGGACGAATCACTCCTCTGACACTTGGGGAGCGTATGCCACTGCCAGGAGGCTTCAAGGACCTCCGATTACTCTCATTTATTGTTGCTCCTGCTCAATCTTATGAACATGCTCCAATTATCATTAATAGACGTGAGGAAGTTTGCCAAGGTCTCCAGACTTTTATGCCTACAGCATCACCCTGAAGCCACCTATTCCCATCCACACTCGGACTGCTCAGAGGCTCACGACAATATCTACATCATAACCATTTCAGGAAGGGGCTGTAAGAATAAGCCTAAAATGGTGTAACAAAAAAGCCCAAAGAACACAAGGCTTAAACCGTAGGTCAGGCATACTCGACGTGTTTAGGAAGGCTTCGCATCAAGTAAGACAGATGGGTGACAGTAACCCAGAGTTGGAAATCGCACGCTGACACCAGAAGCAGGCGCGATTACGGCTATGCTGGTTTTGTTGGTGTAGAAGGCAACTGTGAGAAGGGAACCTCAGAGAGCCAGAGAACAACAAAACAATCATAACAAGAGCCATCAAACGCAGTCAAAGAAACTGGATAAACACAGTAACAGGGTAGAGAAGCTGATCTTTCTCTCAACACTACTGGTAGAGGAATAAGCGGATACAAACTGTGTCCAGCTATGCCTGTGTCTGTGTCAAACACCACCAGAGTTAAGTCATCCGTTCATGGCCTCGGCACTGCTGGCAGCCCGAGCCCCTCGCTTCTATCTGAAAACCAGCATCAAACAAAAGGACTCTGAAAAGCGCCTGCAGCACGCTTCCTGCCATTGCTTCCCACTGCCACAGCACAAATCATACCTTCAGCCGCAACTAACCCATCAGCCAGGCTCAAAACAGCAGGTGAAGAAGGGAAGTGACGTTGTCCCACAGGAGATCTCGCCTCAGCTTCTACTCACCGGTCCGTGGCAGTCTTCATCTCCAGGAACTGACGGTGGAAAGTCACCACTTGACGCCACAGGCTCAGAAGACCATTACGGTCATCCCCGAAGTGGCTGTCATAACACTGAAGGTGCAAAGACAAAAAGAAATGCCGGTTCAGCCTTCGCTGTCACTGTACAAGTCTCTCAGACAGGAGAGAGTACAACCACCATGGCGGGGTCTCCTTTCAGAACCGTTCCAACAGAGGCATCAAGGACTGAAGAGGCACCACAGAAGCGTCCTCAGGAGAGCTGCCACCTGACTGCAAAGAAGGCAACATCCACACTCCTCCTGCAGGAGTGGCTCTCAGCAAAGCAAGCTCATCCCCATTCCCCGTCCCGCCTTGCAGAGGGCTCTCAGAGTCTTCCTGCAGGAAGACAAAGACAAGCCCCTCCAAGACCACTGTCACAAGCCAAGGCCTGGCTTGTTCTTCTGTGGGCTACTCCCAACCTGAAAACACGCAGACCTCTCGGAGCGGAGGTTTAACACCTATCAAGAAGACCAGCGCTCCTGTGGGACTGCCCTACAGCGCCCAGCAACAGCAGCGTTTGCCTTTAGGACCGAGCAGCACAGCCACACCACGTGGGCCTCTTCCATCACCACAAGTTGCTGACACTCCTCCATCCCACACCCCAATCTTCTGCTCCTCAACACCGACACATCCCCAGCAGAACCCCAACATTCTCACAGCACGGTCTCCAGGCCACAAATAAAACGCATTCTCACTCCACGCTGCCATCGCCTCTGACATTCCCACAGACCAGCCCTCACCTCATGTTCCATGCGCCATTCCCTCTCCTTCACTTCCAGCTCCTCCTGGGCCCTCATCCAATCCACCCTCAGTTTGCCAACGTCGTCTTGGAGGGCTGCATTCACCTCACTCGCGTTCTCCAGGTGCTGCCACAGGACAGCGTTCACTTCGGACACATTCTCACACCTTGCAAAGGGAGGAACAGCAGTGAGGTCACTCAACAACCACCATCCACCAGCAGCATCCTCGGCATTTCCCAGCTCTGACTCTCTTCCCAAACTGAGCGGCAGTAAAAGCACTTTCAGGCATGAACCCAGAAGGCGCTCTGATGGCAAACTCGGTGCCTTCTCCTTGCTTTAAGCCTTCCATTGCTGTCTACACTTTTGGTTGCCCCTTCCTCTTCATTCTGAGGGTGCCCACAGTTAACGGCTTGCCTCCCCTTCCTGCTGCCTGACCACTGGACGCATCACTGCTCTAGAGCATTGTCCTGAGTCCCTCACCTACTGAACCACGGAATAATTCAGGCTGGAAAGGGACCCTTGAAGGTTACCCAGAGGAGCCCTCCGCTCAAAACAGAGCCATTCAGCACACAGCACTCTGACTGCACCACGGAACACGCTGTGGACCTTTCTCCTCTCAAAACTGCTCACCCAACCATGTCCCTTGGGGAGACCAGGTATCACTGACAGGTTTGCCCTCACTTCCGTGAGCATCTGGGGTACCGAGTATGAGGGAACACTTTTTCCTTGTACCTTTGGTGCTCCTCCTCCAACTGAAGCAGTGCTTTCTCCAGGCTGTGGTCCTCTGTGGCTTCCCACCTGCCTGGGAGGGAGCCTGAAGAAGAAAGGAAATGTTTAGTCAAACGCTTCTCTTCCCTTCGCTACCGCCAGCATCCATCGCTGTCCCCTCCTCTCAGGGGCTCTCTCAGGAGCTGGTGGCTTCTGCCAGGCATAACAAATGGGTCAGGACTACGGAGAGGAAGGGAGGGGAAGGGGTTCCTCCATGCGAGCAGCTCTCCTCAGTCTCCCACTGCTGCACTCTCACAGCGGGGGATCCTCAGCTCACGACCGTGAGGGCTCACGTGGACCTCAAGCCCGGGAACGCTCTCCTATGCTCCCACCCTCCGTTCCCTACGTCTGCTTTAGCCGGGAAGCAGAGAGAAAGCACAGAACCGGCTCCGTATGTTGGACGCCACCATTCTTGCCTTCCCAAACCCATTCTTTCTCAGAGACAGCCACAGGATGGCACAGGCCCTACGGCCCTCTCCCGAGACTCAGCACAAACCGTTACCCAGCAGTACAGCACTCCTGCACAGGACTAAATCCCTTCTTCTCGGCGTCTGCTGGACGGGCATCGCTGGGACTACCGGCTGCTCTAAGAACGGCCGCCGGACAGAACCCTCCGCTCGCAGCAGCTCGCTGTCCTCTCCCACTGAGAGCTTCTCTCTCTGCCCGCGCCACCCAACGCCACGCGCACCATCCTCCCGCAGCGCCCCGCACACTCACCCCGCCGCCTTCCAGCCGCTGCTCCAGCTCTCGCCAGCGAGTGCGGTACCGCAGGAGCTGGAGGGAGGGAGGGAGAGCCGCCGTCAAGAGGAGCGGAGGCAGCCGGGCAGCGAGCGGGCTCCTCCCGCCCCGGCTCTGCCCTCAGCCCAGCACATGCCCCGGCGCTGCCCATCGCCCGGGAAGCTTCGCCTCCCTCCAGGACGGCGGAGCCCCGCCGGCAGGCTCGGGGGTGCCCGCGGCAGGGCCGGGCGCCCACCACGCCGGGCCGGGCCGTGCCGGGCGGAGGGGGGCGGCTCCCGGGGCCTCCCTCCGCCGAGGTCCGGGCTCGGCGCCGTCCCGGGCCCGGGGAGGGCCCCGCCGGGGCCGCGCCTTCGCCCCCCGAGGGCCCCGCCACCGCGGCCCGGCCCCGGGCAGCTCCCCCCGGGCGGGCGCCCCCGCTCCTCACCTTCGCCTGCAGCTGCCGCACCAGCACCGCTTGCCGGTGCTGCGCCTCCTGCGAGCTCTGCAGCCGGCGCTGCAGGGAGGCCCGGCTCGGCGCCGCCATGCCCCCGCTCGCCAGCCGGGCTCCGCCGCCCGACGGGCCGCGCGGCGGGGGCTGCTCCGCGGCCGGCCCCGACGGACCGCGGCCCGGCGCCTGCCGGGGCGGGCGGAGCGGCTCCCCCTGCCCGCCGGGCGCCACCGGGAGCCGGGCGGCGGGGCGGGAGAGGCGGGCTGGCTCGGGGCCGCGCTGTGGCGCCGGGCGCTGCCCTCCTGGCTGCGGGCTGAGGGTGCTGCCGCGGGGGAGAGGCCGCCGCGGCCGCCCTTTGCTCCGGCGAGCTCCGCTCGGAGACCGTTCCCGGCCCCGGCCGACGTTGGGGGCCCGCGAGGGGGGGCGCGGGGGCAAACGGGCCCCGCGAGCGGAGTGCCGGGGGGAGTCGGGGACAGCGGGCGAGAGGGCCGGCGCCGCGGGCCGTCGCCCGGGGAAGGCGGCGGAAGGGCCGCAGCTCTGCGGAAGGCTCCGCTGCGAAACCCCGACGGGCGCGGGGGGAGACACCGCCCCTTTCCCCCCCCCCCACTTTGCGGCGGGACCGGCCCCGCTCGTGGGGAGAAGCAGGGCGGGAGGAGGTGGCCCCGAATCGGGGGGAACTACATCGGGGCTCTTCACCCGCCGTGCACACACCTGTGCGGGACAAATTTCGGCTTAAGGGCAGAATCACGGGAGCCTCCCCTGGAGAACGGCTCCTTCCTCCGGCCAGCTCAGCACCGGCAGCCAGGACCCACCGGAGAGAGACGCACAGCCCCGACCCCGGCAGGAGGGAAGGAGGGAGGGAACGAGGAACGGGAACGGAGGGACGGACGGACAGGACGCCGCCCGGCCCCCCGCCTGCACACCCCCGGTGCCAGCGGGGAAGCGGCCCCTCCCCAGCCCGGGCACCCCCCACCCCCGCCCGGTCACCACACACCCCGACCCCCGCCCGGGCAGCCTCACCCCGGGCCAGCAGCAGCACGGCCGTGGCCCCCCGCCGCCGCCGCCCCAGCCCGGTCTTGGGCACCGCCGCCCGCACCCCCATGGCCGGCAGCGCTCCCCGCCCGACGCTGAGCAGCGGCTAATTAAGGAGGGGGCGGGGCCGCGGCTAACGAGCGCCCCGGGGACACCGCTCTCCAGCAGCCCGGGAACCCCGCTGCCGCCCAGTGCCCTCACCTCCGTAAGCGGGACCCCCTCTCTGCACAGGGACCCCCTGCCCGCGGGGCGGCCGTGCCAGCACTCCCAGCCCCCTCCAGCCCCGGGAACCCAGAGCAGCCGGGAACCACCACTCTGCAAAGGCCACGGGTGCCCCGAGCCAATGCCGCGGGAGCTTGGGGCTGAGAGACAGGAAGAAAACGCTTTATTTACAAAAAACAACTCGAACAACGACTCTTTACAAAAAAACAACTCGAACAACTATTTACAAAAATAAAAACAAAGTGAACACCAACTATTTACAAGTCCTCCTCTTCAACCATCCCCTCCTCTGCCGCTGGTCCCCAGATCTCTGCGGGCCCTGCAAGGAAAGCAAGCGGCACGGTCGTTTGGCTAACGAGCAGCCCCTCGCCTGGCAGAGCTGGGGGGGCCCGAGGCGGCTCCGCGGCAGCAGCTGCTTTGGGTCGGGGTTGGCCCCGATGGGCACTCGCTGTGCCACAACCCCTGCACACGCTGGGGAGAGTGGGACTGTGCCACCTGCACTGAGCCCCGGCTGGGCTTCGGGGGAGACTGGGCTTGCCCGGCCCTAAGGACCTGCTCCCTTCCCAAAGCAGACAGGTGCTCAGGGCAGCACTGTGGTGGCGGTTCTGCTGCCAGGATGAGGGCACGGGGCACCGTGTCCCTGCAAGCAGGGATCACCCACCCCAGACCCAGACCCAGCCCCAGACCCAGCCCAGTGGCAGGCGACCCTCCCTCCCTGCTGGCAGTGGATGGGGAGCACATGCCTGTCCTGCTGCTGCTTAGTTGGTCTCCATTGGCGTCTCTTCCTCCATCTTCATGTCTACCTCCATCTCCTCCTCCATCACGATGTCTATCTCCATCTCTTCCTCCATCTCCAAGTCTACCTCCATGTCTTCATCCATATCCACTTCCATCTCCTCCATCTCCACCATCACATCCACCTCCATCTCCTCCTCCATCTGCAAAGCCATGTTCTTGGCATTCGCCTCAGGTCTCACATCTCCAGCCTGGAAAGGGGCAGAGGAGGCAGCAACTCAGGCTGCAGGCAGGACCCGGCTGCTCCTGGCGAGCATCCCTGCGGCACGAGCCCAGGGCACCCATGGCTCCCCCGGGGACGAGTCTCCTCCAGGGATGCTCCATTGCAGCAGGGCGCCAGCAGCCCAGAAGGGTTTCTCCCAGCCCGTGGCCTTGCAGGGCTGTGTGGAGAGGCCAAGCCAAGCTCGCGGCCCCCCGAGCTCCCCAGAGCAGAGTCCCCATCCCACCCCATCCCCGCCTGCTCCAGCCTGCCTGGGCAGTGGGGGATGCCCTCCTCCCTGCAGCGGGGCCATACCGGCAGCAGAACAAGCCTCCTCTTCCTCGCGGCCTCCATAGTGCCACCTGGATGGCAGCAGAGAGGGGAAGGAGGTGCCGGGAGCAAGTGGGAAGGGCTGGGTCGGGGGTGCAAAGTGTCAGGAGCAGGGGAGAAGGGCTGCGGGGGGAGAAGGGCTGCGGGGCGAGCAGGGGAGAAGGGCTGCACTGGACTCGTTGGGCACTGGCAGTTGTGGATGGAACACGGGCCATGGCAACAGGTGCTCAGGGTGCCGCCTGCGCCGTGGGCGATGGGGACAACCCCTGAAGGGGCTGCAGCTTCACAGGGAACATGGGGGAATTTTTATGTACCCCTTGAGGCAAATGAAACACATGTACATGCACAGACAGAAAAGAAAATCAGAATCATGGCATGGTTGAGGTTTGAAGGGACCTTGAAAATAATCAAGTGCCCACCCCTGTGCCGTAGGAAGGGACACCTCCCACCAGATCAGGCTGCTCCAAGCCCCCTCCAGCCTGGCCTTGAACACCTCCAGGGATGGGGCAGCCACAGCTTCTCTGGGCAACCCGAGCCAGCGGCTCACCACCCTCAAAGTGAAAAATTTCTTCCTAATATTTAGTCTAAAACTCCCCTCTTCCAGTATAAAGCCATTCCCCCTTGTCCTATTGCTACATGCCCTAGTAAATAATCCTTCCCTGCTCTCCTGTAGGCCCCTTTATGGGCTGGAAGGCCACAATAAGGCCTCCCCAGAGCCTTCTCTTCTCCAGGCTGAACAACCCCAACTCTCTCACCCTTTCCTCACAGTAGAGGGGCTCCAGCCCTCAGATCATCTTCGTGGCCCTCCTCTGGACCCGCTCCAACAGCTCCATGTCCTTCAATACTGGGGACTCTAGAGCTGGAGGCGGTACTCCAGGTGGGGTCTCACGAGAGTGGAGGAGAGGAGCACAATCACTTCCCCGACCTGTCGGCCACACTTCTGATGCAGCCCAGGATACGGTGTGCCTTCTTGGCTGCGATCGTACTTTGCCAGCTCGTCCTGAGCTTCTCGTCAGTCAGCACACGCAGGTCCTTCTCCTCTAGCATCACTTTTCCCCGCTGGCACATTTGCTGTGGCAGCAAAACCTGGACGTTTGTCTTTTTTTGCTCCGGATGCTGTGGAGAGTGAAAACAGGTGCTTTTGAGGATGGACTCTGCAGGAAAGCAGGGAGAACCAAATTGTATGGGGCATTTGAAGGGGTTCCAGAAGGCAGTGAGGACCAGCATCACTTTTCCCCGCTGGCACCTTTGCTGTGGCAGCAAAAGCTGGACGTTTGCCTTTTTTGCTCCTAGCACCGCCGAAAGTGAAAAAAGGTGCTTTTGAGGCTAGAGTCCGCAGGAAAGCAGGGAGGGCCAAACTGTATGGGGCATTTGAAGGGGTTCCAGGAGGCAGTGAGGACCAGCATCACTTTTCCCCCCTGATGCCTTCGCTGTAGAGGCAGGAGCTGGACGTTTGCTTACTTTGCTCCGAAGGCTGCCAAAGATTAAAAAGATGTTTTTGAGGCTAGACTCCGCAGACAAGCAGAGAGGGCCAAATTGTCTGGGGCATTTGAAGGGGTTCCAGATGGCAGTGAGGACCAGCATCGCTTTTCCCCCGTGGCACCTTTGCTATGGCGGCAGGAGCTGGATGTTTGCCTTTTTTGTTCCGGAGGCCACCGAGAGGGAAAATTTGGGTTTGAGGTGTAGTCCGCAGGAAAGCGGGCACTGGAAGCGGTTCCAGGAGGCAGTGAGAACCAGCATTACTTTTCTCCGCTGGCACCTTTGCTGTGGCAGCAAAAGCTGGACGTTTGTCTTTTTTACTCCGCAAGCCACTGAGAGTGTAAAATGTGCTTTTCAGCAAACAGTACCCAGGAAACCAAGAAGACCAAAGTGTGTGGGGCATTGGAAAGGAGACCTCCTTTTTTCACTCTTGGCACCCTCCGCAGCAAAAAAGGAAAACACACACTTTAGCCCTCTCTGCTTTCCTGCGGACTCTCTTTTCACTCTCAACGGCCTCCAGAGCAAAAAACGCAAACGTCCAGCTCCTGCCGCCACAGCAAAGGAGCCAGGGGGGAAAAGTGATGTTGGTCCTCACTGCCTCCTGGAACCCCTTCAAATGCCCTACACACTTTGGCCCTCTCTGCTGTCCTGCGGACTCTAGCCTCAAAAACATCTTTTTTCACTCTCGGAAGCCTCCTGAGCAAAAAAGGCAAACGTCCAGCTCCTGCCGCCACAGCAAACGTGCCGGGGGGGAAAAGTGATGCTGGTCCTCACTGCCTCCTGGAACCCCTTCAAATGCACCAGACAATTTGGCCCTCTCTGCTTTCCTGCCGACTCCATCCTCAAAAGCACCTTTTTTCACTTTCAGCGATGTTTGGAGCAAAAAAGACAAACGTCCAGCTTTTGTTGCCACAGCAAAAGTGCCAGCGGGGAGAAGTGACGCTGCTCCTCACTGCCTCCTGGAACCCCTTCAAATGCCCCAGACAATTTGGCCCTTTCTGCTTTCCTGCACACTCTATCCTCAAAAGCACCGTTTTTCACTTTCGGCGCTGTTTGAGCAAAAAAGACAAACGTCCAACTTTTGCTGCCACAGAAAAGGTGCCAGGGGGGAAAAGTGGTGCTGGTCCTCACTGCCTCCTGGAACCCCTTCGAATGACCAGTTAACTGAGACCAGTTAAGCAACCTGGACATCCATAAATCCATGGGTCCAGATGGGATGCACCGCGGGTGCTGAAGGAGCTGTCTGAAGTCATTGCTGGACCACTCTCCACCATCTTTACCAAGTCTTGGGAAACGGGCGAGGTGCCTGAGGACTGGAGGAAAGCAAATGTCACTCCAGTCTTCAAAAAGGGCAAGAAGGAGGACCTGGGTAACTATACACCGGTCAGCCTCACCTCCATCCCTGGGAAACTGATGGAACAGCTTATCCTTGGTGCCCTCTCAAGGCATATCGAGGATAAGAGGGTCATTAGGGGCAGTCAGCATGGCTTTTCCAAGGGGAAGTCATGCTTGACCAACCTCATAGCCTTTTATGAGGAAATAACGAGGTGGATGGATGATGGCAAAGCGGTAGATGTGGTCTACCTTGACTTCAGTAAAGCATTTGACACGGTCTCCCACAGCATCCTCATGGCTAAACTGAGGAAGTGTGGACTGGATGATCGGATAGTTAGGTGCACTGCGAACTGGCTGAAGGAGAGAAGCCAGAGAGTCGTAGTCAATGGGGCAGAGTCCAGTTGGAGGCCGGTAACCAGCGGAGTGCCTCAAGGGTCGGTACTGGGGCCCATATTATTCAATATAGTCATCAATGATTTAGATGAGGGAATTAAATGTACTATCAGCAAGTTTGCTGATGACACTAAGCTAGGAGGAGTGGCTGACACGCCAGAGGGCTGTGCTGCCATCCAGAGAGACTTGGACAGGCTGGAGATTTGGGCAGGGAATAACTTAATGAAATACAACAAGGGAAAGTGTAGGGTCCTACATCTGGGCAGAAACAACCCCAGGTTCCAGTAGAGGATGGGGAGCTACCTGTTAGAGAGCAGTGTAGAGGAAAAGGACCCGGGGGTCCTGGTGGACAGCAGGATGACCATGAGCCAGCACTGTGCCCTTGTGGCCAAGAAGGCCAATGGCATCCTGGGCTGTATTAGAAGGGGGGTGGTTAGTAGATCGAGGGAGGTCCTCCTTCCCCTCTACTCCGCCCTGGTGAGACCGCATCTGGAATATTGTGTCCAGTTCTGGGCCCCTCAGTTCAAGAAGGACAGAGAGCTGCTGGAGAGAGTCCAGCGTAGGGCAACTAAGATGATTAAGGGAGTGGAGCATCTCCCTTATGAGGAAAGACTGAGGGAGCTGGGTCTCTTTAGTTTGGAGAAGAGGAGACTGAGGGGTGATCTTATTAGCGTTTATAAATATATAAAGGGGGAATGTCATGAGGATGGAGCCAGGCTCTCCTCAGTAGCAACCAATGATAGGACAAGGGGTAATGGATTCAAGCTGGAACACAAGAGGTTCCACTTAAATTTGAGAAGAAACTTCTTCTCAGTGAGGGTGACAGAGCACTGGAACAGGCTGCCCAGGGAGGTTGTGGAGTCTCCTTCTCTGGAGACATTCAAAACTCGCCTAGACGCCTTCCTGTGCAACCTCATCTAGGTGTTCCTGCTCCGACAGGGGGATTGGACTACATGATGTTTTGAGGTCCCTTCCAATCCCTAGCATACTGTGATACTGTGACACACACACTTTCTCTGCTTTCTCTCTGCTTTCCTGCGGACTCCATGCTGAAAAAAACCTTTTTTCACTCTCGGTGGTCTCCGAAGCAAAAAATGCAAACGTCCAGCTCCTGCCGCCACAGCAAAGGTGCCAGCAGGGAAAAGTGATGCTGGTCCTCACTGCCTCCTGGAACCCCTTCAAACGGCCCACACACTTTGGCCCTCTCTGCTTTCCTGCGGACTCCATCCTCAAAAGCACCTGTTTTCACTCTCGGTGGTCTCCGGAGCAAAAAAGGCAAACATCAAGCTCCTGCCGCCACAGCAAAGGTGGCAGGGGGGAAAAGTGATGCTGGTCCTCACTGCCTCCTGGAACCCCTTCAAACGGCCCACACACTTTGGCCCTCTCTGCTTTCCTGCGGACTCTATGCTGAAAAGCAACATTTTTCACTCTCGGTGGCCTCCAGAGCAAAAAAGACAAACGTCCAGCTTTTGCTGCCACAGCAAAGGTGCCAGCAGGGAAAAGTGATGCTGGTCCTCACTGCCTCCTGGAACCCCTTACAATGACCCACACACTTTGGCCCTCTCTGCTTTCCTGCGGACTCTAGCCTCAAAAGCACCTTTTTTCACTTCCGGCAGCCTTCGCAGCAAAATAAGCAAACGTCCAGCTCCTGCCACCAAACCAAAGGAGCCAGGGGGGAAACGTGATGCTGCTCCTCACTGCCTCCTGGTACCCCTTACAATAACCCACACACTTGGGCCCTCTCTGCGTTCTTGCGGACTCTAGCATCAAAACCAACTTTTTTCATTCTAGGCAGCCTCCGGAGCAAAAAAGGCAAACGTCCAGCTCCTGCTGCCACAGCAAAGGTGCCAGGGGGGAAAAGTGATGCTGATCCTCACTGCCTCCTGGAACCACTTCAAATGCCCCACACACTTTGGCCCTCTCTGCTTTCCTGTGAACTCTAGCCTCAAAACCTACTTTTTTCACTCTTGTCAGCCTCCGCAGCAAAAATGGCAAACGTCCAACTCCTGCCACAACAACAAAGGTGCCAGGGAGCAAGAGTCATCCTGATCCTCACTGCCTCCTGGAACCCCTTACAATGCCCCACACACTTTGGCCCTCTCTGCTTTCCTGCTGACTCTAGCCTCAAAACCACCTTTTTTCGCTCTTGGCGGCCTCCGCAGCAAAAAAGGCAAACGTCCAGCTCCCGCCGCCTCAGCAAAGGTGCCAGGGGGGAACAGTGATGCTGGTCCTCACTGCCTCCTGGAACCCCTTCCAATGCCACCCACACTTTGGCCCTCTCTGATTTCCTGCGGACTCTAGCCTCAAAACCACCTTTTATCTCTTTCGGCAGCCTCCGCAGCAAAAAAGGCAAACGTCCAGCTCCTGCTTCCACAGCAAAGGTGTCGGGGGAAGTGATGCTGGTGCTCACTGCGTCTTCGAACCCCTTCAAATGCCCCACACACTTTGGCCCTCTCTGCTTTCCTGCGGACTCTAGCCTCGAAACCACCTTTTTTCACTCTCGGCATCCTCCGGAACAAAAAAGGCAAACGTCCAGCTCCTGCCGCCACAGCAAAGGTGCCAGCGGGAAAGCCTCAAAAGCACCGTTTTTCACTTTCGCCGCTGTTTGGAGCAAAAAAGACAAACGTCCAGCTTTTGCTGCCACAGCAAAGGTGCCAGCGGGGAAAAGTGATGCTGGTCCTCACTGCCTCCTGGAACCCCTTCAAATGCCACACACACTTTGGTCCTCTCTTCTTTCATACCGACTCTAGCCTCAAAACCACCTTTTTTCACTCTCGGCAGCCTCCGGAGCAAAAATGCCAAACTTCCAGCTCCTTCTCCCACAGCAAAGGTGCCAGGGGTCAAAAGTCATGCTGGTCATCACTGCCTCCTGGAACTACTTCGAATGCCCCACACACTTTAGCCCTCTCTTCTTTCCTACGGACTCTAGCCTCAAAAGTACTTCTTCAATCTCAGTGCCGGGTGGATGGAAACACTCTCTGTCCAGTGTTGCCAAGTGATAGTACAAGAGGTAACGGCAACAGACTTGAGCATAGGAAGTTCCTTCTAAACCTAAGGAGGGACTTCTTCCCTTCGAGGGTGGCAGAGCACTGACACAGGCTGCCCAGAGAGGTGGGGGAGTCTCCCACTCTGGACACATTCCAAACCCACCTGGACGCCGTCCTGTGCAATTGCTGTACATGACCCTGCTCTGGCAGGTGGTGGGACGGGGGGAGCTCCACAGGGCTCTTCCAAACCCCACCATTCTCTGTCATTCTGTAACAGCAAAGTTGAAAACGCCTTTACCTCTCTTGAAGCTCCATCTTCTCCGCGTCCTCCTGCGCTTGTAAGCACATCACGCTAGAGTTGAGGTGGGAGCAGTTTGCAATTATGGAACCAGAAAGCCTCGTTTTTTCTGCCTTCAGCTCTGACAAATCTCTGCAGAAGAACAAAGAAAGGGCCAATGTTCACACCACTATCGTTTGCAGCTGACTCGCTTCTGAAGCACGTCATCGTGCAAGAGTAAAAGCTGGCGGAAAAGATGGCATCTCTCTTGGGGACGAATCACTCCTCTGACACTTGGGGAGCGTATGCCACTGCCAGGAGGCTTCAAGGACCTCCGATTACTCTCATTTATTGTTGCTCCTGCTCAATCTTATGAACATGCTCCAATTATCATTAATAGACGTGAGGAAGTTTGCCAAGGTCTCCAGACTTTTATGCCTACAGCATCACCCTGAAGCCACCTATTCCCATCCACACTCGGACTGCTCAGAGGCTCACGACAATATCTACATCATAACCATTTCAGGAAGGGGCTGTAAGAATAAGCCTAAAATGGTGTAACAAAAAAGCCCAAAGAACACAAGGCTTAAACCGTAGGTCAGGCATACTCGACGTGTTTAGGAAGGCTTCGCATCAAGTAAGACAGATGGGTGACAGTAACCCAGAGTTGGAAATCGCACGCTGACACCAGAAGCAGGCGCGATTACGGCTATGCTGGTTTTGTTGGTGTAGAAGGCAACTGTGAGAAGGGAACCTCAGAGAGCCAGAGAACAACAAAACAATCATAACAAGAGCCATCAAACGCAGTCAAAGAAACTGGATAAACACAGTAACAGGGTAGAGAAGCTGATCTTTCTCTCAACACTACTGGTAGAGGAATAAGCGGATACAAACTGTGTCCAGCTATGCCTGTGTCTGTGTCAAACACCACCAGAGTTAAGTCATCCGTTCATGGCCTCGGCACTGCTGGCAGCCCGAGCCCCTCGCTTCTATCTGAAAACCAGCATCAAACAAAAGGACTCTGAAAAGCGCCTGCAGCACGCTTCCTGCCATTGCTTCCCACTGCCACAGCACAAATCATACCTTCAGCCGCAACTAACCCATCAGCCAGGCTCAAAACAGCAGGTGAAGAAGGGAAGTGACGTTGTCCCACAGGAGATCTCGCCTCAGCTTCTACTCACCGGTCCGTGGCAGTCTTCATCTCCAGGAACTGACGGTGGAAAGTCACCACTTGACGCCACAGGCTCAGAAGACCATTACGGTCATCCCCGAAGTGGCTGTCATAACACTGAAGGTGCAAAGACAAAAAGAAATGCCGGTTCAGCCTTCGCTGTCACTGTACAAGTCTCTCAGACAGGAGAGAGTACAACCACCATGGCGGGGTCTCCTTTCAGAACCGTTCCAACAGAGGCATCAAGGACTGAAGAGGCACCACAGAAGCGTCCTCAGGAGAGCTGCCACCTGACTGCAAAGAAGGCAACATCCACACTCCTCCTGCAGGAGTGGCTCTCAGCAAAGCAAGCTCATCCCCATTCCCCGTCCCGCCTTGCAGAGGGCTCTCAGAGTCTTCCTGCAGGAAGACAAAGACAAGCCCCTCCAAGACCACTGTCACAAGCCAAGGCCTGGCTTGTTCTTCTGTGGGCTACTCCCAACCTGAAAACACGCAGACCTCTCGGAGCGGAGGTTTAACACCTATCAAGAAGACCAGCGCTCCTGTGGGACTGCCCTACAGCGCCCAGCAACAGCAGCATTTGCCTTTAGGACCGAGCAGCACAGCCACACCACGTGGGCCTCTTCCATCACCACAAGTTGCTGACACTCCTCCATCCCACACCCCAATCTTCTGCTCCTCAACACCGACACATCCCCAGCAGAACCCCAACATTCTCACAGCACGGTCTCCAGGCCACAAATAAAACGCATTCTCACTCCACGCTGCCATCGCCTCTGACATTCCCACAGACCAGCCCTCACCTCATGTTCCATGCGCCATTCCCTCTCCTTCACTTCCAGCTCCTCCTGGGCCCTCATCCAATCCACCCTCAGTTTGCCAACGTCGTCTTGGAGGGCTGCATTCACCTCACTCGCGTTCTCCAGGTGCTGCCACAGGACAGCGTTCACTTCGGACACATTCTCACACCTTGCAAAGGGAGGAACAGCAGTGAGGTCACTCAACAACCACCATCCACCAGCAGCATCCTCGGCATTTCCCAGCTCTGACTCTCTTCCCAAACTGAGCGGCAGTAAAAGCACTTTCAGGCATGAACCCAGAAGGCGCTCTGATGGCAAACTCGGTGCCTTCTCCTTGCTTTAAGCCTTCCATTGCTGTCTACACTTTTGGTTGCCCCTTCCTCTTCATTCTGAGGGTGCCCACAGTTAACGGCTTGCCTCCCCTTCCTGCTGCCTGACCACTGGACGCATCACTGCTCTAGAGCATTGTCCTGAGTCCCTCACCTACTGAACCACGGAATAATTCAGGCTGGAAAGGGACCCTTGAAGGTTACCCAGAGGAGCCCTCCGCTCAAAACAGAGCCATTCAGCACACAGCACTCTGACTGCACCACGGAACACGCTGTGGACCTTTCTCCTCTCAAAACTGCTCACCCAACCATGTCCCTTGGGGAGACCAGGTATCACTGACAGGTTTGCCCTCACTTCCGTGAGCATCTGGGGTACCGAGTATGAGGGAACACTTTTTCCTTGTACCTTTGGTGCTCCTCCTCCAACTGAAGCAGTGCTTTCTCCAGGCTGTGGTCCTCTGTGGCTTCCCACCTGCCTGGGAGGGAGCCTGAAGAAGAAAGGAAATGTTTAGTCAAACGCTTCTCTTCCCTTCGCTACCGCCAGCATCCATCGCTGTCCCCTCCTCTCAGGGGCTCTCTCAGGAGCTGGTGGCTTCTGCCAGGCATAACAAATGGGTCAGGACTACGGAGAGGAAGGGAGGGGAAGGGGTTCCTCCATGCGAGCAGCTCTCCTCAGTCTCCCACTGCTGCACTCTCACAGCGGGGGATCCTCAGCTCACGACCGTGAGGGCTCACGTGGACCTCAAGCCCGGGAACGCTCTCCTATGCTCCCACCCTCCGTTCCCTACGTCTGCTTTAGCCGGGAAGCAGAGAGAAAGCACAGAACCGGCTCCGTATGTTGGACGCCACCATTCTTGCCTTCCCAAACCCATTCTTTCTCAGAGACAGCCACAGGATGGCACAGGCCCTACGGCCCTCTCCCGAGACTCAGCACAAACCGTTACCCAGCAGTACAGCACTCCTGCACAGGACTAAATCCCTTCTTCTCGGCGTCTGCTGGACGGGCATCGCTGGGACTACCGGCTGCTCTAAGAACGGCCGCCGGACAGAACCCTCCGCTCGCAGCAGCTCGCTGTCCTCTCCCACTGAGAGCTTCTCTCTCTGCCCGCGCCACCCAACGCCACGCGCACCATCCTCCCGCAGCGCCCCGCACACTCACCCCGCCGCCTTCCAGCCGCTGCTCCAGCTCTCGCCAGCGAGTGCGGTACCGCAGGAGCTGGAGGGAGGGAGGGAGAGCCGCCGTCAAGAGGAGCGGAGGCAGCCGGGCAGCGAGCGGGCTCCTCCCGCCCCGGCTCTGCCCTCAGCCCAGCACATGCCCCGGCGCTGCCCATCGCCCGGGAAGCTTCGCCTCCCTCCAGGACGGCGGAGCCCCGCCGGCAGGCTCGGGGGTGCCCGCGGCAGGGCCGGGCGCCCACCACGCCGGGCCGGGCCGTGCCGGGCGGAGGGGGGCGGCTCCCGGGGCCTCCCTCCGCCGAGCTCCGGGCTCGGCGCCGTCCCGGGCCCGGGGAGGGCCCCGCCGGGGCCGCGCCTTCGCCCCCCGAGGGCCCCGCCACCGCGGCCCGGCCCCGGGCAGCTCCCCCCGGGCGGGCGCCCCCGCTCCTCACCTTCGCCTGCAGCTGCCGCACCAGCACCGCTTGCCGGTGCTGCGCCTCCTGCGAGCTCTGCAGCCGGCGCTGCAGGGAGGCCCGGCTCGGCGCCGCCATGCCCCCGCTCGCCAGCCGGGCTCCGCCGCCCGACGGGCCGCGCGGCGGGGGCTGCTCCGCGGCCGGCCCCGACGGACCGCGGCCCGGCGCCTGCCGGGGCGGGCGGAGCGGCTCCCCCTGCCCGCCGGGCGCCACCGGGAGCCGGGCGGCGGGGCGGGAGAGGCGGGCTGGCTCGGGGCCGCGCTGTGGCGCCGGGCGCTGCCCTCCTGGCTGCGGGCTGAGGGTGCTGCCGCGGGGGAGAGGCCGCCGCGGCCGCCCTTTGCTCCGGCGAGCTCCGCTCGGAGACCGTTCCCGGCCCCGGCCGACGTTGGGGGCCCGCGAGGGGGGGCGCGGGGGCAAACGGGCCCCGCGAGCGGAGTGCCGGGGGGAGTCGGGGACAGCGGGCGAGAGGGCCGGCGCCGCGGGCCGTCGCCCGGGGAAGGCGGCGGAAGGGCCGCAGCTCTGCGGAAGGCTCCGCTGCGAAACCCCGACGGGCGCGGGGGGAGACACCGCCCCTTTCCCCCCCCCCCACTTTGCGGCGGGACCGGCCCCGCTCGTGGGGAGAAGCAGGGCGGGAGGAGGTGGCCCCGAATCGGGGGGAACTACATCGGGGCTCTTCACCCGCCGTGCACACACCTGTGCGGGACAAATTTCGGCTTAAGGGCAGAATCACGGGAGCCTCCCCTGGAGAACGGCTCCTTCCTCCGGCCAGCTCAGCACCGGCAGCCAGGACCCACCGGAGAGAGACGCACAGCCCCGACCCCGGCAGGAGGGAAGGAGGGAGGGAACGAGGAACGGGAACGGAGGGACGGACGGACAGGACGCCGCCCGGCCCCCCGCCTGCACACCCCCGGTGCCAGCGGGGAAGCGGCCCCTCCCCAGCCCGGGCACCCCCCACCCCCGCCCGGTCACCACACACCCCGACCCCCGCCCGGGCAGCCTCACCCCGGGCCAGCAGCAGCACGGCCGTGGCCCCCCGCCGCCGCCGCCCCAGCCCGGTCTTGGGCACCGCCGCCCGCACCCCCATGGCCGGCAGCGCTCCCTGCCCGACGCTGAGCAGCGGCTAATTAAGGAGGGGGCGGGGCCGCGGCTAACGAGCGCCCCGGGGACACCGCTCTCCAGCAGCCCGGGAACCCCGCTGCCGCCCAGTGCCCTCACCTCCGTAAGCGGGACCCCCTCTCTGCACAGGGACCCCCTGCCCGCGGGGCGGCCGTGCCAGCACTCCCAGCCCCCTCCAGCCCCGGGAACCCAGAGCAGCCGGGAACCACCACTCTGCAAAGGCCACGGGTGCCCCGAGCCAATGCCGCGGGAGCTTGGGGCTGAGAGACAGGAAGAAAACGCTTTATTTACAAAAAACAACTCGAACAACGACTCTTTACAAAAAAACAACTCGAACAACTATTTACAAAAATAAAAACAAAGTGAACACCAACTATTTACAAGTCCTCCTCTTCAACCATCCCCTCCTCTGCCGCTGGTCCCCAGATCTCTGCGGGCCCTGCAAGGAAAGCAAGCGGCACGGTCGTTTGGCTAACGAGCAGCCCCTCGCCTGGCAGAGCTGGGGGGGCCCGAGGCGGCTCCGCGGCAGCAGCTGCTTTGGGTCGGGGTTGGCCCCGATGGGCACTCGCTGTGCCACAACCCCTGCACACGCTGGGGAGAGTGGGACTGTGCCACCTGCACTGAGCCCCGGCTGGGCTTCGGGGGAGACTGGGCTTGCCCGGCCCTAAGGACCTGCTCCCTTCCCAAAGCAGACAGGTGCTCAGGGCAGCACTGTGGTGGCGGTTCTGCTGCCAGGATGAGGGCACGGGGCACCGTGTCCCTGCAAGCAGGGATCACCCACCCCAGACCCAGACCCAGCCCCAGACCCAGCCCAGTGGCAGGCGACCCTCCCTCCCTGCTGGCAGTGGATGGGGAGCACATGCCTGTCCTGCTGCTGCTTAGTTGGTCTCCATTGGCGTCTCTTCCTCCATCTTCATGTCTACCTCCATCTCCTCCTCCATCACGATGTCTATCTCCATCTCTTCCTCCATCTCCAAGTCTACCTCCATGTCTTCATCCATATCCACTTCCATCTCCTCCATCTCCACCATCACATCCACCTCCATCTCCTCCTCCATCTGCAAAGCCATGTTCTTGGCATTCGCCTCAGGTCTCACATCTCCAGCCTGGAAAGGGGCAGAGGAGGCAGCAACTCAGGCTGCAGGCAGGACCCGGCTGCTCCTGGCGAGCATCCCTGCGGCACGAGCCCAGGGCACCCATGGCTCCCCCGGGGACGAGTCTCCTCCAGGGATGCTCCATTGCAGCAGGGCGCCAGCAGCCCAGAAGGGTTTCTCCCAGCCCGTGGCCTTGCAGGGCTGTGTGGAGAGGCCAAGCCAAGCTCGCGGCCCCCCGAGCTCCCCAGAGCAGAGTCCCCATCCCACCCCATCCCCGCCTGCTCCAGCCTGCCTGGGCAGTGGGGGATGCCCTCCTCCCTGCAGCGGGGCCATACCGGCAGCAGAACAAGCCTCCTCTTCCTCGCGGCCTCCATAGTGCCACCTGGATGGCAGCAGAGAGGGGAAGGAGGTGCCGGGAGCAAGTGGGAAGGGCTGGGTCGGGGGTGCAAAGTGTCAGGAGCAGGGGAGAAGGGCTGCGGGGGGAGAAGGGCTGCGGGGCGAGCAGGGGAGAAGGGCTGCACTGGACTCGTTGGGCACTGGCAGTTGTGGATGGAACACGGGCCATGGCAACAGGTGCTCAGGGTGCCGCCTGCGCCGTGGGCGATGGGGACAACCCCTGAAGGGGCTGCAGCTTCACAGGGAACATGGGGGAATTTTTATGTACCCCTTGAGGCAAATGAAACACATGTACATGCACAGACAGAAAAGAAAATCAGAATCATGGCATGGTTGAGGTTTGAAGGGACCTTGAAAATAATCAAGTGCCCACCCCTGTGCCGTAGGAAGGGACACCTCCCACCAGATCAGGCTGCTCCAAGCCCCCTCCAGCCTGGCCTTGAACACCTCCAGGGATGGGGCAGCCACAGCTTCTCTGGGCAACCCGAGCCAGCGGCTCACCACCCTCAAAGTGAAAAATTTCTTCCTAATATTTAGTCTAAAACTCCCCTCTTCCAGTATAAAGCCATTCCCCCTTGTCCTATTGCTACATGCCCTAGTAAATAATCCTTCCCTGCTCTCCTGTAGGCCCCTTTATGGGCTGGAAGGCCACAATAAGGCCTCCCCAGAGCCTTCTCTTCTCCAGGCTGAACAACCCCAACTCTCTCACCCTTTCCTCACAGTAGAGGGGCTCCAGCCCTCAGATCATCTTCGTGGCCCTCCTCTGGACCCGCTCCAACAGCTCCATGTCCTTCTAATACTGGGGACTCTAGAGCTGGAGGCGGTACTCCAGGTGGGGTCTCACGAGAGTGGAGGAGAGGAGCACAATCACTTCCCCGACCTGTCGGCCACACTTCTGATGCAGCCCAGGATACGGTGTGCCTTCTTGGCTGCGATCGTACTTTGCCAGCTCGTCCTGAGCTTCTCGTCAGTCAGCACACGCAGGTCCTTCTCCTCTAGCATCACTTTTCCCCGCTGGCACATTTGCTGTGGCAGCAAAACCTGGACGTTTGTCTTTTTTTGCTCCGGATGCTGTGGAGAGTGAAAACAGGTGCTTTTGAGGATGGACTCCGCAGGAAAGCAGGGAGAACCAAATTGTATGGGGCATTTGAAGGGGTTCCAGAAGGCAGTGAGGACCAGCATCACTTTTCCCCGCTGGCACCTTTGCTGTGGCAGCAAAAGCTGGACGTTTGCCTTTTTTGCTCCTAGCACCGCCGAAAGTGAAAAAAGGTGCTTTTGAGGCTAGAGTCCGCAGGAAAGCAGGGAGGGCCAAACTGTATGGGGCATTTGAAGGGGTTCCAGGAGGCAGTGAGGACCAGCATCACTTTTCCCCCCTGATGCCTTCGCTGTAGAGGCAGGAGCTGGACGTTTGCTTACTTTGCTCCGAAGGCTGCCAAAGATTAAAAAGATGTTTTTGAGGCTAGACTCCGCAGACAAGCAGAGAGGGCCAAATTGTCTGGGGCATTTGAAGGGGTTCCAGATGGCAGTGAGGACCAGCATCGCTTTTCCCCCGTGGCACCTTTGCTATGGCGGCAGGAGCTGGATGTTTGCCTTTTTTGTTCCGGAGGCCACCGAGAGTGAAAATTTGGGTTTGAGGTGTAGTCCGCAGGAAAGCGGGCACTGGAAGCGGTTCCAGGAGGCAGTGAGAACCAGCATTACTTTTCTCCGCTGGCACCTTTGCTGTGGCAGCAAAAGCTGGACGTTTGTCTTTTTTACTCCGCAAGCCACTGAGAGTGTAAAATGTGCTTTTCAGCAAACAGTCCCCAGGAAACCAAGAAGACCAAAGTGTGTGGGGCATTGGAAAGGAGACCTCCTTTTTTCACTCTTGGCACCCTCCGCAGCAAAAAAGGAAAACACACACTTTAGCCCTCTCTGCTTTCCTGCGGACTCTCTTTTCACTCTCAACGGCCTCCAGAGCAAAAAACGCAAACGTCCAGCTCCTGCCGCCACAGCAAAGGAGCCAGGGGGGAAAAGTGATGTTGGTCCTCACTGCCTCCTGGAACCCCTTCAAATGCCCTACACACTTTGGCCCTCTCTGCTGTCCTGCGGACTCTAGCCTCAAAAACATCTTTTTTCACTCTCGGAAGCCTCCTGAGCAAAAAAGGCAAACGTCCAGCTCCTGCCGCCACAGCAAACGTGCCGGGGGGGAAAAGTGATGCTGGTCCTCACTGCCTCCTGGAACCCCTTCAAATGCACCAGACAATTTGGCCCTCTCTGCTTTCCTGCCGACTCCATCCTCAAAAGCACCTTTTTTCACTTTCAGCGATGTTTGGAGCAAAAAAGACAAACGTCCAGCTTTTGTTGCCACAGCAAAAGTGCCAGCGGGGAGAAGTGACGCTGCTCCTCACTGCCTCCTGGAACCCCTTCAAATGCCCCAGACAATTTGGCCCTTTCTGCTTTCCTGCACACTCTATCCTCAAAAGCACCGTTTTTCACTTTCGGCGCTGTTTGAGCAAAAAAGACAAACGTCCAACTTTTGCTGCCACAGAAAAGGTGCCAGGGGGGAAAAGTGGTGCTGGTCCTCACTGCCTCCTGGAACCCCTTCGAATGACCAGTTAACTGAGACCAGTTAAGCAACCTGGACATCCATAAATCCATGGGTCCAGATGGGATGCACCGCGGGTGCTGAAGGAGCTGTCTGAAGTCATTGCTGGACCACTCTCCACCATCTTTACCAAGTCTTGGGAAACGGGCGAGGTGCCTGAGGACTGGAGGAAAGCAAATGTCACTCCAGTCTTCAAAAAGGGCAAGAAGGAGGACCTGGGTAACTATACACCGGTCAGCCTCACCTCCATCCCTGGGAAACTGATGGAACAGCTTATCCTTGGTGCCCTCTCAAGGCATATCGAGGATAAGAGGGTCATTAGGGGCAGTCAGCATGGCTTTTCCAAGGGGAAGTCATGCTTGACCAACCTCATAGCCTTTTATGAGGAAATAACGAGGTGGATGGATGATGGCAAAGCGGTAGATGTGGTCTACCTTGACTTCAGTAAAGCATTTGACACGGTCTCCCACAGCATCCTCATGGCTAAACTGAGGAAGTGTGGACTGGATGATCGGATAGTTAGGTGCACTGCGAACTGGCTGAAGGAGAGAAGCCAGAGAGTCGTAGTCAATGGGGCAGAGTCCAGTTGGAGGCCGGTAACCAGCGGAGTGCCTCAAGGGTCGGTACTGGGGCCCATATTATTCAATATAGTCATCAATGATTTAGATGAGGGAATTAAATGTACTATCAGCAAGTTTGCTGATGACACTAAGCTAGGAGGAGTGGCTGACACGCCAGAGGGCTGTGCTGCCATCCAGAGAGACTTGGACAGGCTGGAGATTTGGGCAGGGAATAACTTAATGAAATACAACAAGGGAAAGTGTAGGGTCCTACATCTGGGCAGAAACAACCCCAGGTTCCAGTAGAGGATGGGGAGCTACCTGTTAGAGAGCAGTGTAGAGGAAAAGGACCCGGGGGTCCTGGTGGACAGCAGGATGACCATGAGCCAGCACTGTGCCCTTGTGGCCAAGAAGGCCAATGGCATCCTGGGCTGTATTAGAAGGGGGGTGGTTAGTAGATCGAGGGAGGTCCTCCTTCCCCTCTACTCCGCCCTGGTGAGACCGCATCTGGAATATTGTGTCCAGTTCTGGGCCCCTCAGTTCAAGAAGGACAGAGAGCTGCTGGAGAGAGTCCAGCGTAGGGCAACTAAGATGATTAAGGGAGTGGAGCATCTCCCTTATGAGGAAAGACTGAGGGAGCTGGGTCTCTTTAGTTTGGAGAAGAGGAGACTGAGGGGTGATCTTATTAGCGTTTATAAATATATAAAGGGGGAATGTCATGAGGATGGAGCCAGGCTCTCCTCAGTAGCAACCAATGATAGGACAAGGGGTAATGGATTCAAGCTGGAACACAAGAGGTTCCACTTAAATTTGAGAAGAAACTTCTTCTCAGTGAGGGTGACAGAGCACTGGAACAGGCTGCCCAGGGAGGTTGTGGAGTCTCCTTCTCTGGAGACATTCAAAACTCGCCTAGACGCCTTCCTGTGCAACCTCATCTAGGTGTTCCTGCTCCGACAGGGGGATTGGACTACATGATGTTTTGAGGTCCCTTCCAATCCCTAGCATACTGTGATACTGTGACACACACACTTTCTCTGCTTTCTCTCTGCTTTCCTGCGGACTCCATGCTGAAAAAAACCTTTTTTCACTCTCGGTGGTCTCCGAAGCAAAAAATGCAAACGTCCAGCTCCTGCCGCCACAGCAAAGGTGCCAGCAGGGAAAAGTGATGCTGGTCCTCACTGCCTCCTGGAACCCCTTCAAACGGCCCACACACTTTGGCCCTCTCTGCTTTCCTGCGGACTCCATCCTCAAAAGCACCTTTTTTCACTCTCGGTGGTCTCCGGAGCAAAAAAGGCAAACATCAAGCTCCTGCCGCCACAGCAAAGGTGGCAGGGGGGAAAAGTGATGCTGGTCCTCACTGCCTCCTGGAACCCCTTCAAACGGCCCACACACTTTGGCCCTCTCTGCTTTCCTGCGGACTCTATGCTGAAAAGCAACATTTTTCACTCTCGGTGGCCTCCAGAGCAAAAAAGACAAACGTCCAGCTTTTGCTGCCACAGCAAAGGTGCCAGCGGGGAAAAGTGATGCTGGTCCTCACTGCCTCCTGGAACCCCTTACAATGACCCACACACTTTGGCCCTCTCTGCTTTCCTGCGGACTCTAGCCTCAAAAGCACCTTTTTTCACTTCCGGCAGCCTTCGCAGCAAAATAAGCAAACGTCCAGCTCCTGCCACCAAACCAAAGGAGCCAGGGGGGAAACGTGATGCTGCTCCTCACTGCCTCCTGGTACCCCTTACAATAACCCACACACTTGGGCCCTCTCTGCGTTCTTGCGGACTCTAGCATCAAAACCAACTTTTTTCATTCTAGGCAGCCTCCGGAGCAAAAAAGGCAAACGTCCAGCTCCTGCTGCCACAGCAAAGGTGCCAGGGGGGAAAAGTGATGCTGATCCTCACTGCCTCCTGGAACCACTTCAAATGCCCCACACACTTTGGCCCTCTCTGCTTTCCTGTGAACTCTAGCCTCAAAACCTACTTTTTTCACTCTTGTCAGCCTCCGCAGCAAAAATGGCAAACGTCCAACTCCTGCCACAACAACAAAGGTGCCAGGGAGCAAGAGTCATCCTGATCCTCACTGCCTCCTGGAACCCCTTACAATGCCCCACACACTTTGGCCCTCTCTGCTTTCCTGCTGACTCTAGCCTCAAAACCACCTTTTTTCGCTCTTGGCGGCCTCCGCAGCAAAAAAGGCAAACGTCCAGCTCCCGCCGCCTCAGCAAAGGTGCCAGGGGGGAACAGTGATGCTGGTCCTCACTGCCTCCTGGAACCCCTTCCAATGCCACCCACACTTTGGCCCTCTCTGATTTCCTGCGGACTCTAGCCTCAAAACCACCTTTTATCTCTTTCGGCAGCCTCCGCAGCAAAAAAGGCAAACGTCCAGCTCCTGCTTCCACAGCAAAGGTGTCGGGGGAAGTGATGCTGGTGCTCACTGCGTCTTCGAACCCCTTCAAATGCCCCACACACTTTGGCCCTCTCTGCTTTCCTGCGGACTCTAGCCTCGAAACCACCTTTTTTCACTCTCGGCATCCTCCGGAACAAAAAAGGCAAACGTCCAGCTCCTGCCGCCACAGCAAAGGTGCCAGCGGGAAAGCCTCAAAAGCACCGTTTTTCACTTTCGCCGCTGTTTGGAGCAAAAAAGACAAACGTCCAGCTTTTGCTGCCACAGCAAAGGTGCCAGCGGGGAAAAGTGATGCTGGTCCTCACTGCCTCCTGGAACCCCTTCAAATGCCACACACACTTTGGTCCTCTCTTCTTTCATACCGACTCTAGCCTCAAAACCACCTTTTTTCACTCTCGGCAGCCTCCGGAGCAAAAATGCCAAACTTCCAGCTCCTTCTCCCACAGCAAAGGTGCCAGGGGTCAAAAGTCATGCTGGTCATCACTGCCTCCTGGAACTACTTCGAATGCCCCACACACTTTAGCCCTCTCTTCTTTCCTACGGACTCTAGCCTCAAAAGTACTTCTTCAATCTCAGTGCCGGGTGGATGGAAACACTCTCTGTCCAGTGTTGCCAAGTGATAGTACAAGAGGTAACGGCAACAGACTTGAGCATAGGAAGTTCCTTCTAAACCTAAGGAGGGACTTCTTCCCTTCGAGGGTGGCAGAGCACTGACACAGGCTGCCCAGAGAGGTGGGGGAGTCTCCCACTCTGGACACATTCCAAACCCACCTGGACGCCGTCCTGTGCAATTGCTGTACATGACCCTGCTCTGGCAGGTGGTGGGACGGGGGGAGCTCCACAGGGCTCTTCCAAACCCCACCATTCTCTGTCATTCTGTAACAGCAAAGTTGAAAACGCCTTTACCTCTCTTGAAGCTCCATCTTCTCCGCGTCCTCCTGCGCTTGTAAGCACATCACGCTGGAGTTGAGGTGGGAGCAGTTTGCAATTATGGAACCAGAAAGCCTCGTTTTTTCTGCCTTCAGCTCTGACAAATCTCTGCAGAAGAACAAAGAAAGGGCCAATGTTCACACCACTATCGTTTGCAGCTGACTCGCTTCTGAAGCACGTCATCGTGCAAGAGTAAAAGCTGGCGGAAAAGATGGCATCTCTCTTGGGGACGAATCACTCCTCTGACACTTGGGGAGCGTATGCCACTGCCAGGAGGCTTCAAGGACCTCCGATTACTCTCATTTATTGTTGCTCCTGCTCAATCTTATGAACATGCTCCAATTATCATTAATAGACGTGAGGAAGTTTGCCAAGGTCTCCAGACTTTTATGCCTACAGCATCACCCTGAAGCCACCTATTCCCATCAACACTCGGACTGCTCAGAGGCTCACGACAATATCTACATCATAACCATTTCAGGAAGGGGCTGTAAGAATAAGCCTAAAATGGTGTAACAAAAAAGCCCAAAGAACACGAGTCAGGCATACTCGACGTGTTTAGGAAGGCTTCGCATCAAGTAAGACAGATGGGTGACAGTAACCCAGAGTTGGAAATCGCACGCTGACACCAGAAGCAGGCGCGATTACGGCTATGCTGGTTTTGTTGGTGTAGAAGGCAACTGTGAGAAGGGAACCTCAGAGAGCCAGAGAACAACAAAACAATCATAACAAGAGCCATCAAACGCAGTCAAAGAAACTGGATAAACACAGTAACAGGGTAGAGAAGCTGATCTTTCTCTCAACACTACTGGTAGAGGAATAAGCGGATACAAACTGTGTCCAGCTATGCCTGTGTCTGTGTCAAACACCACCAGAGTTAAGTCATCCGTTCATGGCCTCGGCACTGCTGGCAGCCCGAGCCCCTCGCTTCTATCTGAAAACCAGCATCAAACAAAAGGACTCTGAAAAGCGCCTGCAGCACGCTTCCTGCCATTGCTTCCCACTGCCACAGCACAAATCATACCTTCAGCCGCAACTAACCCATCAGCCAGGCTCAAAACAGCAGGTGAAGAAGGGAAGTGACGTTTTCCTGCAGGAGATCTCGCCTCAGCTTCTACTCACCGGTCCGTGGCAGTCTTCATCTCCAGGAACTGACGGTGGAAAGTCACCACTTGACGCCACAGGCTCAGAAGACCATTACGGTCATCCCCGAAGTGGCTGTCATAACACTGAAGGTGCAAAGACAAAAAGAAATGCCGGTTCAGCCTTCGCTGTCACTGTACAAGTCTCTCAGACAGGAGAGAGTACAACCACCATGGCGGGGTCTCCTTTCAGAACCGTTCCAACAGAGGCATCAAGGACTGAAGAGGCACCACAGAAGCGTCCTCAGGAGAGCTGCCACCTGACTGCAAAGAAGGCAACATCCACACTCCTCCTGCAGGAGTGGCTCTCAGCAAAGCAAGCTCATCCCCATTCCCCGTCCCGCCTTGCAGAGGGCTCTCAGAGTCTTCCTGCAGGAAGACAAAGACAAGCCCCTCCAAGACCACTGTCACAAGCCAAGGCCTGGCTTGTTCTTCTGTGGGCTACTCCCAACCTGAAAACACGCAGACCTCTCGGAGCGGAGGTTTAACACCTATCAAGAAGACCAGCGCTCCTGTGGGACTGCCCTACAGCGCCCAGCAACAGCAGCGTTTGCCTTTAGGACCGAGCAGCACAGCCACACCACGTGGGCCTCTTCCATCACCACAAGTTGCTGACACTCCTCCATCCCACACCCCAATCTTCTGCTCCTCAACACCGACACATCCCCAGCAGAACCCCAACATTCTCACAGCACGGTCTCCAGGCCACAAATAAAACGCATTCTCACTCCACGCTGCCATCGCCTCTGACATTCCCACAGACCAGCCCTCACCTCATGTTCCATGCGCCATTCCCTCTCCTTCACTTCCAGCTCCTCCTGGGCCCTCATCCAATCCACCCTCAGTTTGCCAACGTCGTCTTGGAGGGCTGCATTCACCTCACTCGCGTTCTCCAGGTGCTGCCACAGGACAGCGTTCACTTCGGACACATTCTCACACCTTGCAAAGGGAGGAACAGCAGTGAGGTCACTCAACAACCACCATCCACCAGCAGCATCCTCGGCATTTCCCAGCTCTGACTCTCTTCCCAAACTGAGCGGCAGTAAAAGCACTTTCAGGCATGAACCCAGAAGGCGCTCTGATGGCAAACTCGGTGCCTTCTCCTTGCTTTAAGCCTTCCATTGCTGTCTACACTTTTGGTTGCCCCTTCCTCTTCATTCTGAGGGTGCCCACAGTTAACGGCTTGCCTCCCCTTCCTGCTGCCTGACCACTGGACGCATCACTGCTCTAGAGCATTGTCCTGAGTCCCTCACCTACTGAACCACGGAATAATTCAGGCTGGAAAGGGACCCTTGAAGGTTACCCAGAGGAGCCCTCCGCTCAAAACAGAGCCATTCAGCACACAGCACTCTGACTGCACCACGGAACACGCTGTGGACCTTTCTCCTCTCAAAACTGCTCACCCAACCATGTCCCTTGGGGAGACCAGGTATCACTGACAGGTTTGCCCTCACTTCCGTGAGCATCTGGGGTACCGAGTATGAGGGAACACTTTTTCCTTGTACCTTTGGTGCTCCTCCTCCAACTGAAGCAGTGCTTTCTCCAGGCTGTGGTCCTCTGTGGCTTCCCACCTGCCTGGGAGGGAGCCTGAAGAAGAAAGGAAATGTTTAGTCAAACGCTTCTCTTCCCTTCGCTACCGCCAGCATCCATCGCTGTCCCCTCCTCTCAGGGGCTCTCTCAGGAGCTGGTGGCTTCTGCCAGGCATAACAAATGGGTCAGGACTACGGAGAGGAAGGGAGGGGAAGGGGTTCCTCCATGCGAGCAGCTCTCCTCAGTCTCCCACTGCTGCACTCTCACAGCGGGGGATCCTCAGCTCACGACCGTGAGGGCTCACGTGGACCTCAAGCCCGGGAACGCTCTCCTATGCTCCCACCCTCCGTTCCCTACGTCTGCTTTAGCCGGGAAGCAGAGAGAAAGCACAGAACCGGCTCCGTATGTTGGACGCCACCATTCTTGCCTTCCCAAACCCATTCTTTCTCAGAGACAGCCACAGGATGGCACAGGCCCTACGGCCCTCTCCCGAGACTCAGCACAAACCGTTACCCAGCAGTACAGCACTCCTGCACAGGACTAAATCCCTTCTTCTCGGCGTCTGCTGGACGGGCATCGCTGGGACTACCGGCTGCTCTAAGAACGGCCGCCGGACAGAACCCTCCGCTCGCAGCAGCTCGCTGTCCTCTCCCACTGAGAGCTTCTCTCTCTGCCCGCGCCACCCAACGCCACGCGCACCATCCTCCCGCAGCGCCCCGCACACTCACCCCGCCGCCTTCCAGCCGCTGCTCCAGCTCTCGCCAGCGAGTGCGGTACCGCAGGAGCTGGAGGGAGGGAGGGAGGGAGGGAGGGAGAGCCGCCGTCAAGAGGAGCGGAGGCAGCCGGGCAGCGAGCGGGCTCCTCCCGCCCCGGCTCTGCCCTCAGCCCAGCACATGCCCCGGCGCTGCCCATCGCCCGGGAAGCTTCGCCTCCCTCCAGGACGGCGGAGCCCCGCCGGGAGGCTCAGGGGTGCCCGCGGCAGGGCCGGGCGCCCACCACGCCGGGCCAGGCCGTGCCGGGCGGAGGGGGGCGGCTCCCGGGGCCTCCCTCCGCCGAGCTCCGGGCTCGGCGCCGTCCCGGGCCCGGGGAGGGCCCCGCCGGGGCCGCGCCTTCGCCCCCCGAGGGCCCCGCCACCGCGGCCCGGCCCCGGGCAGCTCCCCCCGGGCGGGCGCCCCCGCTCCTCACCTTCGCCTGCAGCTGCCGCACCAGCACCGCTTGCCGGTGCTGCGCCTCCTGCGAGCTCTGCAGCCGGCGCTGCAGGGAGGCCCGGCTCGGCGCCGCCATGCCCCCGCTCGCCAGCCGGGCTCCGCCGCCCGACGGGCCGCGCGGCGGGGGCTGCTCCGCGGCCGGCCCCGACGGACCGCGGCCCGGCGCCTGCCGGGGCGGGCGGAGCGGCTCCCCCTGCCCGCCGGGCGCCACCGGGAGCCGGGCGGCGGGGCGGGAGAGGCGGGCTGGCTCGGGGCCGCGCTGTGGCGCCGGGCGCTGCCCTCCTGGCTGCGGGCTGAGGGTGCTGCCGCGGGGGAGAGGCCGCCGCGGCCGCCCTTTGCTCCGGCGAGCTCCGCTCGGAGACCGTTCCCGGCCCCGGCCGACGTTGGGGGCCCGCGAGGGGGGGCGCGGGGGCAAACGGGCCCCGCGAGCGGAGTGCCGGGGGGAGTCGGGGACAGCGGGCGAGAGGGCCGGCGCCGCGGGCCGTCGCCCGGGGAAGGCGGCGGAAGGGCCGCAGCTCTGCGGAAGGCTCCGCTGCGAAACCCCGACGGGCGCGGGGGGAGACACCGCCCCTTTCCCCCCCCCCCACTTTGCGGCGGGACCGGCCCCGCTCGTGGGGAGAAGCAGGGCGGGAGGAGGTGGCCCCGAATCGGGGGGAACTACATCGGGGCTCTTCACCCGCCGTGCACACACCTGTGCGGGACAAATTTCGGCTTAAGGGCAGAATCACGGGAGCCTCCCCTGGAGAACGGCTCCTTCCTCCGGCCAGCTCAGCACCGGCAGCCAGGACCCACCGGAGAGAGACGCACAGCCCCGACCCCGGCAGGAGGGAAGGAGGGAGGGAACGAGGAACGGGAACGGAGGGACGGACGGACAGGACGCCGCCCGGCCCCCCGCCTGCACACCCCTGGTGCCAGCGGGGAAGCGGCCCCTCCCCAGCCCGGGCACCCCCCACCCCCGCCCGGGCAGCCTCACCCCGGGCCAGCAGCAGCACGGCCGTGCCCCCCCGCCGCCGCCGCCCCAGCCCGGGCTTGGGCGCCGCTGCCCGCACCCCCATGGCCCGCAGCGCTCCCCGCCCGACGCTAAGCAGCGGCTAATTAAGGAGGGGGCGGGGCCGCGGCTAACGAGCGCCCCGGGGACACCGCTCTCCAGCAGCCCGGGAACCCCGCTGCCGCCCAGTGCCCTCACCTCCGTAAGCGGGAACCCCTCTCTGCACAGGGACCCCCTGCCCGCGGGGCGGCCGTGCCAGCACTCCCAGCCCCCTCCAGCCCCGGGAACCCAGAGCAGCTGGGAACCACCACTCTGCAAAGGCCACGGGTGCCCCGAGCCAATGCCGCGGGAGCTTGGGGCTGAGAGACAGGAAGAAAACGCTTTATTTACAAAAAACAACTCGAACAACGACTCTTTACAAAAAAACAACTCGAACAACTATTTACAAAAATAAAAACAAAGCGAACACCAACTATTTACAAGTCCTCCTCTTCAACCATCCCCTCCTCTGCCGCTGGTCCCCAGATCTCTGCGGGCCCTGCAAGGAAAGCAAGCGGCACGGTCGTTTGGCTAACGAGCAGCCCCTCGCCTGGCAGAGCTGGGGGGTCCCAAGGCGGCTCCGCAGCAGCAGCTGCTTTGGGTCGGGGTTGGCCCCGATGGGCACTCGCTGTGCCACAACCCCTGCACACGCTGGGGAGAGTGGGACTGTGCCACCTGCACTGAGCCCCGGCTGGGCTTCGGGGGAGACTGGGCTTGCCCGGCCCTAAGGACCTGCTCCCTTCCCAAAGCAGACAGGTGCTCAGGGCAGCACTGTGGTGGCGGTTCTGCTGCCAGGATGAGGGCACGGGGCACCGTGTCCCTGCAAGCAGGGATCACCCACCCCAGACCCAGACCCAGACCCAGACCCAGCCCAGTGGCAGGCGACCCTCCCTCCCTGCTGGCAGTGGATGGGGAGCACATGCCTGTCCTGCTGCTGCTTAGTTGGTCTCCATTGGCGTCTCTTCCTCCATCTTCATGTCTACCTCCATCTCCTCCTCCATCACGATGTCTATCTCCATCTCTTCCTCCATCTCCAAGTCTACCTCCATGTCTTCATCCATATCCACTTCCATCTCCTCCATCTCCACCATCACATCCACCTCCATCTCCTCCTCCATCTGCAAAGCCATGTTCTTGGCATTCGCCTCAGGTCTCATGTCTCCAGCCTGGAAAGGGGCAGAGGAGGCAGCAACTCAGGCTGCAGGCAGGACCCGGCTGCTCCTGGCGAGCATCCCTGCGGCACGAGCCCAGGGCACCCATGGCTCCCCCGGGGACGAGTCTCCTCCAGGGATGCTCCATTGCAGCAGGGCGCCAGCAGCCCAGAAGGGTTTCTCCCAGCCCGTGGCCTTGCAGGGCTGTGTGGAGAGGCCAAGCCAAGCTCGCGGCCCCCCGAGCTCCCCAGAGCAGGGTCCCCATCCCACCCCATCCCCGCCTGCTCCGGCCTGCCTGGGCAGTGGGGGATGCCCTCCTCCCTGCAGCGGGGCCATACCGGCAGCAGAACAAGCCTCCTCTTCCTCGCGGCCTCCATAGTGCCACCTGGATGGCAGCAGAGAGGGGAAGGAGGTGCCGGGAGCAAGTGGGAAGGGCTGGGTCGGGGGTGCAAAGTGTCAGGAGCAGGGGAGAAGGGCTGCGGGGGGAGAAGGGCTGCGGGGCGAGCAGGGGAGAAGGGCTGCACTGGACTCGTTGGGCACTGGCAGTTGTGGATGGAACACGGGCCATGGCAACAGGTGCTCAGGGTGCCGCCTGCGCCGTGGGCGATGGGGACAACCCCTGAAGGGGCTGCAGCTTCACAGGGAACATGGGGGAATTTTTATGTACCCCTTGAGGCAAATGAAACACATGTACATGCACAGACAGAAAAGAAAATCAGAATCATGGCATGGTTGAGGTTTGAAGGGACCTTGAAAATAATCAAGTGCCCACCCCTGTGCCGTAGGAAGGGACACCTCCCACCAGATCAGGCTGCTCCAAGCCCCCTCCAGCCTGGCCTTGAACACCTCCAGGGATGGGGCAGCCACAGCTTCTCTGGGCAACCTGAGCCAGCGGCTCACCACCCTCAAAGTGAAAAATTTCTTCCTAATATTTAGTCTAAAACTCCCCTCTTCCAGTATAAAGCCATTCCCCCTTGTCCTATTGCTACATGCCCTAGTAAATAATCCTTCCCTGCTCTCCTGTAGGCCCCTTTATGGGCTGGAAGGCCACAATAAGGCCTCCCCAGAGCCTTCTCTTCTCCAGGCTGAACAACCCCAACTCTCTCACCCTTTCCTCACAGTAGAGGGGCTCCAGCCCTCAGATCATCTTCGTGGCCCTCCTCTGGACCCGCTCCAACAGCTCCATGTCCTTCTTATACTGGGGACTCTAGAGCTGGAGGCGGTACTCCAGGTGGGGTCTCACGAGAGTGGAGGAGAGGAGCACAATCACTTCCCCGACCTGTCGGCCACACTTCTGATGCAGCCCAGGATACGGTGTGCCTTCTTGGCTGCGATCGTACATTGCCAGCTCGTCTTGAGCTTCTCGTCAGTCAGCACACGCAGGTCCTTCTCCTCTAACATCACTTTTCGCCGCTGGCACCTTTGCTGTGGCAGCAAAACCTGGACGTTTGTCTTTTTTTGCTCCGGATGCCGTGGAGAGTGAAAACAGGTGCTTTTGAGGATGGACTCCGCAGGAAAGCAGGGAGAACCAAATTGTATGGGGCATTTGAAGGGGTTCCAGAAGGCAGTGAGGACCAGCATCACTTTTCCCCGCTGGCACCTTTGCTGTGGCAGCAAAAGCTGGACGTTTGCCTTTTTTGCTCCTAGCACCGCCGAAAGTGAAAAAAGGTGCTTTTGAGGCTAGAGTCCGCAGGAAAGCAGGGAGGGCCAAACTGTATGGGGCATTTGAAGGGGTTCCAGGAGGCAGTGAGGACCAGCATCACTTTTCCCCCCTGACGCCTTCGCTGTAGAGGCAGGAGCTGGACGTTTGCTTACTTTGCTCCGAAGGCTGCCGAAGATTAAAAAGATGTTTTTGAGGCTAGACTCCGCAGACAAGCAGAGAGGGCCAAATTGTCTGGGGCATTTGAAGGGGTTCCAGATGGCAGTGAGGACCAGCATCGCTTTTCCCCCGTGGCACCTTTGCTATGGCGGCAGGAGTTGGATGTTTGCCTTTTTTGTTCCGGAGACCACCGAGAGGGAAAATTTGGGTTTGAAGTGTAGTCCGCAGGAAAGCGGGCACTGGAAGCGGTTCCAGGAGGCAGTGAGGACCAGCATCACTTTTCCCTGCTGGCACCTTTGCTGTGGCAGCAAAAGCTGGACGTTTGTCTTTTTTACTCCGCAAGCCACTGAGAGTGTAAAATGTGCTTTTCAGCAAACAGTCCCCAGGAAACCAAGAAGACCAAAGTGTGTGGGGCATTGGAAAGGGGACCTCCTTTTTTCACTCTTGGCGCCCTCCACAGCAAAAAAGGAAAACACACACTTTAGCCCTCTCTGCTTTCCTGCGGACTCTCTTTTCACTCTCAACGGCCTCCAGAGCAAAAAACGCAAACGTCCAGCTCCTGCCGCCACAGCAAAGGAGCCAGGGGGGAAAAGTGATGCTGGTCCTCACTGCCTCCTGGAACCCCTTCAAATGCCCTACACACTTTGGCCCTCTCTGCTGTCATGCGGACTCTAGCCTCAAAAACATCTTTTTTCACTCTCGGAAGCCTCCTGAGCAGAAAAGGCAAACGTCCAGCTCCTGCCGCCACAGCAAAGGTGCTGGGGGGGAAAAGTGATGCTGGTCCTCACTGCCTCCTGGAACCCCTTCAAATGCCCCAGACAATTTGGCCCTCTCTGCTTTCCTGCGCACTCTAGACTCAAACCCACCTTTTTTCACAGTGGCCTACGGAGCAAAAAAGGCCAATGTCCAGCTCCTGCCGCCACAGAAAAGGTGCCAGAGGGGACAAGTGATGCTGGTCCTCACTGCCTCCTGGAACCCCTTCAAATGCCCCAGACAATTTGGCCCTTTCTGCTTTCCTGCACACTCTATCCTCAAAAGCACCGTTTTTCACTTTCGGCGCTGTTTGAGCAAAAAAGACAAACGTCCAACTTTTGCTGCCACAGAAAAGGTGCCAGGGGGGAAAAGTGGTGCTGGTCCTCACTGCCTCCTGGAACCCCTTCGAATGACCAGTTAACTGAGACCAGTTAAGCAACCTGGACATCCATAAATCCATGGGTCCAGATGGGATGCACCGCGGGTGCTGAAGGAGCTGTCTGAAGTCATTGCTGGACCACTCTCCACCATCTTTACCAAGTCTTGGGAAACGGGCGAGGTGCCTGAGGACTGGAGGAAAGCAAATGTCACTCCAGTCTTCAAAAAGGGCAAGAAGGAGGACCTGGGTAACTATACACCGGTCAGCCTCACCTCCATCCCTGGGAAACTGATGGAACAGCTTATCCTTGGTGCCCTCTCAAGGCATATCGAGGATAAGAGGGTCATTAGGGGCAGTCAGCATGGCTTTTCCAAGGGGAAGTCATGCTTGACCAACCTCATAGCCTTTTATGAGGAAATAACGAGGTGGATGGATGATGGCAAAGCGGTAGATGTGGTCTACCTTGACTTCAGTAAAGCATTTGACACGGTCTCCCACAGCATCCTCATGGCTAAACTGAGGAAGTGTGGACTGGATGATCGGATAGTTAGGTGCACTGCGAACTGGCTGAAGGAGAGAAGCCAGAGAGTCGTAGTCAATGGGGCAGAGTCCAGTTGGAGGCCGGTAACCAGCGGAGTGCCTCAAGGGTCGGTACTGGGGCCCATATTATTCAATATAGTCATCAATGATTTAGATGAGGGAATTAAATGTACTATCAGCAAGTTTGCTGATGACACTAAGCTAGGAGGAGTGGCTGACACGCCAGAGGGCTGTGCTGCCATCCAGAGAGACTTGGACAGGCTGGAGATTTGGGCAGGGAATAACTTAATGAAATACAACAAGGGAAAGTGTAGGGTCCTACATCTGGGCAGAAACAACCCCAGGTTCCAGTAGAGGATGGGGAGCTACCTGTTAGAGAGCAGTGTAGAGGAAAAGGACCCGGGGGTCCTGGTGGACAGCAGGATGACCATGAGCCAGCACTGTGCCCTTGTGGCCAAGAAGGCCAATGGCATCCTGGGCTGTATTAGAAGGGGGGTGGTTAGTAGATCGAGGGAGGTCCTCCTTCCCCTCTACTCCGCCCTGGTGAGACCGCATCTGGAATATTGTGTCCAGTTCTGGGCCCCTCAGTTCAAGAAGGACAGAGAGCTGCTGGAGAGAGTCCAGCGTAGGGCAACTAAGATGATTAAGGGAGTGGAGCATCTCCCTTATGAGGAAAGACTGAGGGAGCTGGGTCTCTTTAGTTTGGAGAAGAGGAGACTGAGGGGTGATCTTATTAGCGTTTATAAATATATAAAGGGGGAATGTCATGAGGATGGAGCCAGGCTCTCCTCAGTAGCAACCAATGATAGGACAAGGGGTAATGGATTCAAGCTGGAACACAAGAGGTTCCACTTAAATTTGAGAAGAAACTTCTTCTCAGTGAGGGTGACAGAGCACTGGAACAGGCTGCCCAGGGAGGTTGTGGAGTCTCCTTCTCTGGAGACATTCAAAACTCGCCTGGACGCCTTCCTGTGCAACCTCATCTAGGTGTTCCTGCTCCGACAGGGGGATTGGACTAGATGATCTTTTGAGGTCCCTTCCAATCCCTAGCATACTGTGATACTGTGATACTGTGACACACACACTTTCTCTGCTTTCTCTCTGCTTTCCTGCGGACTCCATGCTGAAAAAAACCTTTTTTCACTCTCGGTGGTCTCCGAAGCAAAAAATGCAAACGTCCAGCTCCTGCCGCCACAGCAAAGGTGCCAGCAGGGAAAAGTGATGCTGGTCCTCACTGCCTCCTGGAACCCCTTCAAACGGCCCACACACTTTGGCCCTCTCTGCTTTCCTGCGGACTCCATCCTCAAAAGCACCTGTTTTCACTCTCGGTGGTCTCCGGAGCAAAAAAGGCAAACATCAAGCTCCTGCCGCCACAGCAAAGGTGGCAGGGGGGAAAAGTGATGCTGGTCCTCACTGCCTCCTGGAACCCCTTCAAACGGCCCACACACTTTGGCCCTCTCTGCTTTCCTGCGGACTCTATGCTGAAAAGCAACATTTTTCACTCTCGGTGGCCTCCAGAGCAAAAAAGACAAACGTCCAGCTTTTGCTGCCACAGCAAAGGTGCCAGCGGGGAAAAGTAATGCTGGTTCTCACTGCCTCCTGGAACCCCTTACAATGACCCACACACTTTGGCCCTCTCTGCTTTCCTGCGGACTCTAGCCTCAAAAGCACCTTTTTTCACTTCCGGCAGCCTTCGCAGCAAAATAAGCAAACGTCCAGCTCCTGCCACCAAACCAAAGGAGCCAGGGGGGAAAAGTGATGCTGCTCCTCACTGCCTCCTGGTACCCCTTACAATAACCCACACACTTGGGCCCTCTCTGCGTTCTTGCGGACTCTAGCATCAAAACCAACTTTTTTCATTCTAGGCAGCCTCCGGAGCAAAAAAGGCAAACGTCCAGCTCCTGCTGCCACAGCAAAGGTGCCAGGGGGGAAAAGTGATGCTGATCCTCACTGCCTCCTGGAACCACTTCAAATGCCCCACACACTTTGGCCCTCTCTGCTTTCCTGTGAACTCTAGCCTCAAAACCTACTTTTTTCACTCTTGTCAGCCTCCGCAGCAAAAATGGCAAACGTCCAACTCCTGCCACAACAACAAAGGTGCCAGGGAGCAAGAGTCATCCTGATCCTCACTGCCTCCTGGAACCCCTTACAATGCCCCACACACTTTGGCCCTCTCTGCTTTCCTGCTGACTCTAGCCTCAAAACCACCTTTTTTCGCTCTTGGCGGCCTCCGCAGCAAAAAAGGCAAACGTCCAGCTCCCGCCGCCTCAGCAAAGGTGCCAGGGGGGAACAGTGATGCTGGTCCTCACTGCCTCCTGGAACCCCTTCCAATGCCACCCACACTTTGGCCCTCTCTGATTTCCTGCGGACTCTAGCCTCAAAACCACCTTTTATCTCTTTCGGCAGCCTCCGCAGCAAAAAAGGCAAACGTCCAGCTCCTGCTTCCACAGCAAAGGTGTCGGGGGAAGTGATGCTGGTGCTCACTGCGTCTTCGAACCCCTTCAAATGCCCCACACACTTTGGCCCTCTCTGCTTTCCTGCGGACTCTAGCCTCGAAACCACCTTTTTTCACTCTCGGCATCCTCCGGAACAAAAAAGGCAAACGTCCAGCTCCTGCCGCCACAGCAAAGGTGCCAGCGGGAAAGCCTCAAAAGCACCGTTTTTCACTTTCGCCGCTGTTTGGAGCAAAAAAGACAAACGTCCAGCTTTTGCTGCCACAGCAAAGGTGCCAGCGGGGAAAAGTGATGCTGGTCCTCACTGCCTCCTGGAACCCCTTCAAATGCCACACACACTTTGGTCCTCTCTTCTTTCATACCGACTCTAGCCTCAAAACCACCTTTTTTCACTCTCGGCAGCCTCCGGAGCAAAAATGCCAAACTTCCAGCTCCTTCTCCCACAGCAAAGGTGCCAGGGGTCAAAAGTCATGCTGGTCATCACTGCCTCCTGGAACTACTTCGAATGCCCCACACACTTTAGCCCTCTCTTCTTTCCTACGGACTCTAGCCTCAAAAGTACTTCTTCAATCTCAGTGCCGGGTGGATGGAAACACTCTCTGTCCAGTGTTGCCAAGTGATAGTACAAGAGGTAACGGCAACAGACTTGAGCATAGGAAGTTCCTTCTAAACCTAAGGAGGGACTTCTTCCCTTCGAGGGTGGCAGAGCACTGACACAGGCTGCCCAGAGAGGTGGGGGAGTCTCCCACTCTGGACACATTCCAAACCCACCTGGACGCCGTCCTGTGCAATTGCTGTACATGACCCTGCTCTGGCAGGTGGTGGGACGGGGGGAGCTCCACAGGGCTCTTCCAAACCCCACCATTCTCTGTCATTCTGTAACAGCAAAGTTGAAAACGCCTTTACCTCTCTTGAAGCTCCATCTTCTCCGCGTCCTCCTGCGCTTGTAAGCACATCACGCTAGAGTTGAGGTGGGAGCAGTTTGCAATTATGGAACCAGAAAGCCTCGTTTTTTCTGCCTTCAGCTCTGACAAATCTCTGCAGAAGAACAAAGAAAGGGCCAATGTTCACACCACTATCGTTTGCAGCTGACTCGCTTCTGAAGCACGTCATCGTGCAAGAGTAAAAGCTGGCGGAAAAGATGGCATCTCTCTTGGGGACGAATCACTCCTCTGACACTTGGGGAGCGTATGCCACTGCCAGGAGGCTTCAAGGACCTCCGATTACTCTCATTTATTGTTGCTCCTGCTCAATCTTATGAACATGCTCCAATTATCATTAATAGACGTGAGGAAGTTTGCCAAGGTCTCCAGACTTTTATGCCTACAGCATCACCCTGAAGCCACCTATTCCCATCCACACTCGGACTGCTCAGAGGCTCACGACAATATCTACATCATAACCATTTCAGGAAGGGGCTGTAAGAATAAGCCTAAAATGGTGTAACAAAAAAGCCCAAAGAACACGAGTCAGGCATACTCGACGTGTTTAGGAAGGCTTCGCATCAAGTAAGACAGATGGGTGACAGTAACCCAGAGTTGGAAATCGCACGCTGACACCAGAAGCAGGCGCGATTACGGCTATGCTGGTTTTGTTGGTGTAGAAGGCAACTGTGAGAAGGGAACCTCAGAGAGCCAGAGAACAACAAAACAATCATAACAAGAGCCATCAAACGCAGTCAAAGAAACTGGATAAACACAGTAACAGGGTAGAGAAGCTGATCTTTCTCTCAACACTACTGGTAGAGGAATAAGCGGATACAAACTGTGTCCAGCTATGCCTGTGTCTGTGTCAAACACCACCAGAGTTAAGTCATCCGTTCATGGCCTCGGCACTGCTGGCAGCCCGAGCCCCTCGCTTCTATCTGAAAACCAGCATCAAACAAAAGGACTCTGAAAAGCGCCTGCAGCACGCTTCCTGCCATTGCTTCCCACTGCCACAGCACAAATCATACCTTCAGCCGCAACTAACCCATCAGCCAGGCTCAAAACAGCAGGTGAAGAAGGGAAGTGACGTTTTCCTGCAGGAGATCTCGCCTCAGCTTCTACTCACCGGTCCGTGGCAGTCTTCATCTCCAGGAACTGACGGTGGAAAGTCACCACTTGACGCCACAGGCTCAGAAGACCATTACGGTCATCCCCGAAGTGGCTGTCATAACACTGAAGGTGCAAAGACAAAAAGAAATGCCGGTTCAGCCTTCGCTGTCACTGTACAAGTCTCTCAGACAGGAGAGAGTACAACCACCATGGCGGGGTCTCCTTTCAGAACCGTTCCAACAGAGGCATCAAGGACTGAAGAGGCACCACAGAAGCGTCCTCAGGAGAGCTGCCACCTGACTGCAAAGAAGGCAACATCCACACTCCTCCTGCAGGAGTGGCTCTCAGCAAAGCAAGCTCATCCCCATTCCCCGTCCCGCCTTGCAGAGGGCTCTCAGAGTCTTCCTGCAGGAAGACAAAGACAAGCCCCTCCAAGACCACTGTCACAAGCCAAGGCCTGGCTTGTTCTTCTGTGGGCTACTCCCAACCTGAAAACACGCAGACCTCTCGGAGCGGAGGTTTAACACCTATCAAGAAGACCAGCGCTCCTGTGGGACTGCCCTACAGCGCCCAGCAACAGCAGCGTTTGCCTTTAGGACCGAGCAGCACAGCCACACCACGTGGGCCTCTTCCATCACCACAAGTTGCTGACACTCCTCCATCCCACACCCCAATCTTCTGCTCCTCAACACCGACACATCCCCAGCAGAACCCCAACATTCTCACAGCACGGTCTCCAGGCCACAAATAAAACGCATTCTCACTCCACGCTGCCATCGCCTCTGACATTCCCACAGACCAGCCCTCACCTCATGTTCCATGCGCCATTCCCTCTCCTTCGCTTCCAGCTCCTCCTGGGCCCTCATCCAATCCACCCTCAGTTTGCCAACGTCGTCTTGGAGGGCTGCATTCACCTCACTCGCGTTCTCCAGGTGCTGCCACAGGACAGCGTTCACTTCGGACACATTCTCACACCTTGCAAAGGGAGGAACAGCAGTGAGGTCACTCAACAACCACCATCCACCAGCAGCATCCTCGGCATTTCCCAGCTCTGACTCTCTTCCCAAACTGAGCGGCAGTAAAAGCACTTTCAGGCATGAACCCAGAAGGCGCTCTGATGGCAAACTCGGTGCCTTCTCCTTGCTTTAAGCCTTCCATTGCTGTCTACACTTTTGGTTGCCCCTTCCTCTTCATTCTGAGGGTGCCCACAGTTAACGGCTTGCCTCCCCTTCCTGCTGCCTGACCACTGGACGCATCACTGCTCTAGAGCATTGTCCTGAGTCCCTCACCTACTGAACCACGGAATAATTCAGGCTGGAAAGGGACCCTTGAAGGTTACCCAGAGGAGCCCTCCGCTCAAAACAGAGCCATTCAGCACACAGCACTCTGACTGCACCACGGAACACGCTGTGGACCTTTCTCCTCTCAAAACTGCTCACCCAACCATGTCCCTTGGGGAGACCAGGTATCACTGACAGGTTTGCCCTCACTTCCGTGAGCATCTGGGGTACCGAGTATGAGGGAACACTTTTTCCTTGTACCTTTGGTGCTCCTCCTCCAACTGAAGCAGTGCTTTCTCCAGGCTGTGGTCCTCTGTGGCTTCCCACCTGCCTGGGAGGGAGCCTGAAGAAGAAAGGAAATGTTTAGTCAAACGCTTCTCTTCCCTTCGCTACCGCCAGCATCCATCGCTGTCCCCTCCTCTCAGGGGCTCTCTCAGGAGCTGGTGGCTTCTGCCAGGCATAACAAATGGGTCAGGACTACGGAGAGGAAGGGAGGGGAAGGGGTTCCTCCATGCGAGCAGCTCTCCTCAGTCTCCCACTGCTGCACTCTCACAGCGGGGGATCCTCAGCTCACGACCGTGAGGGCTCACGTGGACCTCAAGCCCGGGAACGCTCTCCTATGCTCCCACCCTCCGTTCCCTACGTCTGCTTTAGCCGGGAAGCAGAGAGAAAGCACAGAACCGGCTCCGTATGTTGGACGCCACCATTCTTGCCTTCCCAAACCCATTCTTTCTCAGAGACAGCCACAGGATGGCACAGGCCCTACGGCCCTCTCCCGAGACTCAGCACAAACCGTTACCCAGCAGTACAGCACTCCTGCACAGGACTAAATCCCTTCTTCTCGGCGTCTGCTGGACGGGCATCGCTGGGACTACCGGCTGCTCTAAGAACGGCCGCCGGACAGAACCCTCCGCTCGCAGCAGCTCGCTGTCCTCTCCCACTGAGAGCTTCTCTCTCTGCCCGCGCCACCCAACGCCACGCGCACCATCCTCCCGCAGCGCCCCGCACACTCACCCCGCCGCCTTCCAGCCGCTGCTCCAGCTCTCGCCAGCGAGTGCGGTACCGCAGGAGCTGGAGGGAGGGAGGGAGAGCCGCCGTCAAGAGGAGCGGAGGCAGCCGGGCAGCGAGCGGGCTCCTCCCGCCCCGGCTCTGCCCTCAGCCCAGCACATGCCCCGGCGCTGCCCATCGCCCGGGAAGCTTCGCCTCCCTCCAGGACGGCGGAGCCCCGCCGGGAGGCTCAGGGGTGCCCGCGGCAGGGCCGGGCGCCCACCACGCCGGGCCGGGCCGGGCGGAGCAGGGCGGCTCCCGGGGCCTCCCTCCGCCGAGCTCCGGGCTCGGCGCCGTCCCGGGCCCGGGGAGGGCCCCGCCGGGGCCGCGCCTTCGCCCCCCGAGGGCCCCGCCACCGCGGCCCGGCCCCGGGCAGCTCCCCCCGGGCGGGCGCCCCCGCTCCTCACCTTCGCCTGCAGCTGCCGCACCAGCACCGCTTGCCGGTGCTGCGCCTCCTGCGAGCTCTGCAGCCGGCGCTGCGGGGAGGCCCGGCTCGGCGCCGCCATGCCCCCGCTCGCCAGCCGGGCTCCGCCGCCCGACGGGCCGCGCGGCGGGGGCTGCTCCGCGGCCGGCCCCGACGGACCGCGGCCCGGCGCCTGCCGGGGCGGGCGGAGCGGCTCCCCCTGCCCGCCGGGCGCCACCGGGAGCCGGGCGGCGGGGCGGGAGAGGCGGGCTGGCTCGGGGCCGCGCTGTGGCGCCGGGCGCTGCCCTCCTGGCTGCGGGCTGAGGGTGCTGCCGCGGGGGAGAGGCCGCCGCGGCCGCCCTTTGCTCCGGCGAGCTCCGCTCGGAGACCGTTCCCGGCCCCGGCCGACGTTGGGGGCCCGCGAGGGGGGGCGCGGGGGCAAACGGGCCCCGCGAGCGGAGTGCCGGGGGGAGTCGGGGACAGCGGGCGAGAGGGCCGGCGCCGCGGGCCGTCGCCCGGGGAAGGCGGCGGAAGGGCCGCAGCTCTGCGGAAGGCTCCGCTGCGAAACCCCGACGGGCGCGGGGGGAGACACCGCCCCTTTCCCCCCCCCCCGCTTTGCGGCGGGACCGGCCCCGCTCGTGGGGAGAAGCAGGGCGGGAGGAGGTGGCCCCGAATCGGGGGGAACTACATCGGGGCTCTTCACCCGCCGTGCACACACCTGTGCGGGACAAGTTTCGGCTTAAGGGCAGAATCACGGGAGCCTCCCCTGGAGAACGGCTCCTTCCTCCGGCCAGCTCAGCACCGGCAGCCAGGACCCACCGGAGAGAGACGCACAGCCCCGACCCCGGCAGGAGGGAAGGAGGGAGGGAACGAGGAATGGGAACGGAGGGACGGACGGACAGGACGCCGCCCGGCCCCCCGCCTGCACACCCCTGGTGCCAGCGGGGAAGCGGCCCCTCCCCAGCCCGGGCACCCCCCACCCCCGCCCGGGCAGCCTCACCCCGGGCCAGCAGCAGCACGGCCGTGGCCCCCCGCCGCCGCCCCAGCCCGGGCTCAGGCTCAGGCTCGGGCTCGGGCTCGGGCTCCGCTGCTGCCGCCGCTGCCGCTGCCCGCACCCCCATGGCCGGCAGCGCTCCCCGCCCGACGCTGAGCAGCGGCTAATTAAGGAGGGGGCGGGGCCGCGGCTAACGAGCGCCCCGGGGACACCGCTCTCCAGCAGCCCGGGAACCCCGCTGCCGCCCAGTGCCCTCACCTCCGTAAGCGGGACCCCCTCTCTGCACAGGGACCCCCTGCCCGCGGGGCGGCCGTGCCAGCACTCCCAGCCCCCTCCAGCCCCGCGAACCCAGAGCAGCCGGGAACCACCACTCTGCAAAGGCCACGGGTGCCCCGAGCCAATGCCGCGGGAGCTTGGGGCTGAGAGACAGGAAGAAAACGCTTTATTTACAAAAAACAACTCGAACAACGACTCTTTACAAAAAAACAACTCGAACAACTATTTACAAAAATAAAAACAAAGTGAACACCAACTATTTACAAGTCCTCCTCTTCAACCATCCCCTCCTCTGCCGCTGGTCCCCAGATCTCTGCGGGCCCTGCAAGGAAAGCAAGCGGCACGGTCGTTTGGCTAACGAGCAGCCCCTCGCCTGGCAGAGCTGGGGGGGCCCGAGGCGGCTCCGCGGCAGCAGCTGCTTTGGGTCGGGGTTGGCCCCGATGGGCACTCGCTGTGCCACAACCCCTGCACACGCTGGGGAGAGTGGGACTGTGCCACCTGCACTGAGCCCCGGCTGGGCTTCGGGGGAGACTGGGCTTGCCCGGCCCTAAGGACCTGCTCCCTTCCCAAAGCAGACAGGTGCTCAGGGCAGCACTGTGGTGGCGGTTCTGCTGCCAGGATGAGGGCACGGGGCACCGTGTCCCTGCAAGCAGGGATCACCCACCCCAGACCCAGACCCAGCCCCAGACCCAGCCCAGTGGCAGGCGACCCTCCCTCCCTGCTGGCAGTGGATGGGGAGCACATGCCTGTCCTGCTGCTGCTTAGTTGGTCTCCATTGGCGTCTCTTCCTCCATCTTCATGTCTACCTCCATCTCCTCCTCCATCACGATGTCTATCTCCATCTCTTCCTCCATCTCCAAGTCTACCTCCATGTCTTCATCCATATCCACTTCCATCTCCTCCATCTCCACCATCACATCCACCTCCATCTCCTCCTCCATCTGCAAAGCCATGTTCTTGGCATTCGCCTCAGGTCTCATGTCTCCAGCCTGGAAAGGGGCAGAGGAGGCAGCAACTCAGGCTGCAGGCAGGACCCGGCTGCTCCTGGCGAGCATCCCTGCGGCACGAGCCCAGGGCACCCATGGCTCCCCCGGGGACGAGTCTCCTCCAGGGATGCTCCATTGCAGCAGGGCGCCAGCAGCCCAGAAGGGTTTCTCCCAGCCCGTGGCCTTGCAGGGCTGTGTGGAGAGGCCAAGCCAAGCTCGCGGCCCCCCGAGCTCCCCAGAGCAGAGTCCCCATCCCACCCCATCCCCGCCTGCTCCAGCCTGCCTGGGCAGTGGGGGATGCCCTCCTCCCTGCAGCGGGGCCATACCGGCAGCAGAACAAGCCTCCTCTTCCTCGCGGCCTCCATAGTGCCACCTGGATGGCAGCAGAGAGGGGAAGGAGGTGCCGGGAGCAAGTGGGAAGGGCTGGGTCGGGGGTGCAAAGTGTCAGGAGCAGGGGAGAAGGGCTGCGGGGGGAGAAGGGCTGCGGGGCGAGCAGGGGAGAAGGGCTGCACTGGACTCGTTGGGCACTGGCAGTTGTGGATGGAACACGGGCCATGGCAACAGGTGCTCAGGGTGCCGCCTGCGCCGTGGGCGATGGGGACAACCCCTGAAGGGGCTGCAGCTTCACAGGGAACATGGGGGAATTTTTATGTACCCCTTGAGGCAAATGAAACACATGTACATGCACAGACAGAAAAGAAAATCAGAATCATGGCATGGTTGAGGTTTGAAGGGACCTTGAAAATAATCAAGTGCCCACCCCTGTGCCGTAGGAAGGGACACCTCCCACCAGATCAGGCTGCTCCAAGCCCCCTCCAGCCTGGCCTTGAACACCTCCAGGGATGGGGCAGCCACAGCTTCTCTGGGCAACCTGAGCCAGCGGCTCACCACCCTCAAAGTGAAAAATTTCTTCCTAATATTTAGTCTAAAACTCCCCTCTTCCAGTATAAAGCCATTCCCCCTTGTCCTATTGCTACATGCCCTAGTAAATAATCCTTCCCTGCTCTCCTGTAGGCCCCTTTATGGGCTGGAAGGCCACAATAAGGCCTCCCCAGAGCCTTCTCTTCTCCAGGCTGAACAACCCCAACTCTCTCACCCTTTCCTCACAGTAGAGGGGCTCCAGCCCTCAGATCATCTTCGTGGCCCTCCTCTGGACCCGCTCCAACAGCTCCATGTCCTTCTTATACTGGGGACTCTAGAGCTGGAGGCGGTACTCCAGGTGGGGTCTCACGAGAGTGGAGGAGAGGAGCACAATCACTTCCCCGACCTGTTGGCCACACTTCTGATGCAGCCCAGGATACGGTGTGCCTTCTTGGCTGCGATCATACATTGCCAGCTCGTCTTGAGCTTCTCGTCAGTCAGCACACGCAGGTCCTTCTTCTCCTCAGGGCTGCTCTACATCCATTCACCACCCAGCCCATATTTGTGCTTGGGATTGCCCTACCCAGATGTAGGACCTTGCACTTGGCCTTGTTGAACTTCATGAGGTTGGCATGGGCCCACCTCTCCAGCCTGTCCAGATCCCTCTGGATGGCATCACTCCCCTCCAGCATCTCTACCTCGCCACACAGCTTGGTATCATTGGCAAACTTGCTGAGAGTGCAGTCTATCCCACTGCCCATGTCTCCGACAAAGAGATGCGAACAGCACAGGTCCCAGTACTGACCCCTGAGGAACACTACCCATCCCTGGTCTCCACTTGGACATCGAGCCCTTGACCGCAACTCTTTGAGTGAGACCGTCCAGACAGTTCTTTATCCACCAGATGGTCAGGAAGGAACACTGTGTTGGGCAGAGTCCTGCTGCCATCAGCAGTTCTCCAAGGAGTTTGCATCGATGCATGACCAGCAGATTCCTTCCATCCACTTGCCCCAGCACCCATCCCACAGCAGTTGCATGGGGCACCTCAGCCCAGCTGTGGCTGTAGCCCCCAGCCCAGCTCTGCTGCCCAAAGGTGGCTCCTTAGCGCTCCCATCCCCAGACGGCTGCAGGGCAATGCTGGGGCTGCTCCTGCTCTCATCCCCAAGGCAAACCCCACTCCCTGAGCAGTTACAATCTCAATTTCCCCTTAAAGGGATCAGCGTGTGTTATGGTTTGAGAAACCCACAATTTATTATTATATAGAAAAGGACTTGGGAATAAAAAAGGATATCCAGGAGTTGAAGTATAAACATATTTAATAAAGTGATATTAGATAAATAACATGAATACCACTAAAGAACCAACACTGATCCCAAAACCAATACAGAATATGCAAAGATTATCCTCAGCCCATTCTGTCCGTAGAAGCTGTGCACAGCACCCCACACACACCCCTCCCACGTATTTACCGACCAGTCTATTTCTCCTTCCAGAACAGTGCAAAAGGGCTTTTATTAACAAGAATGTAACGCTCCACTGTGATTCGGAGACAAACTGAAACAGGACAACTGCCCCACAGCCACACAGAACACGTTCCCGGGAAGGGCACAAGACAGGGACCCCGCGATGCTGCAGCTGCTCCGCGGCAGGAAAAGAAGGTTCAGCCCAGCTCCCGAGTCTCTGCCGCCGCAGCAGCAGCTTTGGGCTCCCCCACCGCGGCTGCGCAAGACTCGGCAGCTCTCGGCGAAGGTCTTACGGTTTCTGGCTGGTCTTGGCACAGCCATCTTGCGCCGGCATCGTCTGCAGACGGGACAGCTGAAAGAGGCAAAAGGCCGAGCTCAGACAAGCCCACGCGCTTGGGCCCATGCGGAGCTCCACGGTAGCAGCTGTCGGGGAAGACGCACCCTCTGACGCCGGCCCCGACAAACACTTGGTCCTCCTGGAATGGAAGTCACAGGTTCCCAGAGTCACCCTCACCTGAGCTCACATTACCAACAAGTCCAGTTGCTTTCTGGCACACCATTCACACTGACAACACCCAGACCTTACGAGGAGACCCTTCCTCCTCCTCACCTGGTTCTGCAACTCAGCTACTCAACGACTGCACTGTGCGTTGAAGTCCTCCTGTGAAGGAAAGGTGAGGATTTCTTTTCAGTCTCCACTCTGGTCAGGGCCACTGTCTGTCTTCAACTTCTGTGAGGTATACCCTGGGGGCTGCTGCCACTGGCATTTCCCATCCTTCCTCCGTACGGCCAGAGCTGTCTCCACCAAGGAAGGGTCTGTTCTCACCTGGCTGGAAGCAGGCATCTCGTGCTGCTCAGCCTCAGCGAGAGAAACTCCACCTGCATCTGGCAGCGACCGACCTCTGCAAAGTCTCTTCAGTCTCCTCCGCTCACGCTCCACCTGCACGTTGCATAGCAGAAAGGGTCACAGAAACCTGCCACCAAACGACGAGCAAAGGCACCTCTGGACATCAGGGCAAGGAGCTGTCTGCTCACAGACTCTTCATTGCACCCCACAACACTGGGGGCAAAGAGCAAGCCAAGTAGCCTATGGAAGAGAAAGAGCAAGAGGAGCCCCTTCCTGACACAAGAGCGCCAAGTGTGTGTGTGTACGGGGACCCTGGGGCAAGAAGGGGGGTACCGCAGTGAAGGTGCATCTGCGAAGGCAACGGGGTGCCAGGAGAGAGGGAAAAGACAAAAGTGTGCGTCCACGGGGGAAAGGGGCAGAGGGAAGGAAACAAGCAGAGGACTCCAAAGTGCTGTCGGTGGAAAAGCGGTGTCTTCCAGGGGACCGGGAGCCTTTGCAGAGGCAGCAAAAGCCTGTTTTACCTCCTCAAGAGTCCTCCTCAGGTCAGCGTTGTAGATCTTCAGCTCCGTCTTCTCCAGGTCCAGCTCTGCAACTGCTCGCTCCAGACATTCCACCCGCTCCGACAGGAGTCTCTTCTCCGAGGGCCATGGTAGCTGCTGCCCTTCTGCAATAGGCTGCTGGGAATTCAGAGGGGACATCACGTGAGCTGGTGCCACAGAAAGGTTAGAAGGGCCACAATCGACACATCTCGGGGAGTGACCGGACTCAGGAATGGACAGTGTTACGTCCCAAAACAACACACTCCCTTCCTAGGGGCCCTCCTCCTCATCACCCTGGAGAAATTGTGGACCTTGGAGTTGTTTATTCTGGACTCGCTGCCTGCTAGTTTTGTTTAACGTCCCCCATTCTCTTCAGAGAGAGACCGGAAACATTCATTTCCTATTCCACCACTTCACGGTTTTACAAAGGTCTGCAGTATTTCCAGCTCCCTCTCTCAGCCATTCTTGTCCATCTTCAAGACTTCCACATTTACAGGTTCCTCTTAGGGAAACTATTTAACACCTTTGGTCATCCTTTTGACCTCCACTGTATACTCTCGTGCCCATAGTTCCACTCTCTGTCCTTGGACAAACAACCATGCAGGATGTGGGTCAAGCACGTATTTCTGCAGTCATAAAATACTCTGGGTTTGTTCTCCCTTCCCTTTACCCGTTACATCATCACTACAGAACTGCTCTTTGAAAAAAAGCACGTTATCAGCCAAGCCCTGTGCGCTGCTCTGAACCTACTCAAGAGGCACCTCCCCTCTCGGGGGTTTCTGGATGAGCTGCTCCTTGAAGCAATCTCTGACAGCCTCTATAAGTAGCCTTGATATCAGCACCATACCCATCTATACGGCTGCAACTGCATTGCCCCATCTAACGCTGTTGCATACCTGATCGAGATGGATGCAACTGAAATCTCCCATTGTTTTCACACTTCCTGCCCTTGTCACTTCTCTGCTTCCCATCAACAGAACACAATACCTGTCATCATCCGTATCAGGCTGGTAGTAATATTTCTCAAGTAATGCAGAAGTGTATAATGCCTAAATACAGTATTTCCTTAGCAGCATTATTTATACACCCATATACTAACAAAATGCTAAAAGTACGGGCAGGGTCCCAGGCAAGTTTGCAGGACGGGCTGTTGCAGCAGTTCTGCCAGCAGTACCCGGGTCAGATGTTGGAGAAATCCACACAAATTTGCCTCTGTGCTTTTTGGACTGCGGCACAAGTTAGTGCTGGATTCCCAATGAAGCCTTCAGCCTCACCAGGAAATGGTACGAATACCATTCCTTTAATACCCTGGAAAAGCTGTACCTCAGAGGTACATCCTCTAAGTATCCTCTAAGCACCAGCACTGTTGCTGCCCTTCAGCCGTCCTTACAAAGTTCTACTCTGTTTACTACATGAGTTTGCTCAGCTCTGCCCTTTCCTTTCCATGCCAATCCCTAACCATGACACGGTGGTTCAGCTTGCCGAGAGAGGAGAGAACCCATTCCCCACCCCCAACTTTGGCATTCCTGTTAATCTCAACAGCAGCTCTGCAGTTCTTTCCGTAGTTCTGGGCTTGACAGACCACAGTCGAGCAGGGGGATGGTCTCTGGCCGGAGCTCTGCAGATAGGCAAGCCTGCTGCCTGCAGTGGGGTTTCTTTGGCCAAGCAGGTCAGGTATTTACGGGAATATACATTCCCATATCTTGATGGGAAAGACCTTTAGAATCCTTCACAAACTTTGTAGTATAGTGACGATCAGTCACAGTGCCTACCTGAAGATGGAACCGGTCCCTGTCCCTCTCGGAAACCATACTCTGCAGGATGGCGATTTCTTCCCTCAGAGTCCCGTTGGCCGTTTCGCTCTTGGAAAGGGCACCAGTCAGTGCTTGTGCCTTCTCCTTCCATTCCATTTCTCTGCTTTCCGTCTGCTTCAAAACCACAATCACACGCTCCACTGCTTCCCGCTCATCTGCCAGTTGCTGGGTGAGCTCCTTCTGCCTTTGCAAGAGACCCTCTCTCTCCTGGAGAACTCTCCTCTTCTCCGCTTCCTCTTCCTCCCATTTTTGGAGTTTCTGGAGTTGTTTCTTTAGCGTCTCGTCGTCACCTTTCCATCGCAAAGCTGACATCAATTGTTTCAGGAGTTCACTCTGCCTCCTCAGCTCTTGTTCCCTCCTTGCCAGAGTCTTCTCTAAAGACCTGACTGTCTCTCTGGGACTCAATCTCTTCATCCTTCTTGGTCAGAGTCTGCTGAAGAAGTTTTAGCTCCCAATCCTGTTTTTCTTTAACTGCTTGCAGCCTGTCTCATTCATGCTGAAAAACAGGGAGGAAAAGACTCAAAAATTCCACCTACCTATCTTTGGGTTTCATCCCAAATCTGAACTCTCTCTTAGCTTTTTCCTCTTTCCGTCTCAAAAGCACATTCCTTCAGCCACTTCTTTCTGCTTTGCTCCCCAGCTCTGCTGCCACTGGAACCCCTCCTTCCTCTTGCTCGGCTCTGGAGCTTACCAGGCTCTGGGCTTTCAGGGCCTGCAGTAGTCCTCGCCTCCTCGGACCCAGGACTTGGGGTTTCTCTCCTTCCTCCTGCCCCTCACTCGCATACCTGCCTCTCCCAGCTTACGGCCACTTGCCAACCGCCTCTTCTTGCAACCTCCCCCACTCCTCACACTCACCTGCCCCTTCTCTTGCTGCTCTTTCACCTCCTGCCTGAGCTGCTCCACCTGCTGGTACGCTTCTCGCAGCTCTCCCTCCCTTTGCCGCAGCCTCTCTAACACAGCACTCTTCTCACGCTCCTTTTCCAGCAGGACCTGCACAAAACACACAGAAGACAGGTTGGAACTTCCCATACAAAATCTGGGTGCCGAGACCCAAAGACGCGTGGGCTCACGCCTTCTCCAAGCACTCCGCTGCTGGTCCCCTCGCCCCTCATCTGCCCCCTTGGAGACACCGCTTCCTAAGGGAGACTGGCAGGATAAACACGGTCCATCCACCCTCCGTCTGGGACTCAATCTCCCACAAACTCTTAGTCATCTAACAGGAAAATGTGTGGCTTTTCTCAAGTGTCTCGCCTTGCTGGTGAGGGTTTCTCTCCTGTTCTGCTGCATCCTTCTTATGTGGCTTCCTATGAGAGATCTCATTCCCGGTCCCAGACATAGCCCTGCTCACCTTTCTCCTCACCAAATTCCACACAGAAAACACAGAGGGCATGCTCCACGCAGCCCCATATCCAGCCATCTCCCACAGCTCCAGCCTTGCAAAAAAACATGCAAGTTCTCCTTTCACACTCTTCAAACACCAGCCTCTCACCTTGGATCACCTCCCTGGCCTGCGTGACTGTGTGCAGCTGCATTTCCAGCTACTCCTGGCCATCTCCAGCTGCGATAAGCGCTGCTGAGCCGCAAACAGGCGGGATTCCAGGGTCTCCTTCACTGACCTGCAAATGGCCAAGAGGGAGAGAAAGGAGGTTCTTGCTCCTGACACCCACAGGGAGGTTCTCCAGGAAGAAGCAGTTCCAGATCCCCACCCCTGCCTACGGAAAATGGCTCACACAGAAACTCTTACACAGAAAGCCCGTTTCTGCCATTTCTGCCACAGCAATGCAGCCCCTCCAAGGCAGTGCCCAGTCTTTCCTTAAAATCTCATGCTTGGAGCAGCACTGCTGAGAAACCACAACTCCATTTTATAGGAACCAGAAGTATCAGAGAGGAGAAACACCTATCCTTCTCTTTAAACTGATGCGACTTCCAGACAAAAACTGGGGCTGAACATTTCAGCACAGCCCAATAATGGACCAAACAGAATTCAGCTGCATCAACTAAGAGAAGGTGCAGCACGGAAGAAGCAGCAGCTCTCAAGAAACACACTGCGTCCAAATGGTGTCTATCAGCCTGGCTAACAACCTGCTTGGGAGCAGCAACGTAAAAGTCCAGAAGTGTGACAAACAATCTCTGAAACGAAACACCATTTGTACAGCTCTGCCACTTCAGGAGTCTTCTAGAAAACATCTAAGCAGAGGACAAACGTCTCCATATTTTTTCATTTTCATTTTCTTTTTTTCCCTTTTTTCTTTCTTTTTTTTTTCTTTCTGGAAAAGCAGAACTTGTCACATTTGATCTCAGAAAGCTGATACAGCAGAAGCACAGAAGTTCATTCCTTCCCTGTACAACCTCCCTGTGGGGTCTGTGTCTAACAGCAGGGGGTAAGGCATACAGGACCCAGATGGCAGTGAGGGGCAAGAACCCCTGAAGACTGGAGAGCATTCAAAAGTGCTTTCCCTGCTGCTGGTGTGACCGACTCTCGGGCCTGCACCATGCTTAACACAAGGTAGGTCCGAAACAGAAGGCCCTCCAGATTTTCAGCACGAGCCTCAAGTTTCACACTAAAGGGCAGTGTCCTAATCACAACATCTCCATGCCATAGCCCTGAATTCTGAAGATCCTAGGAATGTGTGATGGGGCATAACCATGAGCCCGAGGCTCAGGAGAGCTTTGCCAGCTTTAGCTGGCAGAAAATAACCTCCAAATCATGGCATAGTTTCTTTTCGGTTTGAGATTCTTCCATTTTCAGTCCATGGAAGTGAAAACCTCCGAAAAGCACACAGGAGGCAGTAAAATCTCGTGGAATGATTACCACTGTCATCTCTGCAGACACTACACCCTGCCCTGCCCAGGGTCTCCTCCCTGCCTTTACCTGGCCTCTGCCAGCTGCTCGGAAAGGCCTTGTCTGTCCCGCTCCGTGGCTGCCAGTCGCACCTCTAGGGCAGCCTTCTCACGCACCAGCAAGTCCTTCTCTTGGCACACCTCGGCCAGTGCCTGCCCTTGGCCAGAGGACTCCTGCCGCAACTGCTCCAGGCCACTGCTCGCCCACTCTAGCTGGCCACAAGCTGGAAAGCGGGAGAAAATACAGTGAGAGAACACATTGGTAGCACAACAAATAGATTATTTTAAGTCTCCCTTGGCTTAATGCTGCAAAGGCATTGGCCAAGGAGTGTTCACAGGGTCACAGACTCCTCTCACAGAGCATGATGAACTTCTTAAATCCCTTCAGGGTCCATCAAACACATGTCCCTTGTTATTCCTTGTTCTGAAGCATCAATGAGTCTGAACATCTCACTTCTGCAGATCCTTGTCATCTCGGATTATTTCTATGCCTCCCTCCGGCGGGACTAATACCTCACTCACGGACTCCACTTGACAAAGCAAGATGGAACAGAAGCCACACTTGTTTCGAAATAAGGATTGTGCCCACGATTACCTGGGACATGGACCGCTCTAAGGACCATGCAAAGCTTGGGGTATGTGGGGTGGGTGGGGAAGGTTCCCTGAATGAGATCTTGACTTTGGGAATGATACCTACTGAAAGAAAGGGCTGAGGTTCTTCTGGGAATGCCCTCCTGAGCTGTGAGCTACAAGAGACTGTAAGAGCTACAAGTAGGAGCTGCAGTGCCTCCATTGGAGCATCTCCCTTCTTCCCTCAGCTGTGCTTTTCACTGCAACCTCAGCCATCAACTCCAGGCAGTCCAGCAGGAACTAGAGAAAGTATCTGAGCTAAAACCAGGGCTAAATCTCTGGCTCAGAAAGAGCTCAGACCATAAACAGTTCACTTTAAAATCACTGCTTCTTGGAGATGTTTGCCTCTCCTGGAAGTTTCCCCTTCGCTGCTTTGACCAGTAATGCTCCTCCTTGGCACAAGGCAACCTCTGGGTACCTGGTGCCTAAGCCCTGGATGCAGGTGCCATTTCTCAGTTCTCCTACTGGTGTGGGATCTGGAAAAAATCCCATGTACTCAGGCACAGTGGCTGCTGTGAAACAAATGGGGACCAAGGGTGACCTGTTGGAAGGGGGACAGCTGAAGCTGATGCCACAGGTAATCTTGGAGCTCAAACACTACTAAGCACTGGATTGGGGATGAAAGCAAAACTGGATTTGGGGTGAAAGCAGGAGCAGGGTGGGTACCGGGTAACTGCTGTATCCCATTGAAGCAACACAGACATTTCGATGTCAGGAAGTACACAGAGGCATGACAGGGACTTGGAAGAAGGAACACTACTATGGAGATAGATTCCCACTGCTCCTCGTTTCTGTAGGGTAACAAAGCTCGGCAGTGCGGGGCTCACACCATAACGTTGTGTTCAATTGAGGCAGCAGCCTGGGTGTGGAACGAGCGCGCTGCCTGCCCGGACTAGGGACCAGGAGGTGTCAAAATCTCCCCTTTAAGGTGCCAGACCAAATCCAGAAGGAGCCTCAGATACCACTTCTGTGGAGTTATTGGGCTCCAGGTGTTCCACAGGCACGTAACACTACGGGACATGCACTTCCCCGTGTTACCCTCTTGCAGGTACAATGATGGTGTCTCATGCCTGTGTGCGGAAGACTTGGTTAAAGCAGTGCCCTTTGGTTCCCCCACTGCTCCCCTCCCGCTGTGCTCAGACCTGCTCCCTGCAGAGCTGCTGCTGACTCCACGAATGTGACTCACCGGGGTGAAGCCACCAGGCTGGCTTCTCGCTCTGCTGGCTGCGTGGTGGCAGGGAAGCAGTAACCACAGGGTGAAAGTGCCAGTGTCGGGGCAGCGGGCAGCCCGCTCCCCCACTCAGCTCAAGAACACTCCGAAGGGCTGGGAATGTCACCACGTCAAAGCCAAACCGCACCTGGGACAGAGCAACTGAGAGACGGACGTGCCCAGGCGGTTGTGTAAACAGCTCTTCTTTCTTTCTGGACAATTAAAACGTTTGCCTTACTGCACTGCTGTTAGCGCTTCGGTGGGGGGTTGTTAATGGGTGCCCAGCTCAGCCCCCCGCGCTCAGCCCCCCGGGCCGGGGCAGACGGAGGCAGGGCTGCGCTCACTGCCGGCTGTGTGGCATGGCAAGGAGCAGAATAAACCGTGCAAGTTTTAACAGCTCTAGTGTGCGCTGTGTGTGGGAGGGGGGACTGGGGGTGAGTGGGGGGCTCTGGGAGGCACCGAGAGGCGCTTGGAGGGGTTGTGAGGGGACTTGAAAGCGAACACAGGGGCCAGGAAGGAAAACGAGTGGCCCTGGGGCATGCCAAAATGCAAACACCTCTGAGGGACACTGAAACCCGCTCCAGTTTTAGGATGCGCCAGTTCTCCACAGCTCAGCCCCACAGCGGTGTGACTAAAGCAGAGGATGGGTAGCTGGGGCTATCTGGGGGCTCGCCATTTTACAGCCCTCTCTTCCCCAAAGCGGAAAGTAATTCACCCGTGAGGAGGGAGACGATGCTGACAGGAGATGGCAGGACTCAGCAGCAGCACCGTCCTCTGTCCCCAGCAGCTGAATTTGTTCCTGTGACTGTGCCCTGGGCCACACTCCCGGCTACCCACTGCCCCCCCCCAGCTAGGTCCATCTGGGTGTCCCGGGGAGCAGGACCCAAAGCTGGACTCAGAAGTGGTCCTGAGGAGAGGTAATGGTGGGACTGAGGAAGAGCAGGGGCAGGGACAGGGACAGGGACAGGAGCCGGGCAGGGGATGAGGCAGGGACAAGAGAAGGACAGGGACAGGGACAGTGCAGGGGAAGGGGCAATGGCAGGAGCAAGGACAGGGAAAAGGGAAGGGCAGAAACAGGAATGGGGAAGGGCAGATGCCAGGGACGGGGCAGTGTGGGGGTGGGGGCAGTGACAGGGATAAAGACAGGAACAGGGCAGGGGCAGTGCAGTGGCAGTCACAGTGCCGAGGGCCCGGCCGGGCAATGGGCAGGGACAGGGACAGGGACAGGGACAGGGACAGGGACAGGGACAGGGACAGGGACAGGGACAGACTCGGGGGCAGGAGCAGGGTCAAGGGCAAGGCAGGGGCTGGGACAGGGACAGGGACAGGGGCTGGGTAAATGACAGGGACAGGGACAGAAGCACTGGTATGAGCAGGGGAATGAAAAGGGCAGGGGCAGGGAGCGATGTTGGGCAGGGGCAGGGAAAGGGAGAGGGGCAGGGGCAATGATGGCCACCCTGTGGCTGCTCAGGCTGGGCGCTCCGTCCTGGCTCCTGAGCAGGGGCTGAGTCCCAGGGGAGGCTTTTGGGGCCACCAGGACCTCCCGGCCATGCTGGGCACCAGGAGTACAACGCTTCCAGCTGCCAACATGTGGTCACCGCTGCCACTAGAGTCTGGTGGGGACAGCGGAGCTGGCACCCATGCACCGGTGGACAGTCAGGACTGATGGGGCTGCAATGGTCCCTGCCATGGCAGTGAGGAGCAACCCCAATAATGCCTGCAGTGGGGCCAGGGCCTGGGCAGGCCATTGTGGCCATCATGCCACCATGCGGGGCACGCAGAAACACCTGTGTTGGCATAAAAGTGATGTTGTTATGGTTGGGCCCACAGGTTCATGGCCATGCTGGCTGCTTTTTGGCGAGAGGCCACCAGCGGTAAGGGGACACACCGGGGCACCACAGCCCCTCCCTGGTTTGCAGGGCAAACCGGGCCCTGAGGCACGGGGATGCCTCAGCTGGGGCTTCCCTCCTCCTGCAGCCACCGAGCCCTGGATCTCCCAGGGGTGCAGCTCCCCCGACCACAGGACGCCAACCCCAGCTGTCCCTCCCAGCGTGAGGGACATGTGCCACCATGTCCGCTGGGCAGGTGTCAGCAGTTGCCACAACCATTGCAACAGTCATGTTGCAAAAAGCATCACCGGCACAACCTGCCTGTTGATCCCAAAACAACACCCTACCCCCTGCCTGTGGCCTCGGGCTCCCCGCTTGGTGACCCAGAGCCCAGCCCAGGCAGCAGCCTGGGTGTGAAGGAGGTGATGGCCATGGGCCACCCGACGCCTGGCTGGAGGGGGATGCCTGCCCACCCATCTCAGTCCCACGCATGTCCCGGTTCTGCAAGGGCACATGTCCTGGACCCCCACAAGCCAGGGCAGGCTGCTGGCACCCCCACCCAGCCGTGTCACGCACAGGCAGCCAAGGAGGGGCCAGCGCGGGTGAACATTAACCCCGGGGCAGTGTCAAGGGCTCCCTGGCAGTGCGGCTCCCAGCACCTGCAGGCCTGTGATGAGGGGGCTCCGTGCCCGCTACCACCTTCTGGTAGGTCCGGCATGGTGTGGTGGGGTCCCACGTGACAGCAGGGGCGCTGGGAACAAGCAAGGGGCTGGGGAGGTGCGGAGGGTGACAGGCACGCTCAGGACCTGCCCCTTTAGCCCTGCTGCACCCTGAGGGCCAGGACACCTCCTGCTGCATGAGCATGGGGCTGCCCTCGTTTGACCCTCTCATCCCCTCAGGTGTTTCCTGCCCATCCCCACCAGCAGCAGGGACCCGCTGCCCACCCACCCTTGGGCGGGGGCTGCACCCACAGCCACCCTAAGCATGTGGCCAGCTGAGACACTTGTCACCAGCTGCCATTGGGAGGGACCAAGGCACATCCCTGGCCCTACACGTGCTGCGGCACCAGCCTGGCTCTGGGCAAGGAGGGGTGATCACGGCCAGGCTTCACCCCTTCTGCTGGGGCTGATGTTGGGCTGAGGTTGTGGAAGCATCCCCTGCTTTCTCTTCCTCCTCCTCACCGCCTCTTCTCCCCTGGGCAGCCCCACACCTTTGAACTTCCGTGTGCAGTGGTGGCATGGCCTGACAGGGTGCCAGGGTACGGCATGGCACTGCATGGCACGGCAGGGCTGTCAGCAGCTGCGCTGGAGCCATCAAGCACCCATCCTTGCACCTTTGGGCCCCTTCGCCAGCCCCTGGATGCAGGGTGGGAGCTGCTTCCTCAGGGATGCTGCTTCCTCAGTGCCACAGGGATGCTCACCTCCACCTGTCCCCAGCCCAAGGAGGACAAGGAGCTGCCCGTGGGCTGTGGGGAGCCGGCCAACGAGGTGCAGCGGGGCTGGGAGGGAGCCCCGGCAGCAGCCCCGGCCCTGGAGGAGCCATGCAGGCTGGTGCTGAGCACGCCGAGCAGCGTCCTGCGGGATGAGGAGATCCAGGAGGTGAGGGACCCTCCTGCCAGCACGGGGACACCATCCTCACCTTTCCTGCACCATGCGTCCACGGCCGCTGCCCTGCCAGGAACTGGTCCAGTGCGAGGCCAGATGGGTGACATCCCCCTGTCCTCAGGGACAGCCACCTCAGCAGCACCTCTTGGGGGTGCTGGGGGGAGGATGCTCAGGGAGACAGCTCAGCAAGGGTCTTAGGGTGAGGATGCTTGGGGGGAGCATCCTGGGAGGCTGCTGGGGGCCGGGAGCTTGAGGAGACCCCTCAGAAGCATGCTTGAGGGAGGGGGGGATGCTTGGGGACACCTTTTGGGAGGATGCTCAGGTGGGAGGAGGTCTCTTGAGAGGACACTTGGAGGGGGAGGGTTCTTTCAGAGATTTCTTGGGGCGATGCTTGGGGTGGGGGAGAGGATGCCGCTTGGGAAGAGCTCCTGGGGGGATGCTTGGGGCGGGGGCAGAAGCAGCCTGCCAGCCCCGACTGAGCCCGCTCTGCCCCAGCTGGGCCCCCACCTGCCCCCCCGGCTGACCCAGCAGCCCTGGCGCCTGCTGTACTGCACTGGACGGGACGGCTTCAGCCTGCAGACACCGTACCGCTGTGGGGGCCAGATGGGCTCCCCGGCCCTGCTGCTCATCAGGGACACGGAGGCACAGGTATGGCCGGGCCCCCCCAGCCCCGCTGCCCCACAGCACTGGGGCCAGCGAGCCTGGTGTCCCCCCGGGGCTGGCCACGGCCTTGCTGCTGCCAGCAGGATGGGGGATGCGTTCCGGCGTCGGGGAGCCCCACCGAGCACTGCGGCATGGGACTTCCCCCTCTCTGTCCCCCCCAGGCCTTCAGTGCCTTCTCTGCCACCACCATTCACTGCTGCAATGGCTTCTACGGGACAGGGGAGACCTTCCTCTTCTCCTTCTCCTCGGAGCTGAAGGTGGGGGCCGCAGGCTGCCAGCTGTGGGGTTCCATGGGGTGGGGGGGGAACCTGGGAACCAGCCACACCAGGGGGTCCCCAAGGTGCTGGGGAGGGGTCTGGGGCGATGGTCTAGGCTGACATGACCACACTTGGGTGAAGCGGCCGGGGGACCCTGCCTGGGGCCCCTGTAGTCCCACAGGCTCATCCCAGCTTGGGGGGTGTCAGGGAAGGGGACCCTGCCCAGCCGGGTGTCACGAGGGAACCTCCACGTGCCAGGGTGGTCACAGCCTGGCCTCGGTGGGACATGGAGGCAGCTCAGGCACATCTGGCTGCACCAGTGGGGGTCTGTGTGTGTGATGGGGCTGGTGGCATCAATGGGTGGCAGCTGTCCTCTGGTGGGGCAGGCCCCAAGGCTTGGCCAGATCTTCCTCTGGAGAAGCAGGACACAGTGGGGACAGGCAAAGCCAGCTTTGCTCAGCAGTCCCCTGCTGTCCCTCGCAGGACAGCGACAAGGATGGAGACAGGGGTGCTGTGCCCCAGCCTGCAGTCCCAGCTGACTGCTGTCCCCATGCAGGTGTTCAGGTGGATGGGCAGGAACAACTTCTTCATGAAAGGGGATGTGAACCTGCTGATGGTCGGTGGAGGCAGGTAGGAGCCGTGCCAGCAGCTTTAGCAGCCCACGGGGTCCCCAGGCCTCATAGCGCTTGGGGCCACGATCCGAGCCCAGGCTACCTCATGGAGCTGGGTCTGGATGTGTGCCGGTGGTTTGAAGCCAAAAACAGCAGTGGAGGTTGTCCAGCAACACTGGACCTGACCCTGCTGGCGGCAGGCCTGCCCGCTCCCTGCCTGCAGGCAAGGTGGCAGCCCCAGGGGTGGCTGCTGGTCATGTCTTGTCCCCATTTTGCCCAGTCCTTTTGCCTGGCATCCTCAGCAGGAGGGCACCCAGGAGTGAGAACAGGGAGCTGGCTCGGGAGATCTCCAGGCATGGAGGAGGCAGGAGAGGGGACCCTCAGCCACTGGCACCTTCCCAGTGGTAGATTTGGGCTGTGGCTGGATGGAGACCTGCACCACAGGGGCAGCCACCCCTGCTAGACCTTCGACAATGAGACCCTCTCGACCCGGCAGGAGTTCTGCGTCCAGGATCTGGAGGTGTGGGGCCTGGCCTGACGCCGCAGCCCACACCTGGGACCAAAGGTGGCATCGGTGGGGGCACTTTGGTACCAATGTCTGGTGCACAGCTGTTCCCTGCCAGCATCTGCCGAGCCTGCTGGATGGTACACAGCCTCACCCCTGCCTCCCTCCACCCTGTCCCCACCAACATCTCCATTTCCTAAGCCAACAGCCAGTGGGGGCAGCATGACGGGGACAGGCTGCAGGGGGATCTCAGCCCACCGCAGTGCTGTTGTCACCATGTCAGGGTCCCCAGGCTGGCTGCAGGACAGCTACCCACCCCCCCCCACGCCAGCATCGAGCACGCTGCCTGGCCAGGACAATGCTGAGCCACCCCAGGAGGAGGGCGCATGGCAGGGCCAAGCACTGCAGGGGCCCCAGGTGGAGGAGCAAGCTCTGAGAGCAGCATGATGCCAGGAGCACCAAGCAAGCCCAGGCAGCCTCTGCCCCACAGGCCACGGCCCCCAGGGGTGGCACGGGCAGGTGATACAGTCATCAATAAACAGGCAGAGCTGTGCTCCCAGCCTTGTCCTTGTGGTGGAAGAGACAAACAGCACCATGAAGTTGTGCAAAGCGAGTGGTGGGGAGCAGACTGTGCCCTGTCCCAGCCCGGTGCTGCATGCCCACAGCAAGCTCGGGAGGTTGGCCTGGGCACTGTGGGGACCCATCCCCCCTCTGCCAGAGTCCACACTCTCTGTGGGCTTCCTCCTCAGGGGCATCCAGGCTACACTGGGCATCTCGCCCCAACCTGCTCCCAGTGGGGAGGGGATGACATGAGCCCTCCTGGGGCCTCTTCCCACCCACAGCTCCACAACCTGCAGCCTCTCACATGGCTTCATCTCATTCCTGGATGCCGGGACAGCTCTCCTCCTCCTCCTCCACCATCCACCATTCCTGTCCAAGCAGCAGGACTGGTCCTACATGTGGGGTTCAAGGCCAGGGTGGGTGGCCCAAGGGTTTCCACAGGAGGAAAAGGGCTTGCCTGGTTTGGCCACATTTGATTTATTTATTTAGGGCCCATGGCCAGGCACTGAGCTGAAGCATCACCCCATGACTTCACCCACTGTCAGCTCCTACCCTAATCCTGCAATTTTATGAAGCCTGGACCCCACCAAGCCCCAGGCTGCAGTACTTTACACACGCCCCCACGCATACCTGCGTTGAACCTCACCAGCCATTTCCCATCTGATTCCGTCTCGCACAGCCCTATGGAGAAGCTCCGTGGCTGGCTTCTCTCTCCTCATGCTATTTGACTACTCGTTCCCTTTCCAAAGTCATTTACTGATTTGGTGAGCAGCTCCAGCGATGACCCTCCATTGCAAGAGCGGACACCGTCCTCCTGCTTCCCACTGGCTCACATCCCACCCAAGCCTCGCTGCCTGCTCCCCTCTCCAGGGCAGAAATTGCCCCAGACATGGCACCCAGCATGGCCCCGCTGGGCAGCAGGGCCTGGGGAGCACCTGATGGACGTCAGGAGCTGCCACCTCCTCCAGCTGCTCCAGTCCAGGACCCTCCTGCCCAGCCACTAGAGCCCACTGTCTACCCAAGGTGCCTCTGGAGGGCAGCATGACCCTCTGCCATATCAGCAACTCCCCCCACTTAGTGTCATCTGCAAACTTGCAGAGGGTGGACCCTGTCCCATCATCCAGATCAGTAATGAAGACTACTGCGACAGGACCCAGTACTGACCCCTGGGGTACACCAACTGACCTCCAACTAGATTTTGTGCCACTGATCAACCACCCTTTGGGCCTAGCCCAGTTTTCAGCCCAGCCCCTGTCTGCTCATTCAGACCATGCTTCCACAGCTTATTGAGGGAGACAATACCCACTGCTCTCCCCTCAGCTCCCAGGCCAGGCACTTCACCCTAGAAGGTGGTCAGGGTGGTCCAGCATGACTTCACTTTTCCTTTTCTGCCTACACAAGAGTTGGAGCAGCACCTAACATCACCCCGGGCACTTTAAGTATGCTTAAGTCGCAGGCCTGCCTGCTCTGCCCAGGCACGGCAATGGCCGGGTGGCTGCAGTTTCACTGCAAGGGAGGAGGAGAGGTTGGATCCTCTGTCCTGGCACAACATCCCCACCCCTGTCCCCGTGGTCCCTGACAGCCCAGCTGGCTCCACTGCCGTCACCACTGACACCGCACTTGAGTAAACATAAATGAAGAAACCATCTCCCCAAGCTGGAAGACCTGCACATCCACGGAGCAGCGTTCGTCCTTTAGAAATACATTTGGCTGTTTATAAGTAAGCAGTAAGACCATTTTTAATAAAGTTCATACACTGCAATTCCTTAAAAAGAATAGTAAAATCATTGCTTATAAATTTATTCTTAATTCAGAGAGGCTCAGATTAACATGTTTGAGAAAAAAAAAAAAATGGTCTCAGAACTTAACATTAAGTACGAATTTTTGCTTAAACATAAGAAAAAGATATTTCCCAAGTATAAAGTGCACCTTTTATAACAGATTCAAAACAAACCCAAGCAACAATAACAAAATTACATTATTCTGAACAATACTTGATTTTATGCAGGTAAGGAAGGATAAATGCTTTCGCTCTATGATGTTGTTTCTTGAAGCAGAATAATAAGTTCTTTAAAAAGCTTTTAAAGAGGTCGCAACCCCTTCTAATAGATATCTGGTACACCTGCAGATCTGAAATGCTGCTAAAGGTACAAACAGCAGAGGTTGTGCCACATCACCTTTAGACACACGAGCACAGGTACATAAGAAAGCAGCAGAGCGCAAAATGACTGCTGGTTATTTCAACAACTGAAATTTGAGTAAGCATGTGAATACTCACTGTCCTTCCCTCTGCCTAACAGCTACCATTTCCCATGATAAAAAGGGCAAAGGAAACATAATCGGATACAAAGAGTTCTGCAGTTCTCTCACAGTGACTTCCCATTGTGTTAGTTTCCAGAAACTAACCTCATTACCCACACTTGGTTGTCAAAATTGAATGCTGAACTTTTCTTTCCCCATTTCAGATATAAAAATCCAAAGCTCATTCCAATTTCTGAGCATTGCTGAACCTTTTGCTTTGCAATTTTAGTTTTGACGGTGGGATTTTTCAAGCTTTTATGTTTTATTTAATGAAAGCAGCCTTCTTCTTAGACCTGAGTAAGAGATGAGAGGAAAAATCTCTTCCTCATTCACTTTTTTCAACTGACATTTGGCAATCCTCACATTAGTACTCCCAGTAAGGGAAAAATGTGAGAACCCTTATAGTTCTACAAGGGGGAGAAAAATTAGACAGTAACAGCAATCAGAGATCTAGGAGAAACAGGGAAGGGATACAAGAATGGAAGAGTTCCTGAAGAGCCTGTCTACCTAGTACAGTGTAATGCAGCAACAAGGTGCACTTGGTGCAAGAACGAGCAGAGCCAATGCAGCATCCTGCTGGGACTCATGAACCGTGCCAAGAACTGTGTGCACGTCCACTCACCTCCACAAACATTCAGGTAGCTCTGCTCTCCTGCAAGCGCTCAAACAGTGGACGTTTCGAGCAGTTTTTGCAGTTCAGTGTAACGGTAAAAATATAACATTCAATGTATCATAAATACACTATAAAACAAGTAAAGGCTGCATGGCACTGCAATGCATTGTTACTTCAATAAAAATTGTGGTCACACTCGTAGCAAGAGGCCTGCATCTTATCAGCTTTCTGAATACCAGAAAGGTAACCTTTGGTTATTAAAAGATTCTCCTGTCCCCTACCTTTTATTTTTTTAAATTAAATTCGTTTTGCTATTTTTGAAGATGCCATCAATGGTTATTTCAAAGTTCTACTACCTCACTGCATTTTCAGAAGCATACTTACTCCTCTGTTCCTCAGGTACTGAAAAAAAACAACCCAAAACGACAAAAACCTGAGCTGGAAGTTTTTCTGCTAGCTCATGCAATATCACAATCATAAGAAGGGATCAGGACTAGAAGGAACAGTAACGTGCCTTCAGCACTTCTTGTAATAACGATGAATTGCAATTTTTAAAGTTACTCTTGCTACAGAGTGTCAATACATTCAAAAATAAATGAGAATTGAATTTGTTCTGCTGTAATAAGTTGTTAATTTTTTTAAAAGTCCATTTGCAATATGCACTTTAAGTACCTACATTAAAACATACTGTATTGTAAAATGCATGTCTGCATTGTTCTATACATTTTTAGAGTCCAGACAACTGGCTTTTAAAAGAGTTGCTGCTCAGTTTTACTCATCTTCTGAAGAAGCAGACTGAATAGTGCAAAAGTAAAAGTGTTACTTATCAAAAGGAAGTCTTTGTTTGCACCTGGGTTCGGAAGCTGTCCTGTGTTCATCATCTCTCATGTTATTCCAGCTTTTCTTCATTGGAGTTAGATGAGGGGCAACCACATCACTGTCCTATTATTAAAAGTCAGGAAACATTAATGATAGTACATTCCGTTTTGATTTCTGTCTTAAAGCAGGGGAAATGCAGCTCAGTATCAGACTTAATAGAAAAAAATAAATGCAAGGTCCTAGAAGCATAGCAAATTAACGAACACTGAAGATATCCCTGAGATGGAAACTGCTGTAGTCAGTGGTAGCATGTGGTGGGGAGAAGAGAAGAGGAAAAAAAAAAAAAAAAAAAAAAAAAGTCCCCCACATACCTGAGAAGCTTTCACCTTTGACAGTTCATCTCTTCCTAAATTGTTACCAGCAAATCCAGGAAGACCAGTGGGCTTGTGTTTTGCTCATTGGTATATGAACCAGAAACATTATTCTAATTGTTTCCTCTGAATTTGCCACAGGATCTCCTCTAAAACTGTTGCAATCTACCAGGTACAGGCACTTGGATGTGCCTTTCACTGTCTTAAGGTACTTAACGTTAAGTAACTGGTATGGCCGAAGGCAGCGGTGCTTATCCTTGTCAGATAGATACCTTAATCTAGTGGTCAGGCACTGCAAACACAGACAAGAGAGCAATAAGCTCTCTAAGCTTAGAAATAAGCTGGTGAGACACACGCTGCTAGGTTCTGCGACATGCCAGGGCCTGTGAGACGCGTATACCGGAAACAGGAGGATATGCTTACAGGAGACAATGCTCTACAAGCTACAAGCAGAGAAAGCTTGTTGCTCAATCTGTTTGTGAAAAGCCTTGTGGGATGGGGCCTGAAGAGCAGAGCCCTGAGCACTGCTCAATTAACAAGCGGGGATGTGTTAGAACTTGTAGGCCATAAACCTTGGGAAACTTGACAAAAGGTACAACACTGAGATAAGCAAGCTCCAGCCCCCCTGCCAATTTTTTACTGAGAAAAAACTTACTGCTTCCCTATAACGATGGATGCACTGGAAGTATCAGCACAGAGTAATTTTTTTTAGATGAAGGCACCCACCTTCCTGCAAGGGGGATGCGATGGGAATGCTGTATTACACATCAGCAGTTTACAGCTATGATTGTTACAGTCTTCACCACCAGGAGAATGCAGAAGGAATGCAAAGCAAGATATAGGGACTCAGGTTCTGCTTTAGGTTCTCCATTTTACTTCCCAGTTCAGCTCTGACGTTGTTCTCAGAACAAAACGTCAGATGAACATACCCTCTTCCTTCCTCACAGCTGGAAACTTGCATGTTCTGAGAGTTAGCAGGAAAGGGAAACAGAGAGCAGGTAAGGCCTTCCAAGCACTCAGACTACGGACTAGTTGCCCAGAGAGTAGAGATTTGCAATCTTGTTCCCACAGATACTTTCACTCTAACCCAGAGCAAATGGACTGACAGTGAATCTCCTGAGGGGGAGAGTGAGTTTAACAGCTGGTGAACAGGGAAGGAAAGGAGGGAGAGCAATAGAAGAACTGATCTGAGCCTTTATATTAGGAAACCTGCATCCATGAACTAGTGAGTGTCTGTGTGGAGTGGACACTCACTTTGTTATAAAAACATGACGTTTCAAATTACGTAAGTTAAATCAATGCAAATCCATCACTATTTTAGTGAAACCAAAGCACGCCCAGATGCGAGCTGCAATAAAACCAGAAGTTTGGTTAGTGTGACCTAAATGCCAAGTTTTTTTTAATGAAAGAGCAAGCTTATGGACAAAGGTGAACAGTGCTAAGAATAAGAAAAATAACACCTGAATTTGTTACCTGTGGTTTGGTGAAATCCTTCTCTATACACCACTGAATAAAATACTGTTTTGCAGCTGAAACAATATCTGGATCCTGACTTCTGCAGTAAACCCGGATAACCTGCTCTGCAAACCTCATGGGTAAAAGCTTTGAAACCTTTGGAATAAAAAAAAAATAAGCTTTAGTATTTCTTGGAATTCAGAGTCCACTGAACTTCAGTTTTTTCATCTGAATACAAATCTAAGGCAGTAAAAAAACATCCCACTACAATCCACGAGCTTTACCGAAATCAGCTGTATTTCTTCCTAAGACTCCCAGTGTATTCAAGTTAAATACTGCTCATATGCAAAGCCTGTCGGGGCTCCAGACTGCTGTAGTACAACACACACTGAAGACCTGCAAGGCCATGGATACCACAACCTCTCCACAACTCTCTTCCAGAACTACTGCAAGAACTACTATGAAGGACTCTAATCACTTTCATCACAAGCTGTGAAGAAGATGCCCTTCAGAAGGGCAGTTGAGGAAAACAAAAGACTACCTGTTCTTTACTGATCTTGACTGCCTTGGAAGGATCAGCCTTGCAATAGAAGAGAACATTATCAATGGGATTCTGTTCTTTCATTCCATAATCCATATTGACAACCTTGCATGCAAAACAAAGAAAACGGCATTTGTTAATGTTTGTCGTTAGTTTTCTCACCATAAATACAAAAGGATCACTATACTTCTGTAAATGCCACTAATCAAATAGAACAGTAATTAATACATGATTACTTAATAAAACAATCTGGTATTTGCATTTCTTATCTTTTCTTCCACCACCTTTTGCTCTGAAGCTGACAAGTAAGTATTCGCATTTACACCAACCAGTTCCCAGTTGTGCTCTGAAACGCTCCAGTTTCAAACAGTGGAAGCATGCTGGTCCCCTGCCAGCCTGTGCCTCCCCAAAACACACAGCCTATGGAGGCAGTAGGAGAGCTTACAATTTTAAACATGAAGTTTAGACAACATTATTTACATCTGCTTGGTACACCAACAGTTTTGTGGTCAGCAGGGAGGAGCCCACTTCCCCATGACTTCAATTTGTGGGACACGGAAAACACAGTCAACTCTGCAGCAGTGGTTGCCAGACTGCTGACTTTACCACACATATGCTAAAACCCAAAGGTTTCCTTTCTGCTTCTTTTCAGAGTGAGGACAGTCATGGGAGAATACATTTGTCACTGGGAGCAGAATTGCCCGAAGGACAGCCCAGTGAAGCTGCCCGAAGCGTCTGCCCCAGGGCCCTCCCAGCCACAGCAAACCTCCCCCAGGGGAAGCTTGCTGCTCTCAGAGCCTTGAGCTGAGCAGCTTGGACGGCAGGCAACCCCGTGATTTTGTTTTTTCACTTTGCAGTGTATTGAAGCATTATCTCCAATTTTCACTACGGTATACAAGGCCCTCTGTGATTGAGAAGTTTTTACTCTGAATCAACTCTGACAGATATTTACATCAATTATGAAATCTTCAGCCTTTAGCTCCACATCTGGAGGATCCTTTTCTGGCTTGGAATTAGCAATGCTTTCTGCCAGGCTATTATTCTGAAAAAAAGACAGTAACTGATTACATTTATGCACCATCAGTCTAGACCAAGGCAACAAAATGCATGACAGAATATGTCACTAAAGTAAAGCTTTCATTTCTTCATGGCTTGACAGACTCTTCTTGCAGCAATCTGGTTGTTTGAATCCTTGTATACCTTAGCCATAAGTTTTCTACCAGTTTTTAGAAACAAAACAAGCTTCTATAATTGAGAAGACCCAAATACTGCCAGCCTCTGGGGGAAGAGTTTTACAGCTGATGACAATAACAAAGCAGGGGTTGGGGGTGAGGGTGGGGAAGAGAGAGAGAGAGAGAGAGAGAGTGTCCCCATCAAGGATGTTGAAGTCTTCACAAAAGCAGAAAATAACTATCTTCAAGCAATTGTTTTACTAATACAAATATTTTGCAATTAAGTTCCTCAAAGCTGAATAAGAAATGTTTTTAATGAAGTTTTGTTTTTTTTTTTAATGAAGGGCTGCAGTATCTCACCCTCTAATAAAGCTTTTGTATCTATACATTGAAACATATATAAAAAAAAACAAAACAACACACACGAGACAGAAGATGAGTAATGTCATTGATCACTACAAAAAAAAAAAAAAAAGCAAACAGCAGCAGCAAGCTCCTAGGCAAACTTTGGAAGGGATGGCGACCTACTTCAAAGGCTGAACCCACAAGGGGGTTTTGTCTGGTTTTGGACCTGAGAGAATATGCCCCGCCTATAGCTAGGCTAAAGCCAAATAGAGGAACGCGGTGTGACAGAGAGCAGTTGCTCGTGGAAATGTCTATGTTCTCATTAAAAGGCTGGGGCTGAGCAGGACAGAGAAGGTTGCCTCTTTACCTCTGTCCAGGGCTACTACGTTCTGGGGAAGATGCAAGATTTGATGAAGCAAGATTTCCTGGGATCAACTGAGCCTACTGGGATCCCGGAAAGCTTTGAGTGCAGCACAGAGCAGCCAGAAGACAGGTCCAGAAGGGAATGAGTTTAACCAGCAGCACTTTTTATGCTGCCGATTTGTCCATTGCAAAGATGAGAAGACTGCCAAGAAGAGCAGGGCAATCACACAAATTGCCAAGGTGATTTGTTAGGTGGTTTGTTGCAACTCAAGAAGCCAAGGAAAGATTCAGGCTGAGAGCAAGCCTAGAGGAAAGAACTGCTGGGAGGCAACCAGCAGGAGGCAGCCTGTTTATAAGCTATTCTATTTCTATTCTGTATCAGAATGAATGCTTTCTCCTTTTTTTGTTGTTGTTTGCTTGCCTTTTTTTTTTTTTTTTTTTTTTTTTTTTTTTTTTAAGTTAACTCTTCCAGTTTGCACTAACTGGAAACTTAGCTTTGAATTTAAGAACTCTAGCTATTTGGGATGTGTTCCTGGCTCTGGGATCACAAAACTGGACCGGGCTTTGAGCAACCCATTCTAGTTGAAGATGTCCCTGCTCACTGCAGGAAAGGTTGGACTAGATGGCCTTTAAAGGTCCCTTCCAAGTCAAACGATTCTGTGATTCTAAACATCACATCACTGCAGTCTCCGAAGGAGCAGAACACACACAGCTATGTCTTGTCTAGCCACTGCTCACCTCCAGCACTTCAGAGGAAGCTGAGCCTCCAACACTCCTGCAACAGGCAACTCCTGCAGTACAGGGGGAAAAATTCTCCCTCAGTCCCTCAGCTGAGCATCAGAAGCTGCAAAGCACTGCCTGGATATAATCATGGCACCAACAGTGACCCAGTCTCCCTTCACAACACCACACTGGATATCTCAAGACTCAACGCCTCCGGATGGACTTTTGAAGTGAGTTTTTCTTTTCATTAATCAAGCTTCTAAAAGAAACTGTTTTAAAGAGGAACACATGCCATTCACTCTCCTGCCCATCTCCCTGTCTGTTAGGCTATCTATCCTGAACTTCTCAGAAGGGCAGAAACTTGACGGTCCATGTACAACCATTTCACCTTGTGCTGACCTTTGTCTGAAGATGTTTTCCTTCCTCCTATTTCCTACTTTTTAATACAGAATCTCTTAAGGCTGCTTTTCCTTAGACAAAGAACACAAGCAAATCTTCTCTTCAAACAAATAGATGAACAGAGCAGTAAGACATCTATCTAGTAGTCCTTCTCTAACCTTTTTCTTTAAAAGAGCTGAATTATTTTCTGAATTATTTTTATTGAAGCTTTACAGATACAGTCAGCCACTTCTGGAAATCTGGCATGGAAAATTTTAAGCAAAAATGGCTGAAATTAAGATATAATTAACTGATGATTTGATAACATGGTACAGAACATTACAAGAAAACCTGAGCTGTCTGAAGTAACGTCAGCTCTAACATAACATTATTTCAAAATAAGACAACAGCAGTTAAACTGATGTCTGACGACAAGTGCTTTGAAAAGCAAACACTAGAAAAAAATACATGTATGCTTACGCTAAGTATAGAATTTAATACCAAGAAATTGGAGGTTATTGTCACTTTGATATTTGTTCTCAAAATAAAGCACATTAATTACAATTCAAAGCAAAAGTGTTCCTTATTATTTTGAAATTGTAACCAACACAAGATGATAGTAATAATCTTCTCAATCACTGGACTATAACAGCTTTTTATGCAATTTTGTATTTTTCAGAAAACAGTTTTTTCTCGAAATATTTCTGCAATAATCAACTTCTGAATTGCCATATCTTGCCGTTCTCCCGGCTGTTTGTAGATAAAACTCTTCCCAGTTTCCTATAGCATGTTTCACAGCTCAGCTACGTAAAGACAGGAGAACTTTTGACACTATTTTTGAATAGCAGTTAAGCAAAAAAAAAGTAAACAACAGAACAAACAAAACCCACACAGAGATAAAGGAAAAAAAGATGGTCAGCAACTTAAGAGAACATTTTTACAGGGACAGAATTCAGAATCTTCCACCAATGGACATTACCTGTACAACTTCCCTCATTGTTTCAGGTTGAGTCTCTCCTAAAAACTTGTATAATTCACGCCGTTCTATTTTACGCAAAATTTCTTGTGCCTCCTTCAGTTCTGAACAACTTGAGTGCAGAATCTCCAAGTAGATATTATCTGCCAAAGTTGCATTGAATTTTAAGTATGTCAAAATCCAGTGTCACAGCAAAATGCATGTACAGGGACAAAGGTTAAAGCAACAAGAAAACCTGCTGGTTCAGGGAAGACACTCACTTTCAGAGAATGACTGAACATACTAAGCCTGGCAACTGAGAAGTCACAATATCATCTTGGTTATCATCAGATTCGTAACAGATGTTGACAGAAAAACTAGCTCAATTCTCACCCTTGCAACAAGCTTTATTATTTCACTGGAAAGTTGCTTCCTATTCTTATTTAGCCAATCTTGTTCAGCAGAATATCCTAAACCCCAGCACTAACTGGCTCAGGGACAAGGGTACTCCATCTTGTACAAGAATAAAGTATTTCCGTTAAACCTTCAGAATTTCTCAGACTTTGGACGCTAGTGTCAAAGTCCCCCCTCCTGTCTCCACATGACAGTGAAGTACAGCGTGTTCCTCACCATCAGTACAAGCAGCAAGACACAGGTTTCTTTTCACGTGGCTTCAGAGCAGAAAGGTTGTTTCTGGCTGTCCTAAAGAAACTGCTGCTGTCGGGATGCTGCTCACCTGTCACAATCAACACAGCTGCACTCCGTATCTATTCCCATTTCCCAGGTCCTCCAGGACTGCAACTGCCTTAAGAAGCTCCCAACACACTCCAGAACCAAGCTATGAGCCATGTACCAAAACAGACTTAACTGAGGGTTGTTTTTCTGGACAAAGTCAATCAAAGTCAGGAACCTCTCCACAAGGAACAATGGACTAGGTCTCTTCAGACTGACAGAAGAGATAACGCAGGGAAAATAAAAAGCCCATGAACACATCCATTTTGCAAAAGTGACAAGGAATGGTTTGCTGTCTCATCCTTTACTAAAACTAGGATTTGCTGTCAAATCAGGAGTCAATAAATTAAAAATTAACGGTGGTTCTTCACCCCTCATGGAAGAAAGCTAGGGAACTTTCTGTTGATAAACCTCTGCAAGGTTCTGCATTTGCAAAGATCCAAGAGGGAAGTGGACAGTTTCACAGAAGCATCACTTATCATTGACTACTGAAAACAAGTCTATTGTCTTCTCAGAAGCCCCCAGCTACAATCACCAGATGCAGGGAAGGGAGTGCCTTGGTTTAAGAGAACATCCTTCGTGGTCCACTGTTACATCTGATGTTGGCATACTCCTCGCATCACTCTCCCTGCTGTTCAACTCTCCTTGTTGAGAACAGCACAACCCCGGCAAGCAGCTCCTTGCTGCGACAGACTGCAAGAGGCTGGGACAGTCCTGGTACCCTTGCCCTGAGCTGTGCTCCTCACCAGGTACCACAGGTCAGCAGGCAGTTACAACAGGACCCTGATGCTAACTTGCTAGCACAACTGATCTTGCAGTCCAGACAGCCCCCAGGGAACAGATCCCAGCCCACAAAGAATTTAATCTCAGTTCTTGCCTTTCGGCCCAGCCTTCCACAGCCCAAAACTGCAATTCATGCTCTCCAATCACTACTGCCACTCAGCACCAGCTGCTTCTCCCCTGGGGCAGAGGTATGGAAGTGTCAGAGGGGCCAGGCAGCTCCTCATCTCAGCACTCTATGCAGCCCCTTTACCTGCTCAACGCAGCAGGTCTATGGTCAGGCTAAATTTTGCTGTGGCAGATGGAGGATTGCCAGTGCAAAGACTTTAGCATGACACAGGTTAAGGCACACAGGATCCTCTGCAACAGTGCTCTCAAGTCTCTGTCACCTTGTCCATGGACCAAAGATAGGAATTCTTGAGTCTCTCTGTTGGCAAGCCAAGGCTTGGTGATGGAAACTCAGGAAAGTTGTCTTGCACTGCGGAAAGATGCCTTGGGAGTCCTCGTGAGCTGTAGCTCACAGGCACTGCAAGAGCAGGCAACACTTGGGAGCAATCTTCAGCAGGGTCTGCAGCATCCTCTACCCTGCAGTCAGTCAACCACAAACTCCTCAGTGCAGCAGGGTCTGCCTTGCCCACACTGGCCTCCATCCGCACGCTGCGCCAAGCTGGTAAGGGCATGCCGCAGCACTGAACACCAACCAGAGGAACGCTGGTGTGCCCCACAGAGGAGACCAGACGAAGCAGACAAAACCAAGATGCCATGGTGGTGTGAAGCCATGGAACTACATAACAACACAACTCAAGCCACTTTCCGTGAATTCAGTAATTTCTCCGTGTTTCCTCTTCAGAGCACTGAGCCAGACCTTGACAAGTGGCTGCCAGCACTTGTTTGCTTCACTCTGTAACCATGCTGGAGTTCCCTCACATGTCTTCAAGCAGGTTGCTGCTCTGTGTACTTAACCCTGCGAGAACCATTCTCATAAGCTCTTATCCAAGTAACCAGAAACTTTCAGCATTAAACTAAATTGTCCATATATTCTCTTTTCTTCTGTTATATTTGAAAGCAGGGTAGCAATGTCTCAAACAAATCAAATGAGACCACATGAGAGCCCTTTGAAACCTGCCTTGGGGTTAGTTTCACGCTGCAACACACACAGAGTACCTGCTGTAGCTAGACCTTAGAGCTGACTTACATCCCTCTTGTGACCAGTGCAACAAACTCAGGGCATAGACAGGACCTCCTGACAGCACCGCTTGCGATAATCTGAATTTGAATGTTTGCGGAACATAAGAAGTTTGTGCTTTTCTCTCTCTCCCTCCCTCCATAAAAGTAATTTAAACTAAAAAGTCTTGCTCTCCACGCAAGATATAAGAGCACAGAGATTGGACGGTCCCGGTCTGCCCCACCACCTGTGCAGAAAAGCAGTACTTGAGCAGTCATGGGCAAGGACCCAGCTGAACAAACAACATTCTAAGAGGTATTCATGTTCTTTTGCTTTAAAAAAAAAATAAACTCAAGAGTTCATACCAGTTAGCTTAGTGTAGGCTTCCATGTCCTCAATTGCTGTAGAAATCTGGTACAGTTTTCCTCCAGAGCCTTCTATTTTAAAAAATTTGTCTGCTTTTTGAAGGGCTTCTGTAATCCTAGTTTGAGACAAAATTAAGAATTAAAGAAAGCATCATTTTGGAACACCTTATTGCTCAAGAATCAAAAAAAGAAATGCATTAGTATGTTATAGAGGACAATAGATGAAACTACACCCCAAGCACACAGCAGACCCTGATTGCACTGCAGTATGTCCTATCTCCATACTGTCATTGCACATTTCAACAGTCGTTCCATTTACCGAAAACAGGTTCAGATCAGACCTTAACCTTCTTTCTATGAACAAGCAAGTACACTTTGTTCTGCTTCAGACTGTGAGCTTAACATTGCTTAGACGATTGCAGAACCCTGCAAGACAGTAACATGGTCACTCAGCTGCAGTGAGGCTGCCTCTTAGATGACTATATCGTTTTACAGACTCTTTGCTCCAGGAGTTAACAGAGAGAATACAAAGCATTCTAAAGGTAAAGCATCATGAACATGTGGTGTTTTCAGGTAGGAAAAACTGATGTTCTAAAGATCAAGTTCTTCCAGAGTTCCCTGTACTTCTTGCTGTCATTTCCAGCTCATTTGGATAGGCTGCTATAAACCAAGAACTGCTTGGAGAGCTTGATGTAAACCAAGAACTAAATTCCTTGGCAGTTTTGTTCCTCACACGTAGGTACTGTGAAACCTTGGCATTTTTAGTCTTGAGTTTTAGAGGATCACTAAACCAGAAGCTGAAGCTTATGAAGTGATAGCAGTCATGAATCACTCTTGTACTATGTAATCCTCTGCATTCTTTTTTCCCCAAACTCAGCAGACGGTTACTCAGCAGCCAAGATACTACTGAAGAAGTATATGGGGATTACTAGTATTTCTGCTTTTCAAGAAAAGTAAAAAGAATAATTCTATAGGGAAACTTCTATAGACACCAACAAGAGAGGTACAAATGCAGGTAACCAGCTGAGTTGGTCCTGAACAATTCCTTGTGGCATTACATAAACACAAAGTCAGGCCTCAGCTGAGCTACAGTAAGCTTACTTGTACTTGTTCTTTTACTCTGTCAGTAATCTTGCTCTATTAACCAAGCAGTTTGAGCTAAGTGGTCTCTAAGTTGTAGATAAAGATTTGACTTCAGCTATCACCAGTTAAAACAGCATAAGCACTTCTGGTCCTACGCTTCTTCAGGGCTTTAGTAAGTTTCCGCTAATTGAATTTCATGTGGAAAGATGTTGTTGTTTTCCTCTTTTTTTTTTTGGTAATCATAGCCTCTGTGATACTCTAAGCACTGAGCCTTGCCACAAGAATTGGGTTATATAGCCCAGGGGCTTTTATCGTATGTCACATCTTATTGATTATCTGAATATTCCAAATGGATAAACAGTTTCAAGAATTTAAAAATAAATGGTATGCAAGAAAAAGAAAGTATAGTACTTGCATTATTTCAATGATGTTGCCAATCTTATGCTGGTACGCTCGCCGGTGCAGGCAATTCCGTGTGTGGAACATATCATACAAATTCCCAACTTCCTGAATCAAAAAAATCCAATCATCTTTTACTTTTGACATTGTCTCAATTGGAAAACTAAAACAATCAAGGAATCAGATGATTTGCCTCCTTCTATTTGCAACATAGAGCAGAATGGTTATTCTCCACAATTTACAAATTTTGAAGCAGACTCAGGCTGCCACAGGAGAGCAGAGACCCCAGGCAGCCTGGGCAGAGAAGAGGACCTCTTGCTCCTTTAGCAGCCCCTTGCCAAAGCCACATTCAACTCGTGCTCAGAAGACCTGGAGCAGGATCACACACAGCTGATGGTTTTGCAGAGTCTCCCCTGGAAGGACCCACCACAAGCCCTTTCAAACAGAGGCTTTCTCTGTCCCTCCCTTCCTTAAACCAGTTGCTTCTGAGAACAGTTCTCAGAGCAGCAACTACTTCTTCCTCTCTTGGGCTCAAAAAAAGCGTCCGACAGGCAACACCAGCATCCCCCTGCCATCCAGAGAGCAGCTGTACCACGCTGCCCGAGGTAGGCTTTGCCATGCCCCATGCGTTCTCAGTGTGTTGCTATACCTCGCACGCATTTTGCTGCTGAGCGTTCCCTCTGTTCACACACACTGCTTACCTTGTCACGGGTACAGATATGCTTCTGGTTTTTTACTTCACAGACCCGAGTGAATTTAAGTAATCGCTTATAATCAAAATTATTCTGGATTCCTAGGTGATGGCAGTCCCTAAAAATATTCCACAGAGAGTGTTTAACAATGAGATCATACTTGTACATACAGTAGCATTGTTTCAGTAGGAATTAGTAATAAAAACAAAAACCATAAGATTTGTACCTTGCAAAATAATCCCACTTGTCAACGTCAATGCCATTTTTTTTGTTAGCTACTATCTCATATAAGAAACTTTTATCCTTTTGTCGACCACGGTAAGGCCACTAACAACAGGGGAGCCGAGAAGAAAAAAAAAAAAAAAAAATCAGAAACAGTAAGAAATTAAAGTGTGCAAACATTGTCAGTACAATTATTTAAAGACAGTAGGAATACATTTTGACTTTGCCTGTGATAAACTTTTAACACTGAGGTAGCAAAGAACACAAAGACAATAAAAGGGCTTTCAGAAGCTGTCAGGCATTAGAAATCCAGAGCTACTAGGGTTTAAGCAGCTGACTTCCCAGAATATTAGAAAGAATAAAAACCTTGTGTACAAGTATTCCATTTTCCATTCTACTAAACTGAAATGCCAAAAAAAAAAAAAAAGCATAGTAACAAAGAGGGGAAAAGGCTGGAATCATTTAATCCTCAGGGAATTAGTTAAACCCACAAACACATCACTGTCTTGCAGTCTTCTGCAATCAACTATACGGCTTCATAGAACAAAGTTTTAAAACAATTATTTAGATGTTTAAACAAAAATTGTTTAAACAGCCAGCTACTTAAATTCCTAACCCACAAGGGATAATTCAGCCATGAGGCAAACAGCGCCAAAATAGTAAGATGCAGGTTGCACATAAACATTATTTTCTTGAAAATTTAATGATTGTTCAGCTAAACAAAAAATGCCATAAAGTGGCCTTGAAATTCTGAAGGCAGAAAACAAATATACAAATAGATAAATGGTTTTCATGGTGTCTGCATTACAGAAATATTAAGATTTATATGAATAAGAATAGAAACGTGTGTAAGCAGCAGGAAGTGAGCACATCATGGATAAAAACATCCTGTGCTGATCACAAAGAGCTCTGCTACTGGGACAATGTTCAGGATGTGGTTTATGTTCAATAAATAAACAACCTGTTGTTCATGTCAGGACCAGAAGGCCTGCGACGTGATAGCATCACAGCACAGACGCCTCGTCAGCAGAGGAGCCTGTACTCTGGTGAGACCACCACAGTACAAATGTCTGCCAGTGGAAGATCCTGCAGCCTAACACTAGAAGGGTGGCAAGAAGGCTGCCAGGTATCATGCATGGCACTCCTTTTCCTGTTATCCTGCTGGAAAACGGGCATAGAATCCAAACAAGAAAAATCAGGCATTGGGTAAGAACCTGGCACAAGATCAATGGAAGTGGCGGGCAGCAAAATTTGCGTGTAAATAAGTGCGAGTGGGTGGGTAAAAACTGACTTGCTGACTTTGTAAATGAATATCCCCTTCCTATAATGTCTTAGACTGAATTCCCTATGTTTGTCATCAGAGTACTGGAGTACACAAGGTAGAGCCACACACTACTAGAGCAGAAAATAATGGGTAAGTGCTAACATTTGTGGGTGGCTTGTTTGGGACAACATACAAATTCTGATTAAGACCAGACTGTCAGGACAGATCTCTAACTGATGGGTCCTTAATTCTGGTAGCAACTGAATGGGTGTCCTTGAAGAGATGACAAGAACTGTAAAGTTTAAAGCGAGGCGAGAAGATTTAATTCTTTCATAGAGTTGCAATAATTAATAATCACAATCTCTTCTTCATGGCCCCTTGAGGCAACACATTTCTTCAAGTCTTATCACGGAATCACAGAGTTTTCAGAGTTGGAAGGGACCTCTGGAGATCATCTAGTCCAACTCCCCTGCCAAAGCAGCATTGCCCGGAGCACATTACTCAGGACTGCATCCAGGCGGGTCTTGAAAATCTCCAGAGAAGGGGACTCCACAACCTCCCTGGGCAGCCTGTGCCAGTGCTCTGTCACCCTCACCGTAAAGAAGTATTTCCGTGTATTTGAACGGAACTTCCTATGTTCCAACTTGTGCCCATTGCCCCTCTTCAATGGATCCCAGTGACAGGACAAGAGCCTGGCTCCATCCTCCTTCAGCCCACCCTTTAGATACTTGTAAGCATTAATAAGGTCTCCCCTCAGCCTTCTCTTCTCCAGGCTAAAGAGTCCCAGCGCTCTCAGCCTTTCCTCATAAGGGAGATGCTCCAATCCCTTAATCATCTTAGTTGCCCTTCGCTGGACTCGCTCCAGCAGTTCCCTGTCCCTCTTGAACTGGGGAGCCCAAAATCGGACACAGTATTCCAGTTGTGGCCTCACCAGTGCAGAGTAGTGGGGGAGAATGACCTCCTTCAACCTACTGGCCACACTCTTCCCTATGCAGCCCAGGATTCCATTGGCCTTTTTGGCAAATCCCTGACTCTGTGTTGTTACTGCAATAAATCCCAACATTTTGCTACTGTCATCAAAGCTGATGCAGCTCTGGCACTTGGGCCACACTTGCAATGCTCATTGCCTCATCTCTGCCAGTTCTCAGTTTTGTTATCCTTTATCAGCTTGTTACCCTAAACTATCTCCATGTTTTCTTCACAGGGCCACCTGGAAACAGGACCTCCCATTACCCCCGCCTTCAGGTATCCAGTAAATAGGCTGCTATCCCAACCCGGTCATTTAAGGGTTGCATTAAGAATTCAGTTCTACCAACCTAGTTTCAGTGAAGTAAGTTCATTAAATACAAATAACATTCTTATGTTTTCCTCTAATCTGAAGACTGACGTAAGAACTTCTCAGGAAGATATAAGTACATAACACAGTGAAGCTACCACCTCCTGCCAGCACTGTAAGAAATAAACACTACTCTTCTCTAGCATCTCTTGTACCAGCATTCTCAGAATTTCATGGGGGTAAAAATAAATAATAAAACACAGAAGAAGCAAAAATTATCTTCTCTTGCAGTAAAATTAAAGACATTTATTGGGATAACCACAGAAGCAATACACTGACTCACCGATTTCTCACAAGCGGTTTCATCTACAGGCCCTCCTATTTGTTCCTTGATGAAGTTCATATCTTCTTCCAGGACAAGACCATACGACTTCATGACTTCTTCTAGTTTATTGGAAGTGATCAGATGCTCAAACATTTCAACAGAAGCAGTTTCATGCTGTGAAAAAACACCTAAATGTCACATTACAAATTTTAAGCATCTTTCCTGCAGCGTCACAGCTTTCTCCTAACCTGGCAGCACAGCCTGCCACCTGGGCACGGTGGTGGGAAAGTGCAGCTCTTGGGTGATTTTCTGTTCATTTTGTATCTAACCAAAGAGGAAATCACCCTGTCTACAGAATCCAGAAACACACTCTTCAGCAGAGCACTGCTAATTTTGTATTTTAACAAACAGCAGTAAGACAGTTACAATACCAAGACAAAATAAGCCATTCTGCTGTGCAGAAGATTACTAAGCTGATTTTGCCTAGTAATTATAAGCAGAGAGAGGCCCGAAAGGACTGTGTTACATTTCATTCACAGCAACAGCCCTTGAAACCCTGTTTAAAGTTTCTGAAAGTTTGAATTCCAAACACTGTATTAATCTTTCTGGCCTTGAATTAAAATCTTAAACTGGAAATGAAGCTCCCGTTGCTATTTTGCATCTGTAAAATATATTCCAAAGAAAGCTCGCAACAGGCATTTTAAGGCCCAATGCTGGCTTCAAATGATCAGTGCAGTCCTAACGAATTCTGCCTCTTCAGAGTCACACTATAGGCATTGACAAGACCAAGACATTTCATTTCTCCTCTGTGTCACCCAGTGTGACATCTGCAAGAAGAGGACATGCATACACAAATGGATCTCATGAAAGTACAAAGGACTTCAAGAGCTTTTGCACTTTCAGGGAGGAGATGCTTGTGACAACCATCTCCCCACACCTCTTTCTGCTTTGCTAGCAAGGCTGCATCTGCTCACGGTCACGCTGAGGGGGCTGACATTCCCCAAACAAACAGTTAAAGAGAACAACAAGGAAATCATCACAAGATTAGAAGACAACATTCTGTTTTTTAATTATGCCATCAAAATGATGCAATAAGGAAAGGCTAGATTATCAATCACCATATTCTCACAAGCACTGGCAATCTTTAAAGATTAATTATTATCATAGAATCACAGAATGGTTTAGGTTGGAAGGGACCTTGAAGATCATCTAGTTCCGACCCCCCTGTTGAAGGATGGGACACCTCCCACCAGACCAGGCTGCTCAAAGCCCCCGTCCAACCTGGCCTTGAACACCTCCAGGGATGGGGCAGCCACAGGCTCTCTGGGCAACCTGCGCCAGGGTCTCAGCACCCTCAGAGTGAAAAATTTCTCTTAATAGCTATTCTACATCTCCCCTCTGCCAGTTTGAAGCCATTACCTCGTCTTATCGCTACATACCCTTGTAAAAAGTCCCTCTCCAGCCTTCTTGTAGGCCCCCTTTAGGGACTGGAAGGTGCTCTAAGTTCTCCCTGGAGCCTCCTTTCTCCAGGCTGAACAACCCCAACTCTCTCACCCTTTCCTCATAAGAGAGGTGCTCCAGCCTGTTCTCCCTTTAAAAATTTCATTTTTCTATTTTTACTTGAATAGCAAAAAGCCTACCTTCCATTTCAAATCTGGACGAGTAAGTGGAATAAATCTTCCATCAAACATGTGTGAAAATGGCCCGTGACCTTAAAAATAAAGATTACACAGGTTTAATCTGAGACTTGGTTGTCCATAAAAATACTTTGAGGAAGCTAAGGATCTGGATTCTCTTGTATTTGACTTGATCTTGACATCACCTATGAGAAAGGTTCAGCTACAGTGAGTACACTTGCCTAAAGACACTTAAAGTACTGCTGCACTTAATGCCAGTTCCATTACTAACACCACAGGCAAGTACTGCAGTAACACTGAGTACATTAATTACTATGTGCCAGCTCTGAAGAAAATAAGTAGTTATAAAATCATCGTAACAATTATTGAAAACGCCAATAATTTTCACTCTGGAATGTCTTAAGATACCTGAAGACATCACAGAAGGAATCAGACACCTCTGCCACTGAGGGCAGAGCTCTAAACACCATCCGGAAACAAGACAAAAAAACCTAGCTAAAAGTGGTTATAAATTCACAAGTGCAGTTGCCTCCACAGATGTGCTCCAGACCAAAAAAGGACAGATAAATCCTCTCTCAGAATATGGTGATGCAATGAGCAGTGCAAAACTGCTCTCATGTTCTGATCTCACAGCCAGCTTTTCATCCAGGTTAGCTTTCAAAGAGCAACAAGCTGTCTCAAGTGTTACTCACCCAAATCATGACAAAGCCCAGCAATTTCTACGCAGAGGATATCTCGCTGGGTTATATCCAGTTCAGGTTGTCTCTCCTTCAGTGCACGAACCAGACATCCTGCTAGGTAGCCCACCCTGTTGAAAAAAAAAAAAAAAAAAAAAAAAAGAAAAGGAAAGTGAATCTAGTAGTGTTTTAGGCTGAACAGAAAAAGAGCAGTTCAACTATTCTATTTCACTCCATTAAGTCACGGCCCTTGTCTGAGAGGTAGCACACAACAAATACTCAAACCCTAACCTATGAGAGAATCAGAGAAACAAACCATTTCCTGTAGTAGAGTTTTAGTCATCAGTAACACATTTGAAAGTAAAAAAGCATGAGATACCAAGCCCAGAACAGGAAGACAACAGCAACTTGCAGTGTTTCATAGAACACAACCATGGAGTAACTGTGTAAGCCAACAGCAGTGCATCACTGACAGCATGCATCTTGAAGCACCACAGCTTACACATCATTCTTTGACTTCCAGTCAGTGCAACTGCAAGGTCCGCAACAGTCACCAAAGCATTTTGTTCTTCTTTCAAATTGTTATTTTAATAATAGCTTATTATAATTATTTCTCTTCCTTTAATTCATTTTAGATTTGATATTTAATTTCTGTTCTCATAATAGGAAAACAGCAGGAACAAACATACGGCGCATACTCCTATAAACTGTTTATGAGCTCTACACCAGCTTCCTTTTCTACTTGCCTCAATAGCCCCCCTTTCAGAACATCTTAAAGAAAGATGAGGTTTTATATGACAAGGTAGTATCTTTTATTAGACCATATTTTACTGTTTGGTGGGGTTTTTTTACTAGACCAATAAGCACACAAAGCTCACTTCTATTTTAACACTATAGAAATCTTCAAAATTCTATACAAGTTGAGAACAACTGTCCTAAGTTTAACTATAGAGACTAATTGAACTGTTTAAAAGAAAATGCTGGAGTTTTCAGACTCCTGCTGTGAAAGCTTTGCTTACATCCGTCACATTTTTGCCTTTTCAGGTTTACCAGATGCAATCAATTCCAGCTTGCCTCACTGATTTGACCCTTTTGCAATAGCCATTTGCATCTTGTTAGTGTCACAGAGCAGGGGCAGAAACCAGACTTACTTCACAGTATTTCAGCACCAACAAAAGCAACTTTAGGCTGGACAGATCACCTGAATAGCTTAATTTCTCTGCAACTTGGGATATACCTTTAAAACAACCTTAAATTTGTCATTAATCAGCTTCTCTATGGAGTGTGAACGACCTAGCAACACTCTGGGAATCCTCATGTCCATCATCTGTTACTGTTTAACGTATATTACAGCTAATAGCCTGACAATCTGCAACCACTTGCATAAAGAATAACTACAAATGCAAACATTACAGATAAAATGGATTTTAGCTGTGATACAACAGTCTGGCAAGTCATTTATAGCAGCCCCAGCACCCTTCCCAGGTTTATGCTTTAAAACTCAAATTTTGACCAGGGAGAACATAAAGCACTCACAGTTTTTAATTAACATGATTCTTAGAAGAGAAGGGGTGGGGGAGGAAATCTAACATTGATCCATCCTGCAGGTTTCTTTATCTGTCTTTATTTAACAAAGTTCAAGGGAACAGCCCGTAATCATGCAGGATATCTAGGAACCTTTGAGACAAAAAAAATGCTACCATAGCAGTTTTCACCCAAGCTCAAAGACAGCAATGCCCCTCGGACTGCGCTCCACGTTAATGGAACCAAATTCAGGGAAATCCAAATGCAAGACATCATCACCTTACCCTATAGAGTGTTCAAAGCGGTTGTGAGAGGCTCCGGGAAAAACAAAGTAAGTGCCACCCAGCTGCTTAATGTATCGGAGGCGCTGAAACTGAGGCGTGTCAATGATACGAACAAGAAGGGGATGTATTTCAATGTGCCCATGAATAGGATCGTTAAAAACCTATAAAAGCCAAACAATAGAGTAATTAACTTTTAAACATTTCTTTTGAACAGAAACAGGCACCAAGGTAGGTAAAGGATATCTAGAATGGTCAAGTATTTGGTAAGAGAAGGTGATATTTTTGGTTTTGTGCTGCAAAACAGCCATACCATACCTAGCCTATATCAAGATTTATCTTGAAGAACTACTTAAGCATGACATCAAAAAATACAAAGCTGTGTATTTCAGAGGTAAAGGGAATTAAAGTCAAAATATCTAAAAGTGTTATCTGCACCTGCGTAATTCCAAAACTTAACACTTGAGAAAACTGCTGTCTCTATCAATCTGCTATTCCAATTAAAGCAGGATACTGCAACACATGTCTGAGCTATCCAATAAGAAGTGTTTAGTTTGACGTTGTTCATGTTTTTAAAAATCAAGTGAAATTTAGCAGAGTGGAAATTACGATTCGTACCTTTTTCATAAAACAAAATGCAAAACCCAAGACAACTGAAATATGAAAGAACTACTCTCTGATCATCTGATCACATGTATTTAGAGACATCCGAGTAACTACAGTGACTTACTGGAGAAGATAAAAACACACAGTTAATCCTTGCCTCAAAACAGCGGATAAAACCATTTCATCACACATATATCTTGGTAAAATATTGAGGCAAACAAGGTTTTCCTGTGTTCCCTCTACTCTCAGGCACTGAGCTGACAGGGCTCTAGCAGACTACTAAGGAATGCCTGCAGCCACAGCCCCAGTTAAACCAACATACACCACTGTGAAAAACTGTTGGACCTGGCAAACTGGAAGTGAGGAGTCTGTTAACCCAGGCCTGGGGCTAAACTAATAAAAAAAAAACACAACCAAAAACCACACAAACAAGAGGAGGCTCTAGACAAAGAAAGATTTGAAAGGGGAGCTTCTTAACACATTTCAAACAGCTCATGTGCTCATTCAATCTCTCACAACCGCCAGGTGCCCACATCAAGCTCTTAGCTGATGATTTTAACAATTTTCCTGGTTAACGTGGTTTTTCAAAGACCGCCCCGCCATCGAGAAGAGCTCTGCAAAGGAAAGGCACCACCGCAGCACCAGCTGGCACCACCAAGCCAAAAGGAGGGAAGGCCCTGGAACAGTGGGGCCCTGGAAGCAGTGTCCTCCCCATGCGCACTGGGGCTACCTTCATTACGTCCACGTGCTGCTGTCTCAGTTTGTTCAGGCACTCCAGAACTTTCAGTCTCTCAGCTGGGAGGCTAGAAAGGAAAAAAAAAAGACATTGAAAGCAATTTGCAATGCATTTCGATTTTCAGTACATATGGAATTACTTGTAGAAGTTCATATTAGTCTGATATTCATTGACTCTTACCAAAATACTTATTTCTGCAGCTTTTTCAGAAAAATATTGAAAGCATTTATCCTTCTAAAGTCAAGCAGTAAAGGAAGAGAATGAATAGGTACAGAAGTTGTCTGTAAAGCAGTGTAAGTGCATCTCCCGCTTATACAGAATAGAGAAACACCAGGAAATAAATAAACTTTCTGTTAAAGTTTACATACCTCCCTGGAAGTATTTAAGGGTTGTGTAGATATACTGCTTAGAGACATGGTTTTAGTGGTGGGCTTGTCAGTGTTAGGTTAAGGATTGGACTAGATGATCTTACAGGTCTTTTCCAATCTAGGAGATTCTGCGATTCTGTAATACTATAAAATGTCAACTATCAGCAAAAAATACGCATACGATGTCTGAGCTGCTGGTGAGCCCTTTTTGTTTTAACTACTTTGTATCCCTGTCCCTAACAGGGAGTTCCTGAGCTGCAGCCTCTTCTGCTCACAGACTGTCACCAGTCTTTAGCTACCCCCACTCTCAGGCAAAGTGAAAAGCACTGGAGGTGATGCTCAGACCAGCATGTTACTTCACACCCCAAGGAGCTCAGTCTGTAGGAACAGTCACAAACCCCCAGATACTTACAAGGGAGCTCCTGAAAGAACCCACTGTTTGCAGGGCAACAGAAAGCAGCTAACACTGAGGACCTGCATCTGCCCATCCTTCTTGCTCTCTGCTAAGAGAAGATGAACTTTGGTGTGGTGGAACAGCCAAGGAACTCTTCTGCAGCCAGCAAACCAGCAGCTTGTACACACCTATCCTTATACTCCCAGGAAAAACAACTGCAACTGCTCTTTGAGGTCTGTCCTGAAAATGGGACCAAGAATATTCAACTGCTGCTTTTAAGAAACGCGTAACCTTTCTGATCATGGTATGGCTAGCTCAGGCAGGACTCACGCTTAGGCTGGTAACCAAGTACCTCCACCACCATCCTCAAAAACAGTTCAGGGATGGTAAATTCACAAGTGATCCGCTTCCAGCCATCTACATTCATTTTACTTCTGTGGAGAAGTTCTCTCTCCAGACACTTACCTAACATGCAGAACCACACCTGGACTGGAGCATTTTTGCTCTAGCAGACTTGAAAAATTAAAACCTAAACTTGATGTACAGAGATGACCCCCCTGTTCTTAATTGAAGCTGAGGTCTTCAGTGGGTATCACTTCAAAGCACGCTAATAACAGACATCAAACATCACAAGTGTGTTTTTGAACAAGCTGTAATGCTGCAAGAGGCACAGTAGCTCCACCACACAGTACTGTAGACAGTAGTAACAGTTGCCCAAAAAGACACTCTGGGTCACACAAAGTACCCGAGGTAGGACTTCGTGACATCTTTGAGAAGGTGAGGGAGTACAAAGCAGCACCCAGCATTAACCGAGAGACAGCACTGCTGAGGGCACAGCCTGTGGGTTTGAAGAACTTGATTATACTTTTAAATGCCACAAAAATTCAGGAGTGGGGAAAAAATTAACTGGAAAATAGTCAGGTGTGTAAGGAGGAAGTTGTGTGGGCATCTACCATCTTGAGAATTTACCAATGACTGCAACTACAGGAACAGCAAAGAAAGGACACCTCTGCACTACTGACAATACAGTTTATTATACAGCTGCCTGTGCAAACGTTGTCCACAAAGAGCATAGCCTAGTGTGCTGCTTTGCTCAAGAAACTCACCTCCAACAGGGCTGAATTAAGCAGTGCTAACACAGCCCTCTGCACTGTATCATACACCTGCTGCAGTCGCTCCTGGGACGGACCAGCACTGCATATGGATGAGAAAGCAACAAAAGGAATAGGCCCGGCCAGGGAGGCTGGGAAGTCCCCACCTGACATGCCACATCAGTGGCCTGTGTGCCTTGTTGTCTTGCACTGCCTCCAGGAACACTACTCCCCATTTTGGGTTTGGCCTCCAGATGACAAAGCATGTACAGTCCTGGCATGACTGATTACCTGAATGTTGCAACAGAGAAAGCTCTCTATCCTTCTTCAGATAGAAAACAACAGCAGGGGGTTTTCACCTGGTGTCTACATGGTAAGACTGCCTCAACCAAGAGATTACACACAAATCCCATGTTAGTGCTGTGGTTTTCCAGGACTCTGCAGGCATATTTCCTCCAGCAGCCAAAGCAGCAATACTGCTGGCTGTCTTCGAAAGCCTGAGAACTGACGTTTCCCCATCCACTCCCCTCCACCCCTCCCTGCTTTGCCCACACCCTCTCTCATGACACAGGTGACAAGGATGAGAAAACCCCTTTCCTGCACCCATTAGGAACTTAACTACTTGAGAGAAGGTCAGACAGCCCGCCCTACTCACCATCCATACTTAACACACAGCATGCCGCACACCACACAGAACATCCACTTCCAGGAACATGAGAACCCACGGGAAACCCATAGCACTGCCTCCAAGCCCCTGTTGTCCTGAGCTCTCGCCTCTGAATGTCCAGGAATGGCAGGGAACTAAATATATACATTCATTACTGGCTTGTCACACAGAAATGATGAAAGTTACCATAGGACACAGTGTGCAGTGGAAAGATGCATGCAAAGGGATCATTCTTTAGTGCAAAGTTGAAATGTCTGAAGAAAGCAGAAGGCTCTAGCAATTTCTCATCCAACGCACATTTTCAGCTTAACAAAAATAAGACATCAGATCTCACCAAAGGAAACCCGTGTAAAAGAAGAACCACGAGCATGTCAGCCCATATCCCCAGCTCCATACCAATTCTCCATACCCAACTGAGAGCTCTTCACAGCCATTTGATTCCATCGCCTGTACCACACGCTTACAGGGGCTTCCTTGCTACCCAGTCCTGCCTATAAACACTCAGCACTGACAGAGCCTGAGGAGCCTCAGAGCAGCCTGCAGATGTCCAGTGTGTCCTAGCATCCATATGGGCATCTGATGCTCAGACAGCCAGCAATGTACTAAAAGCAAGCAGCCTCCTGGTAGTCTCCAAATAGAAAACTATACATCTGCTTGTTATTTCAATTAGACAGTTACCTTATACTTCAGAAACAAATACAGCCTTTAGCTGCCTTCCTCATGATACCACACCATTTCTATCTGTATGTTTCAAACAGCTGCAGTTAAAACCCTTCTTCCAAAAAGAAAAAAAAAACAAACAAACAAACAAAACACAAACCTTAATGACTCCTAGGAACATCTTACCTCCTCCAAAGCGCAACCCTTCTACCTTGTTGTCTTGACTCGAACCAGCTCTTTCTCTACCGAGGGCCACACCCAAACACCTCCTCTTTCAATTCACGCTTCACAAGCTGCGAGCGCAGCCAGGATGTGTCGATATAATAGAGAACAGAATGCCAGAACAGTCTGGGTTGGAAGGGACCTTAAAGATAATCTAGTTCCCACCCCCTTGCCCTGGGCAGGGACATCTCCCACTACACCAGTTTGCTCAAAGTCCTGTCCAACCTGGCCTTGAACACCTCCAGGGATGGGGCAGCCACAGCTTCTCTGAGTGACTTGAGCCAGTGCCTCATCACCCTCACAGAATAGAATTTCTTCCTAATATCTAATCTAAATCTCTTCTCTTTCAGTTTAAAACCATTCCCCCTCATCCTATGGGGCCCTTCATCCTCAGCATGGTGTTAGCTCTGACCAGTTTTCAGCCAAGGAGCCAACCTGCACACCAAAGTACTCAAAACTCCCCACAGACAAGACAAGCACAGGTCTGCACTCTGTGCTCCTGACAGATAACCACACTCCAAACTGCCTTAGGGCCACTAACCACAACATTAGCAATTAGCTTGAGTGGAACAGATAGGTTTTGAAAGAAATTTGGAGGAAACAGTGTAAACAAGGTCAGCAGAGGAGTAAAGAAGAGACATTCAAAGATTAAAAAGCACCAGGAAGTATGTGGTGAGCAAGCAGGCTCACATCCCAGGAGAGGTGAGCAAAACTGACCCCAGAGGGGCAGAAAAAAAGGCAGCAGGGGCCCTTCAGGCACAAAGGACGACAGGAGGCATTTATACTCTCTTGTTTCAGAAAAGCAAGAAAGTATATTCACCACCAGAAAAATCACAAGGTTTTTTGGACCAGTCATTTCCCTCACTGCTGGGAACAATCATTTACATGCTTTAAGACAGCATTCAGTTTTCCTGTACTCGTGGCTGGGAGGTGACTGCTACCAGGCTGGGAGGAAGACTTTGCCAGACTGCCGCTCCCCACCACCAAGTGCTGGGACAACTCACAGTGGCCACTGATATCTGCCTCTCACCCAAAGGGCCTTATTCTGTCAGGACAGACAACAAAATCTCTTTTCCATAACATTCCACCCTATCATAGCAGGCGTAACAAAGTGCAAAGTCCCAGCAACTGTTGCAAGATTAAAATATCAATGCCTGGGATTTGTCTCAGGGAAATGGGTAAAACTCAGCCTCCACAAAGCAGCACCTACTGGTTATTTTAAAAGTTGTTAGCATTGCTGTTACTAGAATCAGACCAGCATTAACTTTAGGCTGAAAAGAAAGTTCTCATCAAAAACCCCCGAGTTTACATGGCTGCTCCTATTAACACTTAAAAGGTTACTAAGCCACTAGTGGTATTTTCATTACAGCTTTTTAAATGTTTGGGGTTTTTTGCTTCTCACGGTTACTGGGCAACCAACTTCTACGCTCTGGCTGGCGCTGGCTGTGCTGGGATCAGCCGGAGAACAGGTAAACTGTTCTGGAGGATCCGAGATCAGCCACTGAGCCCGTTCCATCGCATACGCCCGCTCCGACTGTCCTTCAAGCTCTTGGGCATCTCGGGTGGAAGCGGGATGAAGCCACACAGTTGGGTCCTGGAACGCCTTTCTCCCCGTGTTGGCCGTTGCGGACGGGACCTTGCCGGGCAGCAGCCCCCGCCACTGCCGCAGGGACCCCACCGCGGGGAAGCCCCACACCAAACACCTGTTCTAAAGGAAAAACCGTTCCCGAGGGCGGTGGGGAACCCCCCAGTGCCCGGTCGGCACCGGAGGACCCGCGGGCTCGCCCAGACAGGGCGCGGGCCGCCCGAGGGGGCCGAGAGCCGGGGCCGCCTCCCACCGCCCCTTCACCCCGAGGGCCTCCCGCGGCCGGGCCCGCGGGGGCGGCTCTCACCAGACGCGAGTGACCTCGAGGGCGCAGGCCGGCAGGTCCAGCAACATGCTCCCGGTGACTCCACTCTCTGCGGGGGTAAGCACAGCGTCAGCGGCGGGGCCCGGCCGCCCCGGGGGGCTGCCCGGCCCCGGCCCGCCGTTACCTCGGAAGCGGCGCAGCAGGCTGGGCTCGCCCACGCCGCAGCGCGAGAGGTGCTGGCAGAGCCGCTCCGTGTCCCACAGCCGCGGGTCGCAGCGGTCGCCCTCCGCCACCGGGCCGGGGGGGCCTTCGGGGGGGCCTTCGGGGGGGCCCTCGGGCCGCGCCCGCTTGGCGGGAGCCGCTCCCCACCCCGCCGCCGGGCTCCCCATCCCGCCGCCGCGCAGGCGCAGCCGCGGCGCCCGCTCCTCTCAGCCCGGCTCGGCCGTGACGTCAGCGCCCAGCGGGCGGGAAGCGCCGCGCAGGGCGGCCCCTCAGGGCGGGGACGGGCCGTGGTTCGCCGCAGCGTCGGAGCCGGCTGGGGGGAATTTGGAAAGCAAACCGCAGGCAGAATTCCCCGGGAGACCTGCACCCTCCTGCCCGCACACACCCCGCGGCGGCAGCCCCGCCACCTCCCTCACGCCGCCCGACCCTCCCTGCCGGCACCCCGGGGCACCCGCAAAGTGTCCACGCTGGAGAGGTGACCTGTTCCTGCGGAGGCCGTCTCTCCTCCATCCCACATAGGAGGCTGCTTTCTGAAACCAGCCGTTTTTCACCCAAAAGCATAGATGGTGCCCAAGGAGGCGTGGAACAGGCTGAGCTGCTGGAGCGATGCTCCCGCAGCAGCCGGTTACTGTGAGGGATTCAGGCGTAAATATGTGGGAACCAGCACCGGTTCATCACCCCGAATCCCAGCTCAGTCACAGACATCAGCCTCCACAAGGGTGCTCCCAAAAGACACAACACCACAACGCTATTGCCCTCAGATCGTGCCTGCAGACAGTGCTGCTGAAGACACCCAAACCCAACTTTTTCAGGGTCTCGCTCCCAAGATGTCACAGACAGTGAAACCAGATGCACCCCAGCTGCCAGACTCTCAGCTCCTCTCAGCTGTGAGGGCCAGACACCGCAGCTGACACAAAGACACGCATGCTGTTTTCCAGATATCACATCCACAAGTAATGTCCCAACATCCACGAAAACAGCTCTGCTGCAAAAGGCCTCTGTGTGCCACAAAGGCCCCAGAAGGAGCCTGAGACTTTGGCTCCCAAATACAGCCCACACAGTGCACAACTGGCAAAATCCCCGCTGCCTCCATCCGTCCCTGACAGCCTTCTCAGAGGGGCGCCCGCCACATGTGAAGCTCACACCTCGGTGCCCCAATGGACGGGGTATTTGTACCAGCACAGCTTTTGGGGGAGCCCACTCACCTGCTCCTGGCCACCTCACAGACTGCAGGTGTGCCAGGCACCCCCTCCTCATGGACAGCCCACTGCTCTGCTGCCGTCACCAGCACCAACAAGGATGTCCCAGGAGATCCAGACCCCCGTACGCCTGAGGCCCCTCCACACTTCAGCGGTTCTGTGTTGCACAGCACAAGCTGGCTTACTGCAGTGCTGCAGGGACACCCCCGTGGGAAGGTTACATGTTATCCCTCAGCAGTATGCACACACGCCTTGGGTTGGCTTTGGCAAGGTTTTGGTAGCAGGGGTGGCCTCTCTGAGAAGACACCAGAAGCTGCCCTGCTCCAGCTGGCTCCAAGACAAACCCACTGCAGCACAGCTGCAGCTGGGAGAGAAAGGGGGGAAGAAATGTGTGAAACAGCCCTGCAGGCACTAAGGTCAGTGAAAGGAGGAGGAGGCACTCCAGGTGCTGGAGCAGAGCCCTGCGACCCATGCAGAAGACCATGGTGAGGCAGGCTGTCCCCCTGCAGCACCTGCATTTGCCCTTAAAGAAGCTGCAGCCCAGGGAGACCCCACCCAGGAGCAGGCTCCTGGCAGGAGCTGTAGCGCATGGAGGGGACCGCACGTGAGGAGGAAGGAGTGGCAGAGACGAAGCATTACAAATTGACTCCAACTGCCATTCCCCATCCCCCTGCGCTGCTTGTGGAGTGAGGAAATGGAAAGTCAAGTGTGAAGTTGAGCCTCGGAAGAAGGGGAGGGTGGGGGGAAGGTGATTTTAGTTTTGGTTTTGTGTCTCATTATCCTACTCTACTTTTAATTGACAATAAATAAAATTAATCTCCCCCAATTCCAGTCTTTTGCCCATGACTGTAATTGGTGAGTGATCTCCTCATCCTTATCTTGACCCATGAGCTTTTTCATCGTATTTTCTGCCCCCAGCCTGCTGAGGAGGCAGAGTGGCACCTGGCAGCCAGCCAAGATCAAACCACCACAACACATTTCTGGGAATTGCTATGTTGTCATCAGGCATTTCAGAGACGAAGAGAAAAAAAAAGAAAAAAAAAAAAAGAAGAAATCATCATCTTAATAACAAAGCAGAGCTAATGTGTTCTGCTGTCATGCTACAGTAATTTGCTTTTGTAATAAAATATTCTGCTTTCTTGTTAGGAAAGTGCACTTGATGCTCACTGCCTGTTTTTCATTTGGCTGAGCATCTCTCTCCATCCCCTGTGGGTCTTTTCAAGATTTCCATCAGCACTCTGCCCTGCCGTTTCATCTGAAACGAAACTGGCTGGGAGCTCATCCCACCCATTTACAGGAAACGCTTCTCTTCTTGGAAGGAACCTTAGGAGACAAGAACAGGCCATATCCATTAAGGATCTCAACTGTATAAAATAGCCTCGCATCTTCATTTCCCCTTTCCCAGACTGAAGTGACACCCAAATGTTACTGGTACTTGTCCTTTTAAGGAATAATTCATCACTTGACCATGCTGTACCTCTACCAGTACCAAAAACTGCCCTGTAGAGCTCAATACCCAGATTGTACCTAAAGAGTTTTTGGGGAGGGGAAGGAGTTTAAGGACATTCATCCTATCCACAGGCCCAATACATCTGGAGTGCTCGTAAAAAAAAACCCAAACCAAAACAAAAAACATTCAGGAGGGATGTCATTGCATTTGTGGCCTGAGACGAGCAAGGGAAGCGGGAGGCATACCCTGAAACTGCAGGACATCCATCCTGGAACAGTGCAAAACCTGCTGATATTACACTACCAGATGGACATGTAACGTAGGAACAGGGTGGAGGGTTACCAGCCTCACCCCACCCGTAGGAAGAAAAGGAAAATACTACACTAGGCAGGTTGTTGTTCTGAGAGCAAAGAGTCCCCAGTAACCAAACAAAGCACATGAAAAAGGGTGAGGGAGGAAGAGGTGTTTGCTGGGCTTTGTGCTGGTTTGTGTGCGGTAGAAGCAGTCTGATCGCCCTCCTGGCCCCTGTGCGCACGGGAACCCCGGGTTCTGCTCCAGGTGTGTAGCTTGGTGCAGAAACCCAAAATGAATCCAGCAGGAGCCCCTGTGATGACAAACACAAAGCAAGGCACATGCTAAAAGTCGGGATGAAGAGGGATTATTCCTGTATAGGGTTTTTTTTTGTTTGTTTGTTTTTGTTTTTTCACTTTGCATTCCTAGCAGCACTTTCCTGGTTTTGTCGGCCTCTGTGGAGCAGTACTACAAACCCGCTGCGGGAAGGCTGCGCTGCCCAGGAACTAAAGTTTGCAGGACAGCCATCCATGACTTGGCACCAGTTCCTTCCACGGCCTCATCTGCTTGAGCCTTGTATTTATACGTTAACTAGCCAAAATTCTTGTGACTAAACTCTTGCAAAGCTGTTTTCCTCTTACTGGGAACCATGATAGATGACACCTGAGAGAGGACACTTGCAGCAGAGCTACTGCAGCTGCAGCTCCCTGGGTCTGAGCTGAGAGGCAGGACCTGATTTGGGGAGTGCTGCCGTGGAGGGCACATGCAGGGTAGACCCTTAAGCCAAAGGCTCCCCTTACTCAGGAGTATGAACCTTCGCCCCGTGCCCACCAGTTCTGCCCACCTTCCAAGCTGAGAGGGAACAGGGCAGCCGCTGCAGGTAGGTTGGGAACTGCAAGCACATTCCGCCTCTGATGCACCTGCTGTCTAACGCGCTTCTGGGCACTCGAGGAAGTTCAAAAGTAAAGTTTTATGAGTTTGTCATCATGTTCATCTGACACCTGTTTTTCAAGAACTGCTACTTGAGTGGTGAGGTATATGCTTATTGTAAACTTTGGAGATTACAGTAAACTAATTTTCTTTGGTCTTGAGACAGATCTAGACATGTTCAGCTTCTTTCACCTGAGATCCCAGCACTTCTTATACACTTGCATTCCTTCACAGCACCTCCTTTTGTGTCCCCAGTTTTGGTTCTTACTGCTCCTCGGGTATCAAACAACAAAAAACCCCTCCATGAGTCACAGGACAGGAACCCAAGAAGAGTATTTCCTAACAGGAAACTACAGAGAAAAATCAGTTTCAATTCCCCACACTGCTTAATTGCACTCTAACCACAATTAGGCCACATGTTACTAAAACGCTTGGGATGTGGCAACCTAATATTACCATATTGCTTATAGGTGAAGTAATGGCAGATTTATGGTGCTCCCGGTGGTGTTAAAGGAAAGGTTATTAAACCTTTAATCCTCTGACTCTCTGAAAAACTGACCTGTAGTAAACATGGAAGCTCTGAAGCCACTTCAACAGCATTAAGGAGGTGGTATTTTCAGTTGGAGAATTACTGAAAAATCCATCTGGCTGGGGAAAAACAGCCCTAGCAGATAGCACCAGTTTGCAAAGACTTGGATCCAATCACCTCATTTCTCGCTTCACGCTGCCCATGATGCTTTCCCCTCACTGGCAGTCTGATCCGCAAAAGGGAGTTTACCAAGAGAAAAGCCAGTTGCATTTTCACAGCTCTGCCCCACAACATCCTTTAGGGTCGGTAACCACAGTTTAACAGCCTTTGAAAAGGAAAGCTCTGGTGGCAAAAAAAAAAAAAAAAAAAAAAAAGCAGCATTACAATCTGCACAAATCAGCCTACTTTTATCAACAAAACCAGTGTGAAGCCAGCTGGTGCCAATCCCCACCTGTCCCAAGGCAGCTCTGAACACCCCAGTCCACCTGCGAGGAAGCCACCAGGACCGTGGCGCTGGTGTGGAATAATTACTAAAATGATCAAAAATACAGCATTGTTCACACATTAAGGAAAGGTATAAAATCAAAAGGTTTCTAGGGTAGAATACAGCCGCAGCTGGTATGCGAAGAATCCACTACATCTGCGATTCCCTGTACAATATTGCTTGCAGAGCAATGGGGGGGGGGGGAGTGGGGTGGAGATTCCACAGCCAAACGCTGTGGTAATTCAGCAAACATGGGAACAAGATGGTCCTATGGAACTGATAAACTGCATACTTATTACCCTGAGCCAACAGGTTGTCGAATTTTGATGAAATGCTGTCCTTTGTGCAAACTTTGCTCATTATAATGTCATAATACCAAAACACACCTCCATCCCAAAGGCTACCCGCCTCCAAGGTGTAACCACTCCTCCTTGAGTCTGCGCCCTGAATTTTTTGTCAACTGTAGCTTTAAATGAGAGGCGAGATAATTTTATGTCAATCATAATAAAGGTATTTATGACTAGAGTCACTCAAACTCTACCTGAAGGTAAAAAAATAGTATAAAAATAGCCCAAGAAAGGGGGAATATTAGGGAAGACACCGTCGTGAACAAGTCGAGGAGGACTCCATCAAAGACTGATCCCAGAAGTCAAGGCAGTCGACGGGCTGAGCCTCTCTTCTCCCCCATAAGGATGCTTGTGGGTAAGATTCGAACACTTAGCCATACCAAGCGCTTCCCCTGGAAACTTAGAAATCGCTATAGAGTTGTTTTATAACTTAGCGCATTTGTAACCAAGCTATATTGCCAGCATCTTTAGTATTCGCACGTGTTTTGCAGACAGTCACTATCGCCAGCAATCCAAAAGAACTTGTGCATCTGTTGCTCAAATAAACTGCACTGTGTAGACAGCTCATCATTTGGGTTTCTCACTGAACGCAACCAAAGAGCGGCTGTTAGTTCATGAGCACGACTGGGCTGAAGGTGCAGTCTGCTATTAGTGTATCCAGAATCAATAACAGTTTGATATATATTCAACGCGCCTGGGCTGATAGTGGTGAACTGGGCATCACTCAGAATTTAAACCTAGCAGCACCTCGCCTCCCACCTCGGTAAGGAGTGTTAGAACGCAAGGGGGTTTGTTGATTTTCTGCCAAATCTACTTTGCCCCTTAATGCAACAGCTGGGAGCCATCAACCAGGAGCCCAGGGCAAGTGTGAGAGCTCACCTGTGCTGGAGTCAACCTCCCTCTCCAGGCACAGCACCTACCGCTTCAGGATCTTCTCCTTTTCAGTGTTTTTCTGTTCCTTCATGTAATGTATTACTCACCTTCTTCTCCCAGAAACCACATCTGACTGAAGCGCAAACAAAACAAAATAATAAAAAAAAAAGGAAACTTCAGATAGATTGCATGAAAGATGAGGAATTGAAACTGGAAAAATCCCAAAGGGATTTGAGGGAGCAATAAAAACAAGTAACATCTTTGACATTACAGAAAATGCAGGCAGAAGGCATTGTTTAATGAATTACTACAGAAAGACCACAGGAAATACAGCAACACGAGTTAAAATACTTTTAATTGTTTATTATAAAATACATATTTACAGATGAAGGCACTTTGAAACCATTACAAAGTGTCCACATAAGCCATTATTTTGCTGTTGAACAAGTCCAAAAATATTTTTTCTATCATCACCTAAAAAGGTGACACAACTGGATGCAGTTCAGGTTTTAATACATTCATTTTTCTAATGAAAAAAACCCCACTACACCTAATGACAACTAATAAGGATTTTAGCACCAGCTTGCTACAGTTTCTGAGACTGCAGTAATGGCGCGGTGAGCAGACATGCAAAGAGAGATCTGCACATGATGTTGCACTAAAACCGAATCAACTCATCACACAACACGCCTGAAAGACTCGCGCTGGTAAGCTGGCGGCATCTCTCCCATCCAGAAGGGCTGCCATCCTCCACGCAAACAAAGCAGACTCTGCCGAAAGCTAAATCAAGATTCCCCGTTTCCCCCGCAACACAGGAGGCTATTAGGGACATTGATATAGCTGTAACAGCATTGATGAGCAGATCAGGACAGAACGGTTGTTTCTCCTGGACGTTTTATCTCAAGATCAGAAGACATATTAAAAATTGAATAAAATTAAAGAAACCGAACAAAGAATCTACACAAAACCTAGTCCACCGTGTGGCATTTCCTCATACTGCAGCTGGCTACAGTCAAACCTTTCAGAAATAAGCACCTTTTCTGGAAAGTAAAAAAAAAACCCAACCCAAATATTTGAGTAGTTAATAATTCAAAAAGAAATTAGAGTCTGTAAACTTTCTACTCACTGCTGAGTAGGGTCCCTGCACATAAACACTTTTAAATACTTTTTTCCTCCATCGCTGCTGGCCTGATTCATTAGCTGAGACTGCCTGAAATCATCACAGCGTCCTTCCCTGGAACCGCGGTACAGCAGATCTTGCAGCATATGCTAAACAAACCAAACAATGAAGCAAACAAGTCCTATGCAATCATTCAATCTTCTTTTCCTCATTCAATATACACAAACTGAAAAATACAGTGCTGAGAAGTTTCTCTATGGCTCTAATCTTAAATGCAGTTATGAAATAAGATCAAGCTACTGATTTACAGTAATGAATAAACCTTGACTTTTCTCCATTTTGGTAAAATAAGCCCTACCAAATCCCTCAGTGTTAAAAAACTTAGTTACAAGAATTGGTTGCTGGAATTGACACACTTCCAATGAATCCAAGCCTTTAATAGCTATAAAACCCCCATATATACAAACATGCCTTATCTGATGGGCGTACATTCAGTGTAGATACTACACAAGAGGCTAAAGATCTTCAGGAAAAAAATAAAATGAAGAAACACAATTTGTGAAACAAATTTGTGCATGTGAACAGCTGTAAGACGGCCAAAGCCCCAGCTGTTTTTCAACTGTAACCAGCTTGTACTTCTTCATGGGTGAGCTGCAAGAGGTATGAACAGCTTGTACAGCAGGGCTGCTGTCAGGCTCCCAAGGGGAAAGGAGCAAGGGAACCATATCTCCATGCTTTATCACATGTCAGTGTCCAATTTAAGTCTCCGCTATTTGTACTTTTTGATTACTGCCTTTGTTATTGCAAAAGCTGTCCGTTCCGCATCGTAACATACACTGTTACTGACATTCTGACAGGAGATGGAACACAGCACAAATCATACAGTTCAAAACCGCTCAGCTCTTTCTGAGGCTAAAGGATCAATTTGTTCTCCACTCCAGTTACCCCACAGTAAAATTATGCATAAAATTCCATATTCTTTTAAAATAAGGCACTTTTAAAGTTTCTTCCCCAAATTCCAAAAGCTTGAGGAAACTTGACTGATTTCACTCATTTCCTTATCATTCTTATTCCAAAAATAAAACCAATATTACTAGAAGCTGAGTCACAGTCCGAACTCAGGATGCTCTAAATTAGGCTTGAGAACATCCAATATGGCTTTCTACAGATGACTCCTTTGCTAAAACAGCTCCAACAGAGTAATTTATAGCACAGCGTGGCCTTTGGGAATGAAGATCACCACCACTTCTCATTCTCTGGTGTTCACTACCTAACCCTTGCTTTTTGCATCCTGTGGAAGTCAGGTAAACGTTCAATGTTAAAGAAACTTGGCAGTTGTCTGTATACAAAAGCAAGAAATAAATAAAAAGCGCAACAGCCTTATCTGACTCCAGAGCTTTTAGATCCCAGAGAGAACCGGCAGTTTTAATGATTTGCTCTTTCACTGACAACATCCTGGAGACGTTTAAGTAGAACGTCATCATTTTCCTGGCAGAGTCGCTTCGTAGGAGATTCAGTGTCACTATCAATTGTTATTGCTCGTTTCTTACTCCTGTGTTCACCTTGTTTTATCATATTGTTGATGTCCTTCAAACTCTGCGATCAAGATAAAAAAAATCATGAGTTACTACAACTCCATTTCAAACTTGCTCTGGTTTTCAGTTACCTGAGAACACAAAGTTATTCTGAACCTCTCTGCTGAGCGAGTGATGGATTCTACATGAAGAATTCCACCCTTCACCACAAACTGAGAGACTAGCTCAATGAAATCTCAACACATCCTAATGAGGAGATTAATTAAACCTCTCTCAAATTGACCCCTTTCAACCTTTTTGCCTTCTACCTTGGAAGGGCTCCCGTTAAATTTATAGAGTAGTGCAGTCCGAGGTGTCAAGCAGGCACCGTTCTTGTGAGGTGAAACATAAACAGAGTGCTGTTGGGAGATCCGTCGAGGCGATGCTGGCTGTTGCTTAATGTTGGGGAACGGAGACAAGGGAGGGGCTTCCATCTGTAAGAGAGAACAAATTTGGATAGGAGCTGAATCAGAAGATATTTAAGAGCAGGAACTTCACAGAAGGAAAAATTAATACACTTCCGGGTCTTCTTTAGAAGATTTTATCCTGTAACAGTTAAACAACAGATCAAGTATCCACCAAACAATGGAACAAATTTATTTTCCAGATGCTCCACAGGCATCTTGTTTGGTTTTAGAAAGAAGAGAGCAGCTTGGCGCTGTTTGGAGACTGAATACTAAAAACTGCTGTAACAAAGACAGGCAAGTTGTTGGGTGCAGGGATGATGCCTTCCAAGGGGCAAAATAAATGGGACACCATTACAGGGGATATCCTAATCTTCTCCTAGGAGGGAGAGGATTTTAGTACTGCTTCACCAAGGTCCCTCTGCCTGGGGGTGCTGCATCCCCCAGCATCCCAGTGCCCATCGCCCCCCAGCATGGCCAGCACAAGCACCCAGCGGTGCCAAGGGGAGGGCTGAGGCGATCTGTGGGGCCGGGCAGAAAGCCGGTGCTGTGCACGGACCCCCTCCATACTGGGGAGGCTCTTGCCCTCACTGCTGGCATGACTTTACCCAGTGACACAAACGGGGCAGCCAGTGCTGGTGTGACGGGCTGGTAGATGTCGGGGCTCCCCCATACAACACACCACCTTCCAGGGGCTGCCTTAGCCAGAAGGTTTCCCAGATTCTGCGCTTGTTTTTCCTCACTGCAGCGTCTCCCAGGGACCATCTCCTGCCAAGTGATTTACCAAGCAGCAGAGGGGAGGGGATGGAGCCAAGCTCCATCACAGGTAGGGAGCCATTTATACCAGTGCCACATTAAAGTGTTTCGCAAGGCCAGGCTGGACGGGGCTTTGAGCGACCTGGTCTAGTGGGAGGTGTCCCTGCCCAGGACAGGGGGGGTGGAACTAGATAAGATCTTTAAGGTCTGTTCCAACCCAAACCATTCTATGATTCTGTTACTTGAGCAAATGGGAGTTGCATCGATATAAAAAAAGCTAAAATCGGGGTTGTAAACTGAACTGCATCTCCATTTGTCCTCTTAAAAAGCTGTTAAAGCCCATCTTCATACCATCACTTAGAACTATCTGACTTCTGTAACCACACCAGGTGAATAACAGAACAAAATCAACATGTTTAACTGTCAGGAAAAATGACTCCGTCATATTATTATATAGAGCAAAATTCCAAAATACTTTACTTACTACATGATCCTGGTTCATGATATCGTACTTCAGTGCAAAAGATTTCACTCTTCCTACGTAGACGGCGTTGTAAAATTTAATAAGATCTCCTCTCTCCTCCGTTCCTGACTCACTGGAGTTCTCTGCTGCAGATGGCCCCAAGGAACTGCCAGTTTTCACAGACGAATCTAACAATAAGAGAGCGCTTCAGATTTCAGAGACACAGTATCAGCAAACTGAGCACTTCAGATTCAAACTTAAAATATCCTGCTGACAAGAACTCATCCATAAATTGACTTGTTAATGAGATGAATTAAAGCAATGTGTTTCAGACAGGGGCAGGGTATGCTGTAGGTGGTTATGAACATTAGGAGGAGCTACAAACCACTGCTAGCAGGCTAGGGGATTACGGCTAAACAGGCCAACAGAAATCTTTATTCCAAACTTGGAAATAACTGTAGCAAGAATATCGTAGCACAATTGACCCCCTTCCCCATGCTTATTTTGGGTAGTGGTACAAAGCCATTTGTTGCTCTTAAAACTAAGTTCTAAGCAGTCTGACAGCTCACAGCTTTTAGCTTCTGTGAAAGTTTCTAGTGATCAGCTGGCAAAGAATAGCTTCGTGCTCAACTCCTGCCTGCTGCAAGGAAGCCTTGGCACCATTTGTTCAGGCGTATTATGAAATGGCTGTCCAGTGGAAAAAGCTGCAGCCACACAGCAAGTACATTTCTGTTAATGTTCTCTCTCCGCCAATTAAGCCAGACCGCAACTGGATACAACCTTCTATATTTCATCCTCCGGACTGTTTACTGCCAAGTAGAACAGGGCAACACAGGATAAAGCTTCTTGCATTCAGTGCACTATGAGACAAACATCAAAAGCTCTAGCTGATACCCGTAAGTATAACTCCTTAATGTGTCTGCCTTGTGCCACAGCGCAGGCACATGTTCCTGTAAGGTGGCATCAAAACAGCAGGAGCCAATACTTGATAAAGGAGACACAAGTCTATTAACTGAAGAGAAAGTCTGGTAGGAAAAGCAACTGAAGAACTTTGTAACCAAACGCATTTGTTTGACAAAGCACCAGAGCCACTTCAGATGCTCTATGACATCCAAGAACAGTCAAGCTGCTAGACAGGATGCTGAACCTACAGGAGATCAGCACTTTCCTGGACCCCAGTGGAAACCTCAAAAGGCTTTTAAAAAAATTAATACTCGTTCAAGCAGCTGAATCCCACCCACGGTGGGAATTTACTACACGGAACAGTATTCTAAATTTCTGCATGTGTCCTGGCTGCAGATCTGCTCTGCTCATGGGTTCCCACATGGGCTTGTGATCTCTTGGCTTCCTGACATGTCACTAAATGGGCATGGCACAAGTTTCATGCTTTTCTGAAATACTATTCTTGTCCCTCTTCTCCTCTAACCCGGAGCAAAGAAAGTATCAACTATTTAAAAGAAACCTGAATATAAGAAAGTGGTGGTCTTAGAGTCACCATTGTTATTTTTCCGAAACAAGTTCTCCCTATTTGAGCCTTCAGGATAGGTGATATTAAGAAAAAAAACCTGTCATAATATTCCAGGTACTGTTCACCTTTCTTTGTTAGCTGGTGTCGCTGTCCAAGAAGAACTACAATATCACTGACACACTAAGGAAACACTTCAATCTTGAGCAACCAAATTTGAGGAAAGAAAATGAGACTTTTTTTCATATAGGAAGCGTATTTTCCATATCTAAAACACAGGAGGGCTACTGACAAGATGAATTCTTTTCCAACAATACATTTATTTTTCTTTAATACATTTAAAACTTTAAAATTCACTTTACTTCTCCTTATTACTCAACAATTCGGTTCTTTAAAAGCACACAAGTACATTTTTAAAAACAGCAGCTTACTTTACTGTACCTACCTTCTGTCATCTCCACATCTTGGTTTGCGTTTTTGTCCAATAGGACATCAGTAGAAATATTTCTCAACAAGACACTCCTATAAACCTAGAGGACACCAGGGAAAAAACACTCTTGTCAAGGAAAACAAAGACGTCAGAAGACTAGATGAAATCCATGTGAATAAGAATGAATGTAACACTGAAGAGGACTTGACTTTGCCTTTATCAGCATAACCATTTGAAAAAGCACCGCTGTCTGAGATTTACAAAAAGGAAAGGCAATACTATTTACTTACATGGCTGTTGGCTTGCGGCTGATTTCTGTAACTTTTCATTATGTCCTGAAAAGTTCTTTCCTCTTTGGTTACCTGGAAAAGAAAAGGTTATTGAAGACCAAGTGCAAGCAGCAAGGTTGAATAGACCTGAGCAGCCCAATTAGCTTCCATTAACTTTTTCATCAGCATTTTACTACGAATTAGTTCTGGTGACGAGAATATGAAAAAACAAGCATTTGTCTTGCTCAGGCACTACTTGTTTCTTAGTTACTAAAGCCTTTTGTTGCTTACGAATTATTCTTTTTCCGACTTTTCTTCTAGTGACACTAAAAGTTAAAGTGAAATACTAAGTCAAAAATGTATTTGTAAATTTGAAAACTGGACCCCTTAGCTTTTCTCAATGGAGAGTGAGGAAATCTTGAACAAAACCCTAGGCAGATATATACACATGTGCAATTTCAGCTTTCTCTTGTACTTCAAAATAGCTCATTTCTTAAAGGACTTTGTTTTTCAGCCATGCATCTGGAATTTTAAGAGCAGAAGAGCAACATCTTTGTAGTAGGAGCCAGGAGAGAATGCATCAAGGTCTCTGGCTAAAATGTCAGGTCTCACATTGCACTGGAGACAGCACTCAGAAGACTATTTAAAAAAAAAAAAAACCAACCAACCAACCAACCGACAAACTACATGATAAAATACGGAGCACTGACTATTCGATGGTTTTGCTTTCCTACAGCTGTTGGTATCAATGTCAAACGAGCCTAAGCTATGCTACAGTTACTAAGAGCACAGGTAGTCACAATTTCAACATCAGTTTTCCTCCACAGACAGTGCTCCTCTTCATTTGTCTTTCCTCTAGAAAAGGTAACCCATGCCCAATATCTTAGATGAACCTGGCTTACTTTCACTTTCCTGAGTCTGTGTCCAAATCAGACTTGATGGCCATTGTAACCATCAGCTCTCAGGTCTGAGTCAAATCAATACTCCAGTTTCATAATCCAACTATATAACACCTAAAACCAATGGTGGCAAATTGAGTAAGAAATTATGAAGTACAAGTAACAGGCAAACAGCTCAATTCTTCAGCCTGAAGCTTCAAAAGCTAGGAGGATTTTTGTGGAATAGGAATTTTTCATCCATACATAAGGTTGTGAGCTCCTGCATATTTTTGCACCAGCATAATTTTGTAACTGTAATGGCGTTTTTAGTTCGGATTACACAGATCAGGAAGATGATGAACAAGATAGAAAACACAAATATGGGGCAATGAGACCTCACACTGCTTTGTGACCAGCGCTTATTGTAATTGCGCTCAGGACGAGAAGAAAAATCCTCCCTTAACCAACTGGCTGGTTGGTGGGAACTTTTAAGATTACACAAGAGAAGGAAAAAGTATACTGGGACTTCACTTCTTGGAAGGACTTCTCCTTTTCCTTCCCTCCAGTAATATCACATGAATAAAGCAATCAAATTGTAAACTGCGGTCTCAATTTACATTTTAAATTGACATAAAATTCCTTGAATTTCTTAAAACTACATGTTACCTTTGCCATGATATAAAAGGCACAGAGAAGGAGCTGGTCCAAATGTCTGTCCTTCATTAGATCAGCACAATGAACCAATGTGAATTCAAAGCATGTCCATATCTTTCTGCGCAAGTCATTGGAAACATCCAATTTTAAGCACAGATCACGCAAGCGTACACTTGCCAGATGATAAACCTGCAAGAAAAAGACACAGTGACAAGTCAAGCCAAACAAGCTTAGCCTAGTCTGCAAAAACAAAGGTCCTCAAAGCAGGGCTGTTCTATATTTGAATCGTTCGTTTCTGCAAAATTCCCCCCTGCGCCCAAGACAATGTCATCAAAGACTACGTTGTCATCTCTGTTCAAATGTCGGCTCTCTCTTGCTTATGGGAAATCTGCTTAAAAACATTACGAGTATAGCTTCTTTACTGTATCACTCATTCGCTATAATGGAACACTTAGAACAAGCATAAAGAAGGGGCGTACTTCAATTATGTTTAAGTATAATCTTAGATTAGCAAACTGACAGATTTTTTTTTTTCTTTTCGATTACTAAAAAAATCTGTCTCAAACCCCAAAATAACTATCAAGTGCAACAATAAATTCCATTTATTACAGAAACTCTCACTTCATGGGTAGTAATTAGATACATTCTTTAAGTTAGAAAGCAGAACGAGTTCATTTCCTTTTCACTTGCTCTACTGAACAGGAACATGAAAGGAAAGTAGGGAAAAACTCTCACTTTGAATATGATGATCACTGTAACCAGAAGGCCAAAATTTAAAGACAAATTTAAGTGAAGATTCTAGTTCTCCTTCATAACTAAGAGGAATATGTTCCCTACACATGTTTGTCAAACACATGGCTACGGCTGCAGTATTATTCCCCAGCTGAGAGTAAAGCTTCCAAAATGCAGTCCAAGCTGGCTATTCAATTCTTAATGCGTTCTCAGAGAGAGACAGACTGCCACTATCAAAGTTAAAGAACCAATAGTTCAGACACAGGATGTGCCTTACAAGTGTTTCCAAGAATTAGTTTCTGTATTAAGATCTTAAAGATTGTTCAACGTAGAATTCTGTAGATTTAAAATATAGATACCCTAAAAGGGGAAAACCCCTGAAAATACCTCCTGTAGTCAGAAAATAACAGAAAAAAAATCTAATATTTTTTAGAGATTAATTCAGGCATATATTCTTTGCAGGCACTTAGGCATTACCCCTGCCCCCTCCAAAGACCTCTCACGCGCTCCCACGTTAGAAATCAAAGCAACTACAAACAAGTAATCTGAAGTTTCTCTGAAGCACAATCAGTTCTTAACTTATCCCTTAAACCCTTAGTTATTTCAAGAAGTTTTCTTTCTAGAGACTTTTCGATAGCGTGTTATTTATCACTGCTTTCTGAGGCCCCATACAAGCAAGATCAGCACTACTGGGGAGACCTCAGAAAATTGCAAATCTCCAGATGCAGGACCCGAAACAGTGCAGTTTTGAATGAGAGAGGCACAGGAGAATAATCTCATTTCTGATATGTCTAACCCTTGCAAGTGTGGCAGGCAGTAAAAATAGACAAGAGAAGTAAAAACTACCGATACTTCTTAGGTAGTTATTTATAGAAGCTGCTAATTAAAAGAAAAAAAAAAACATGAAACATCTCATGGGTAGAGGAAGGGAGAAAATTGGCTTCTCTGCAACACTTGACATCTTTTCCCTTCTCCTCCCCAGTACATAAGAACTGCTCATGCCAAAGGAGAGGTACATGAATACTGACAGGTAACGAAAACTGCACGAGGAGACAAGTTTCAGCACGGCCACAAACAGAAGCCAAGTATGACTTCCTTGGACAAACACTTACCTTTCTGTAAAACAGGGCCAAGGATCCTGTTTTCTTTGGTTTGCTCGCTGATGACAGGTGCGTTTCGTGTGCTGGATTCACCTGAGGGTGGCAGGGAGCCTGAGCCTCCATTTTACATGGCTGACCCAAATTCATGGAAATGGGTATCAATGTGATCCCACCCATTTCATTTGCAATACCTGGAAGTGATATACACATCCAGAAGTAAACTGTTTGCTCTCCTCATGTTGCAGAGTTAAATTGCAAATCAGAAATTAATTCACAAACGTTTCATACTAAAAACATCTCATCCTTCCGCACTGCTAAAAAGCTTCTTTGTCCATCAGAGTCTTAAGAAGTGATTAAAAATTACATTCCTGGTAATGCTTAAAGGAAGAACATAAATGTGAACGATCATTTCCAAAACTATCTGAAAGTACAAAGTTTACAAGAAATCATAATTTCTGTAGTCAGCGTTCCACTCTTTTGGGGAAGGTGGGCATTTACCCCCTTTTTTTTTTTGTATTATTCTGTAATACTGACAGCACGTTGTATACAGTCCTCATTTGTTTCCTCAGTAGTCAAATTCTCTTGCTGAAAGTCTCCTTGAACATGAAAAGTGGAGTTTTCTTTCTTTTCATCTTTATCTATAGACCCAGTTTTTAAATTAAAAAAGGCTATAAAACTCGTTTGTCATGTATCATTTTCAGACATATTTGAGCATCACCCAACTTCAACAAAAAAAAAAAATCCCCCACTATTTCGCTAACATTAATATGTAGTGCTTATCCAGAAATCCCGGAGACCAAACTTAAGACAAAGAGTAGTAAATCATTATTGGAGCTGAGAACCAAAGCATCGCTTAGTCTGTGGTGAGGTGTAACTGGAAGAAGCAAGAACTCCACAACTTTGTTTGCAAGAAGGAATCCTCAGGATGCTTGTCAGATATCAGATGTCTCCACAGAAGGAGATGTCAGTATAAACTTAAGCTTTTTTTTTTTTTTTTAATGATAAAGTGATACATGTTCTTTTAAAAAAAGAAAAAGTGATACATGTTCAAGATGTTTTGCTTGCTCTTAAAATCTGCTTAGACCAACCGTACATTTAGTAGAGCAAAAGAATGAGAAAAATTCATACCATGCAGCGGGATAGTAACCTTCTGTCCCATTTTTCCTGGTACTGTAGTGGTTGTCATGGTCAGTACTGTTTGACCAGGAGAAACGGACACATTTTCAGCAGCAATGCTTGATGCTGGAGCAATTGTCAACTTAGTTCCTTCAGTTAAAATTTTTTCCATCTGCATTTCTTTGGGGCTGTCATCTCCAAAGAGCCTTCTCTTGGCACTTCCAGCTGTAGGAGAACTGTAGCGCTCATGAACAGAGATTGGTGACAACGGCTGCATGTCTAGTGTGCAAAGGAGGAAAACAAAGCAACCTGAAGAGGAGCAGCTTAATAGGAATACTTCTCCACAGGAGGGGAAAAGGCTTAACTTCAAACTACAAAACTGGAGCACAAGAAATCACTTCTAGTTAAGAACTAATCTCACAGTTCACTGTTCCTAGGCGATACGAACAAGGATTACAGATACTCACTCCAGTCTGCTTAGCAGATTAGTAATATTTGCAAGTGCTATTCCTCTGAACACATTCCTCTACAGGAACACTGAGCACATTCCCTGGATATGCCATTTTCTGTATATTCTGGCTTTTAAACTCTCTCTGAACTCACCCCAGCCAAAAGCCTCCACCCTCATCCACCCCTGGTTCCTCTCAGGCTTTTCTGTTGCTTTCAAACATTTGCTCCCACAGTAAGACTGAAGTACACAATATTAATTTAAGGCTTTTTGCATTTCTGCTGATGTCTGCTAGCCACTTGCTAGGATACCAGTGACAGGAGTTTCCCATTTCCCACGAAGCAGAAACCTTCTGGACAACTGACCCGGTAAGACTGGTTTGAGCCCTTACTTCTAACTCTGCCAGGATGGTTTTCTTGGTACCAGGGGCAAATAAACATTTCCAGTCCCCATCATCTTCCATCTGAAGTTAGGGGGAGTGTTTGGTACCAGATTCTTATATACAAGATAAAGTCTCACACAGCCCTACCCATATATAAGACACCATCTCCAAGTTGCCTTCCCTTCCATCAAACAACTAGCCGTAACATCCACAGCAACTGCTTAGACATCTCTTTCCTAATGAGTATTTAAAAAACAAAAAAACAAACAGTCTTGTAACGCAATTTGCCAAACAAACACAAAAGGAGACAACATCACACCACCGATCAGTCCACAGCGCACCAGCAAGAACCTACGGACTATTGGTTGGGATACAACAAAAGCAGCAATTCCTAACTAGGGAAGTTCAGAAAACCAACAGCAGTGCTGCCACTGCCTCGTCACCCTCACTGTCACGAGGCAACTCTGTGTGATACCCAGGAATCTGCGAAGAGCAAGGCAGTAGTTCTTCAGAGGAAGGAATACTGCAGACAACGTATTGTCCTTTCCTTCTGTAGGGAGGAGGAATAAGTACAACTCTGTCATTCCATTTAAAAATGTCACCTAAAATCTGGAAAGATCTGAACAGCAAAAGGACAACAATCCATCAGATGATAGCCCACCCAGAGTAGGGTAACCCTTGCATCAAAACAGCAGCAAAACCTGCTCCAGGTCAGAAGTGACGCATTATCCTGAATGTCTGCTGCCAGTAAGACACAGCAATGGTTTGACTGGACTCATCTAGATTTTCCCCTGATCAAATAAGAGGCTTCACAATTCTGAATGCTTAATTCACATTCAAGATTGCTTTTTGCAATTATAAAATCTAAACCCCCTCTCCCCAAATTCACACATTCAAATAACATCAGAAACCTTGAACATACCCCGTCTTAAACTCCCACCAAGATCCGTCCGAACCTCTTTCACTCGAGGATGAATTATAGGAGATATGGGCATCATAGGCAAATGCCCAAGGCCACTTCCTCCATTGCTTGCTTCGAAATTACTGGGAAATATTACCTGAGAACGAAGAAATGTCAGTGTAAGATAACAAATAGATTTTCTTTCTTTGTGTTGATCTATTAATAGAATATTTTCTGCAGCAGTTGTCTCACTTGAGTGGTTTTCTGTATAAAACCCCCCAAATTTTTGGTTTTAAAAAGGAAGACAGTCAGTCTCACCCCTGTGGCCGGCAGGATCATGGAGCAGATCCTCCTGGAAACTATGCAAACGTAGAAAATAAGGAGGTGACTGGTGACAGCCAACATAGCTTTATTAAGGGCAAATTGTGTGGAGACCAGTGACAAGTGGTGTTCCTCAGGGGTTGGTACTGGGACCACTGCTCTTTAACATCTTTGTAGGCTTCATGGACAGTGGGATGGGGTGCACCCTCAGCAAGTTTGCCAACAACACCAAGCCGTGAGGTGTGGTTGACACGCTGGAGGGGAGGGATGCCATCCAGAGGGACCTGGACAGGCCGAAGAGGTGGGCCCATGCCAACCTCACGAAGTTCAACAAGGCCAAGTGCAAGGTCCTACATCTGGGTCAGGGCAATCCCAAGCACAAATACAGGCTCAGCAGGGAATGGATCAAGAGCAGCCCTGAGGAGGACTTGAGGGTGTTGGCTGATGAGAACTCACATGACCCAACAAAACATGCTCACAGCCCAGAAAGCCACCCGCATCCTGGGCTGCACCCCAGCAACGTGGCCAGCAGGGCGAGGGAGGGGACTGTGCCCCTCTGCTGCACTCTGCTCTGGGGAGACCCCCCCCGCAGTGCTGCCTCCAGCTCAGGGGGTCTCAACATAAGGAGGACATGGAGCTGTTGGAGCAGGGCCAGAGGAGGCCACAAAGATGCTGTGAGTGCTGGAGCCCCTCTGCTGGGAGGACAGGCTGGGAGAGTTGGGGTTGTTCAGCCTGGAGAAGAGAAGGCTCCGCAGAGACCTTAGAGCCCCTTCCAGTGCCTAAAGGGGCTCCAGGAAAGCTGGGGAGGGACTCTTGATCAGGGAGGGGAGCCATGGGACGAGGGGGAATGGTTTTAAATTGAAAGGGGAGATTTAGATGAAATATTAGGAAGAAATTCTGTACTGCGAGGGTGGTGAGGCACCAGCCCAGGCTGCCCAGAGAAGCTGTGGCTGCCCCATCCCTGGAGGTGTTCAAGGCCAGGTTGGACGGGGCTTGGAGCAACCTGGGCTGGGGGGAGGTGTCCCTGCCCAGGGCAGGGGGGTGGGAAGTAGACGATCTTTAAGGTCCCTTCCAACTCTAACCATTCTGTGATTCTAAGAAAAACAACAGTAAGAAAAAGAACATGAATTTCCTAATAAGAGGAAAACAGGTAACATACTTCTTCACAGGTTGGGACCTTGTTTTCTGAGGCTTGGAGGGCACTCCAGAGTGCTGAGTCCCGAGTCCAGGCAAGACTCTCAAGAATTTGTTCCTCAATGCTGTTGAGGTGCTTCACCATGTCTCTGGAAAGTCCTTCCTCAGACCGAATCAGTACTTCAATTACCTAACAGTAACAAGAAACACACACAAAAGCAAAACCATATCGTTCATGCTTACCACTATCAAACCATTATTCATTTCAGGCTCCTGTTTGAAACTTCTCTTCAACACAGAATGCTCCAGCCTCCTCCTCACATCTTAATCTTCCCCAACCCTCTTCTGGTCCCTCTTTTTTTAACCCCTCTTTCCCAAAGGCAATCCAGGAGTTGGAAAAGGACAGCAGATTTCCCATCAGTGCAGAATAACCCACTCCCAGTGGTATGGTTTTTTTAAGGCCCTCTCTCACCGTCACTGTGTACAGAATGAAAGCACTAAGCACACACAGCGCTCATGCAGCACGTGCATGCGTATCTAGGAAGACATAAGCAAGTTTGTCTGCTTAGGCTGCAAGTGTGAGAGCCCAGCATTTAAGCTTTCCCTCCTTTCAAACAAGCAGCCCATAATGAAAATGGCTGAAAACCACTGCTTTAAAATTTCTGTTAAGAAAAGGTGAGAATCCTTAACATGTACAGATCTGGGTTGAAAAGAGTTGAAAGGGCTCTTGAAATAGCAGACTCCACCCCTGTGCTCCAACTCAAGATCCACTTTACTTATGTTATTTCTGACAGAGGAATCTCAGTCTGTTTTTCTAAAGCTCCAGAGATGGAATTGCCATAAAACTTCCCTGGAGGACTTACTGATGTGTTTACTTATTTATACGACAGAAACTAAGCTCCCAAAGAACACAGTTACAAATGGCACAAGTGAAATAACAAATATTGGCTGTCTCGTGTGAAGTCTTTGTGATGGCAATTTTTTTTTTTTCCAAGTAAGAGTGACGCAAGAACATACACTGAATAGCAAAGAAAATTCAAATCAAATGCAAATCTTTTCCACAAAGCTGGATCTGCACCAGCGCATCTGGTATTGACATATGTAGGCTACCAACAGCCACAGCAATATTGGCAGATTTGTTTCAGTTTCACTACTGCTCAAAATCTGAGGATTAAAGAAGGAAGAAGGGAGAACAGAATCTAAAACAGCTTTCCCAAAGGGTTCAATTTTTTTTTGGTTGTTATCATCAAAACAGAACTACTTCTGATTTATTCAGGACTAACAGCAGTAAGCTGTTAGGTATCTAGTAAAAACAGGAGGCATACGGATACATGGTAAAAGGATCAAACGAGTCGAAGAGCAGAAATGACATTGGAGGCAGGGGAGAATGAGGTTAACAAAAAAAAAAACCAGCAAAAATTGAGAACACCCAGAAAAAGAGATTTTATCTTCTGTTATATAAAACAAAAGAGAGAAGAAAATTAAACAAAGCAAGCCTGTGATAAGTAGTAGTAGCCAAAGGCAACAAAAAATATTATTGCTATTTTATGACTAATAAGCAGAACTATAGCTTGCAGTCAATAAATATGATCAAAATATACACTTGAATGCTTTAGTCTACTAAAAGTCTGTATATATTAAGAACTAAAAGTTGATCAACAGCATGTTACAGTTAAGCACCATTTACAAAATGGTTTTCTTGCTTGAAATTTCAGCTTCAACTCCAGCATTACACATTCCAGGTAATATATTTAAGGACAGCCAGACTTTAGAATAAGCATATTACACATTAACATCAGTCCTTCTGCTACCTGATTACCTAGGAAGGAAGAGCATCATCCTTTAAGACTGTACCATGCCATTTTTAATACAGATCCAGTCTTAAGACAGTATTTATTTACCTTATAGAAATAGAACGGCCTGAGGCCAAGAACTTCGATGATCCAGGGAAAGGTACGAGGTGAGCTATATGCGAAAAGCACGATCTCCAAGCAGCATGCCATGAGAGAACGGTGAAAGACATCTTGTTCCAAGAGAGCCTAAAGAGATTACAGAAAATGTCAATGGTCTGAGGTTTGGGAAACAGAAGTTTGAATTTTTTGGCACTAATACTACCTAGATTATTGCTGGAGAGAATAGCTACTGCTTTTTTCCGACTTCCCCATTTTACAGGGAAGGTTAGATTGGTAAAGACTAGAAGTAGACTAACAGTGCCAAACCAATTACATTTTTTATACTATGGCCAAATGAATTGGCCTCCTTACTGTGAATCACAAAGCACAGCAAATGCATTGCTGTCTAAAATGAAGTACTGATATTGTTAATTAGATAAAGAGGAGAATAACAGTTATCTGTCCATGAAGTCATGATGCTAAAAGGCAACACCAATTAAGATGGTTAGTTATGCCAGAATTATACCATTTTTAATAGCAGTAAAAACTACATTTAGGCACCTCCCATATATTTCCCCTTTTTTAATATTAACAGTATACACAGACTGCTTTACTGCACACTGCTCTGTTCTGGAACTGTCTCAAGAGAAACCTCTAGAGAGGGTAACAAAAAGTTGTTCTCCTTGTTTGCCGGTTCTTTACTTACAGTCATATCCTTCCCATGTAGTCTTCGTGTTTCTTGCACCATTATAGTCTCCAAGATTTTATAGTACAAGATCTCTGCCAGTTTTAATCTGTTTACAGCAAAATCTGAAATTTAAAACCAAAGATGAAGAAGCCCAATGCCATTTGCACAAATGGTGTTAAGACTAAATTGACCAGTTCTTGTCCTTCTCTAAGAAAATGGTGCATATGTGCATATGTATAGACTTTGCAAATCAAAAAAGTACATTCAGAAATCCACAGGAACAACATGAAATTCCAGAAATGTTTTAAAGAATATTAATTTAATATTTCTAGTGATGTAATTTTGCAGACAGTTGTAAAAATAGTTTTCCTATTTGTATTGTTTCCTTTACATTTTAAATCTAAGAAAAATGCAAGTTCACAATTTTTGTTAAGAGGTGCTATAGTTTCAATGCTCTCTTGGTTACCCCATTTTGAACTGCAAATTCGGTCTTACTCTGTAATAAAGATTTTTTCTTTCCAGTGTTCTGTTTGACAGCAACAGTTTTCTGTTTGGATACGTACTGGGTTAAAAACAGCTCCACTGCATTAAACACTTAAACGATAGTATATCTATGCATGCCATTTGCCCTAGTTTAATATTTTGAAACATCCCATGCATTGCACATCCATACCTATATGAGATCCTGGCTGCTCATCTGTTGATTGAGTGTAGCTGCGACAGAACGTCTCACCTATTTCTTTCACTCTGCTCAGAATGCTTTCCATAGGGCTGCGTGCACAAGACCTGAAGCAGAACCCAAAGAGAAAGCCTCGTTTGTAAAAATAAATATCCAGTTTCAAAAAAACCTCAAAAAACAAACAAAAAAATACCACGCAAATAAAAAGAAGAGAGGCTAGTTATAATGAGCTTTCCTCATCAGGCAATAACATGTATTACCATAGAGAACAGAAGAAAACATGCAGCAATATTGTTTCCTTTTTTCCTTTCCTAACAGAGTTAAGAGAGGATATGCAGATTTTGGAACAAATGCAGGAGAAAACAAGAGCTACAGCAGCACACTCAGGAGAAAAGCATACGTGCTAGGAGCAAGGCAGTAGGAAGGATGCTACAACAGGCAACCAAACAACCAAATGCATCCATGACACCACACAAACCAGGTTTGAGGGAGTACAGGAAAGCTTTCGAAGTGAAGAGGCAGCATCTTTCCAAAAATACCTTATTTACTAGCAAGGCAGAAAGAAACTGATGAACTCCACACAGTCATTATCATAAAAAGAGGCCCGAGAATCTCTCTGTCTGGAGGTGCTCTTTCCGACTGCTGCCAGATTTCCCAGCAATTCTGTACTAGAGGACAGTGGCTGGTGTATAGTGACTAGTGTCAAATTAAGACACTAAACTATTTTGAAAAGCTAGCACTGAAATAAACTGAGGTTTCACTGAACAAAGCCTTCTAATAAATTTCATAGTTATATTTCCAAGGAACTTTAATTTGAAATAGAAAGTATTCAAAAGCAGAGAATATTACACACAGTCCAAAACACAGTTCTTTCCTCTTCTCCCAAACAGACAGTACATATCCTAGTGCTGGCTGAACTCAAGTCCAAGATGAGCAAAGTACTCAACACATTTCTTGTCAGAGGTTTACTCGATTCTTTTCTCCATTTTAATATTTACATCTTTTTTGACAGACTGGTTTATTACTTGAACAAACACATTTTCTATTAGATATTGCAGACACATTAATGTTTTAATTGTGCAAAATAAGTAATATCAAGCAGCCCTTAAAAAAAACAATCAAAGAAAGATTCAAAATAGAAATGCATCTTGCTAGGCATTTGTAAACTTATAAGAACAAGTGCTAGGAAAACTTTCAAAATATATGTAACTTCAAAGATGAGAACTAAAAGTAATACATTTCACCTATTTATGAAGGTTGCTTTAAAAATAAAGTTACTTTTGCACTTCAAATATTAAGTGCTAATACTAAATGTACATTCTGATTAACAAAAAATATCTGGAGACCTTACACTGTATTAGAGCAAGGCCTTAATTTGCATGGATGTTAGGCAAACACCCAACAGCTTTACAGGTATTTACTATTAAATTATTCCTTTTTATGAGCTATTACTGATAAGCATATGAGTATAAACAAAATAGTTTATGCACCAGCATTTTCACATGCATTTCACTACAGCCAGTGTGCAGTCATGCATCCAGGAGCCAAAAGTATAGGTTGACTTATACAATTGGGACTCTGTCCCAGAACTGGTGATGATGAAAGACCAGAGTGGTGTTCAGTACTCACTGACTACGATTTCTCACTATCACACAGCAGCTAGATGGGCTGAGCGAGAGATTGTTGGCTAGGAACACTCTAACTCCTGCTGGGACACCTGCCCTAGGACCGACATCACGGCTCCGGGAGGAAACTGATGAGCTGATGCACACTCTGGGAACGGCCACCAGAACAACTAGAGAATTGGAAAACATGACTGCTGCTATACAAGAGATCGGCATCGACAATAATCAGGGTCACTGCTAGGCTTATATATATGCTACAAAGTTAGATTAAAATATCCTGAAGTTGTACGAAGGAGAAATGGGGAGCCTTTAGGCTGCTTTTAGTCTTACCTTCCCAACTCTTTACGGCAAAGATTATAACTTGTTCACTGTAACATTCCCTTCCTCCACCAAAGCCTCTGCCAACATAGTGACCATATTTTTAATTAAGCCACACTTATTTAAAATTAAAAAGTCCCCAACAACTAAACAGGAAGTATTTGGCTTTCAATCAGACAAACAGCTAAATTAACATTAGCAAAGACTGAAGCTGTGTTAATACCATGGTGGTGACAAGTTGGAGCGGGTGTGTGTGTGTTCAGCTACCCTTCTCCAAAGATGAGATCATTTAGAAAACAGCTCTTTCAACCAGAAATAATACAGAAACACAGACAGAAATATTCTGCACCAAACAAAACGTCAAATGTGAGCAAGAAAGCAGTCACAAGCATGAAAAGCTGAGTTTCCATTTGTATGAGAGCAGCTGCAGTGGAGGAACTTACTCAAAAATAGTTATAAGTTGTTCACTTGGTGCATTTTTCAATCCAGCCACAATGTTCTGCAACCGGCTCACGCTTTGCGTTGCTGAAGCGACAGGAGTGATGACAGCTTCTTTTTCTCGTAGGTATCTTCTTCCAGTCAGTGGAGTTGAAGGTGCAAATGACCTTTTCTGTCAGACAGAGAAAAATAATAAATAAAATCAGTCAACAGAACTGTTCCAAAAACCTTTCGAATGAGCACCTCCCGCAAAGTCTCTCCAAAGATTAGTATGCTACCTGAAGGCTGCCATCAAACCTGAGATCTCAGAAGTGACTAAAAATTAGTTAAAGTTTTCCCAGGACTCCATAAATACAAAATACAACAAATCTTCAGGCAGTCTAAAATTAACCCAAAGGGTTTTTTTTTAAATAAAATATAGGAAAATGAGACTTTACATCTTAAAGCCTGTAAATTTTTAAGCTCACTTGGATATTGAAAAATACAGGGCAAAAAAGAGAAAGCATACGCTTCCAGTCAGAGTCCCTGCCTGCGTTTGCTGGGTGACACAAGGAGTACGTAGTAGAGCTGCCTCGGAGAGGGTCTCCGGAAAACGTTCTTTGGGAAACGTGGTCCTGGTGGACCTAGAGCCTCCCCTTACCCAGAGGGGGATGGAGCACTGAGCAGGTGGAGCTGTGTCGACTGCACTCACCTATTTGTATCGTGCGTTCGGGCAGGGATGCAATAAAATATTTGGTTTTGAATTATTAGAACAGACTACATTTTGAAGATACAAGGCAAATAATGAGGAAAGGTTAAGCCAGCAATCAGTATGCATAAATAGTAATGAGGTCATTATCATACTAGAGAAACTGAAGTTCAAATTTGACAAACTCATTCCAAACCCCTGTCTTTAATTTGCCTGAACATGAGATACACTTTTAATGGAGAGAAAAAGCTAAGCCATACAATTAATTTATGCCAGCACTAGCACCTTGTAATAAGTATTCTTATTTTTTAATTGACATGTAAACCAAAGAGCATGTGGCTCTTTCCCACAGCCAGCACCATTTTTCCCCTTATCCAAGTTTTAAAAGTAATCAAGTGTTTTCCCACATGCCAACTTCAATATTTTTAAACACAGTGAAACTTTAACTCTGTTTAAAGGCTACTTTTTGTAACAAAGAGCTAGAATTTAATGGGTTTTATCTCTCGAGTGTTATTTTCCACAGAACAATACATAAATTGACTTTTCCTATCCTAAAAAATGGAAATACCGGGAAAACAAATAAATTAATCCAGCATAAAGGTTTCATGGTATTCTTATGGGGTATAAACAAAGTTTGAACAAAGCCATAAGACCTATATATTTAGGTCTTAACTACTTGTGGATTTTTCTTGGACAAAACCAGACTACACACATGGAAGTGCTCTCATCTTGTTTAAGGAATAGTTATTTACTAAACTCTGCAGGAATGAAGACATCACCATTTCTCCTGAGCAAGACAGCACCCACTTAGCCTGCGAATTCTTCATCTTCCTCTCAGGAAGAAGTTCAAGAAATTCAAAGTTACCTCAGTGATTCAACTAGTGTACAAGGATGTGAAAACTTGAGGCAGTACTTCAAGTGAGATCAACATGTTAAATGAATCACCTTTTCAAAATGCTGCTGAAGATGACACTCCACATGAGCTCTTGCTGCGGTTTTCCCTACCGGCACATCTGCAGGAAATTTTCGAGGAGTGCCAATCTCTTCTTCAGCATCAGCTCCAAGGAAAACTCTCTCATCAAAGTCACCCATTGTCAGGACGTATTCTTCATACTCTTTATTCAGTGCTTTGCTGAAAGAGAAGCCCAGGTTTCATATCAAAGGTTAAACTGGTGAAGAAACAAAAAAGGTTCCAGTGGAGCTCAGGTACAAACCCCAAACCAACATGTGTTTGAAGCGTTTAATGCTTTCAGCAGCAGTGCTGCTTGTAAACCCAACTTCCCTACCCCAAGCGATCCGCCTGCGGTCGTCCCTGCCTTCCTTCATACTAACACCCGCCCCGGCTCCTCGAAGAGGCGCTGCAGGGACTGCTCTTCCTCCCGAGTTACCACCAACACTTGGCTCCCAGTAAGAAGAGGAAAAAACGCCCCTGCTTCCTTCCCAGTTGCAAATAAACCAGTTTGGAAGCACTCAACCAATCAGAGGTTAAATCTTTGTATACAGGGAGCACATTAATGGTAGCTGCACTAAACTAGCTACGTTTGATTTCTGCTTTTAACACTCTGTAGTCCATAATTTTCATAATGTACAGAGGAAGGGAAATTGAAGAGCTAGCTGCCCGGATTCAATTTCTAAAGCCACCACTGAGATATGATACCAAACAAATCCTTCATTTTCTTTATTCCAGCTAAGCCATTTGTAAAACAGGAACGTTTAATCTCATGAAGGTTTCAAAGCTTTAAACTTATACTCGGGAAGCAGAATTAAACTTCTGGATAAAAATCAGAAACAGCTCATATCAATAAATCATGCCTGCATGTTTTTCAGGATACCTGAATGCTATATGAAATATCTTTTGCCTGCAAAGCGTCTTAGCAATTCAAGCTACCACTTAAGCATGTATATTAACAGAACATAACAACGTATTCACGATGCAAGCCATTCTGTGAGCCCATAGAAAACTCGACTGTATCATGGATCCACCTTTCCCACAACTTTTTGAAAAAGTAAGGGTCTATGAAAATCTTGGACAAAGAAACAGAGATGTTTCCTTTAGATGTCAAGCTACTTTCAAAAGAACAGGGACTACCGTATCATTCCACATGACAGTATTATTATTATTAAAGTAATACTATTATTTTTAAAGTAGAAATACTAAGAGAAGTTCACTGCTTCAAACGGATCGCGGCAACACCGTTCTATATTTAAATTTGAGTGTTAGCTACATTGTTAAAACAATTGAATCTTTGCTCAAAAGTCTCAAAGCAAACCAACAAGCTAAAAACTCACCTTGCAAAACCAAATTATTAGGTATTTTTGGCAATGGAAAAAAAAGCTCCAAACTTTAAAGGATCCAGAACAAAGCAGCTGCTGTTCATATTTTACATTTAAATTAGCTTTCAGTAGTGAACTTAAGTTTCTGAAACAACTGTACTTGCCTCCCACAGAAACGATTTACGTCTTTTTTGTGGTTTTGCAATTATTGCTTCTTTTCTTTTGAGTTGCATTCACAGATTTCTACACTCAATTGGAGACTGATGAATTAATCTAAAGACTTCCCTACTCAGGTATAACATTTGATGTGTGTATAGAAACACATCCATGAAATTCAGAGTTGAGGTTTTGATTTGCATTACATCACTCAAAGGCTACAGCTGCCAGAAAATAAGGGCAAGCAGCACAAAACCTGATATTGAAGGAAGACACCCTGCAGCTGCTCCACTGACACCTCAGATCCAGAGAGCATTTCAGCCAGACAGCAGCTTTGACTGTCAACTAATTAAAAACCATTAGTTATGGTAAGATAAAGGAACAGGAAAACCTCAGTCTTAGCATTCAAAAGCCTGTATTTTAGAAATGGAACCAAACCCCATGATTGAGAAGATAAGCTGTAACTTACTTATTTTCTGTAAAATTGCAAAGATCCAACAGACATTCTCCTTTTAAGATCTAAGAATAAAAAGCAGAAATATCTTACATAATAAAATCAAAAGTGTTCCAACTCTAACAGCGTGAGAGCATGATGGTTTTAGCCACAAAAGAAATGAGATTTAGAAGTATAACTACACTTTTTTTTTTTTTTTTGCCTAGACCAAAGGACTACAACACCATTAGCAAAACAAACAGATGAGGACAAAGCCCAATTCGATCCAAGCTCTAGATGAACTCACTCTTCAGAACCAGTACTGCTATTTAACATCTGTTCCATTGGTCGGTTAGGGACTGACCTGAGGAACCACTACACGGAAACTTCCACACGGCTTGGAAAAAAATTTCCAGGATCAAAACCAGACAGAACAATTAGTACACCTGCAACCTCAATCTCTTTCTTCCAAAGCATTCTGCTCAACTCCAAGACAAGCAATAGGACCCAGGCTATCGTGACAGTTATCCCATAACATTATTTCACAACAAGATTACTTTTTTTGCCTGAAGAAAACATTATTGTCCATGATTCAGTTTCACACTGCCAAGAAAGGAAAGCAAAGATTCTCCACTGACACAAAAAGCCAAAACACAGGGGATCTTACAGCACATGTCAGTAAAAGTCAAAGTAAATTCTGCTGCTGCTAAAATACAAAGAAACCTTGACCCAGCCCAAGTTCATTTCCCTGTTAGTACACTTTCCTGCAGAACCTGCAGGATTTAAACGGTCTCGACATCATTCATCTGAGTGCTACCATGCATTCTTAAAACTGGGGAGATGTACCTTCCTATCAAACAGTTTTGAAATGTATGGTTTAAAGTAGTGTTCCTTTATTCCTTTTGCTTCTACTAAAAGCCCATCATGCAGCTCACATAGTGTGGCAATGATGCAGGGCGGATCTTCAGAGGCTTTGATCTCTGTGGTGTGGAAGTCCGCTGGCAAGCCTGAGGACAAAGCAGGGGGGGAGAGAAAAAAAAGACAACCAACCTTCAGCTTCATTTAAAAAGGAACAAGAGAACAAAGCTTATTTGATTTTAAATAATCTGTCCCCACCGTACCTTTAAACGATGGATTTAGCAAATCTCTTCTATTTGGACACAAAAGGGCATTTGCAAAAACCAGGTCCAAGCAGCACAGAAGCAAATGATAGGAATTTACTAAATCATCTCCAATCATACGGAAATTACCTTTAAGAGACAGCATATCACGTCAACCAACACAAAAAGAAGTTCATAACTCAGAACGTATACAAACCATGCAGTAGCAAGCCTACCCTTAGTGTACACAAAGAGAGTCCAGCAGAAGTTGAAGAGATCTTTAACACCGCATGGCATCCGTCTATCAATGAGGAAAAGCAGGAGAGGTCAGTCATCAGTTCCAGGAAGCAGAGGCTTGTTTTACAGCAAGAATTTCCTTCTGTTTCCTTTCTCAAAATAACAGTCGGAGCCGTTCTCTATCTTAATTTCACACTAAGGCACAATCTAAGGCACATGTCCTTATTTCAGCTTTCACTAACCAAGAGTCTCCTACCTCACTACCTGGAGCATTTTGCACAGCATCCCTGACCTTCTGACCCTTTTTTGAGCTACCGTGTGCCTTTGGCCTGTGACCCTGCACACACTATTTTCCTGGTGTCACTTCTCTACCAGAATCCTCCCACAACTGCAGGTGGTGAGACGCCATGGGCTATATAAATTCCAGTGATGGTTTTTCCCAAATATTTTACGAAAGCATCAGTCACCCCTTCAAAATACACAACCACAGCCTGTATTACAGCTCATCTGCTGAATCACATTTGGAGAGGTTATCCAAAACCATGGAGCTGGAAGACCAGGGAAGACTTTATTGAAGACAGCCCACAGAGAAGCTAAAGCTGCGGTTACACTAATGAACGCGGCTCCCATGAAGGAACATTAATAGAACATACCAACAAAATTTCTCCCAATACACAGTGATGCCTACAAAGCCACCTGCCACATGCAAAGGGCTGTAGCAGAAGTATCCTTTCTATCTGCAGATGTAGAGCTATGTTGGACCGTTTACCAGCACAATTCTCCCCCCTCACACCCAGAGGACACACATGAGCTGGCAGAAATAACTCGCACACACCTAGCTCGGCTCCCTCATCATTACGGTTACACTCTATAAAGCTGTCACAGAGACGGCTGCGCAGTTGGCAGGGAATAGACAAGCTCCTTTAATTAAGACAGAAGTTCTGTGTGCATCTGGGAGACACCATCAGTTACTGACTGTCCCAAAAATGAGTGCATCAGCTGTAACTTTCTTCCATTCGTGTGCTACCACTCGTCTGGCAATCATGTTAAAAACACAGTAACGCGGAGGCCACTGTGGGTGTGACGCCGCTTTGTGCGGAGGGATGATGTCACGATATCAACTACCTCAGCCAGTACTTTGCCAAGACAAAACATCCCTGTGCTACTGAAGTTATTTCTGCTAAACGTTTTAAGTGTCAGTCTCCCTGTATGTCCAGTTGACCCACCCTGCTGAGCCTCTCCCCACCGGACAGGTGACAGAACTCAGAGGGTTGTGATCAGCGGCACAGAGTCTAGTTGGAGGCCTGTAACCAGTGGTGTCCCCCAGGGGTCAATACTTGGTCCTATTTTGTTTAATATATTCATTAATGACCTGGATGAGGGGACAGAGTGTATCCTCAGCAAGTTCGCTGATGATACCAAACTGGGAGGGGTGGCTGACACCCCAGAGGGCTGTGCTGCCATCCAGCGTGACCTGGACAGGCTGGAGAGCTGGGCAGAGAAGAACCTAATGAGGCTCAACAAAAGCAAGTGCAAGGTCCTGCACCCAGGGAGGAAGAATGCAAAGCACCAGTATAGGTTAGGGGCGGACCTGCTGGGAAGTAGCTCTGAGAAGGATCGGGGGGTCCTAGTAGACAGTAAATTATCCATGGCCCAGCAATGTGCCCTTGTTGCCAAAAAGGCCAATGGAATCCTGGGCTGCACAGGGAAGAGTATGGCCAGTAGGTCGAAGGAGGTCATTCTCCCCCACTACTCTGCACTGGTGAGGCCACAACTGGAATACTGTGTCCGGTTTTGGGCTCCCCAGTTCAAGAGGGACAGGGAACTGCTGGAGCGAGTCCAGCGAAGGGCAACTAAGATGATTAAGGGATTGGAGCATCTCCCTTATGAGGAAAGGCTGAGAGAGCTGGGACTCTTTAGCCTGGAGAAGAGAAGGCTGAGGGGAGACCTTATTAATGCTTACAAGTATCTAAAGGGTGGGCTGAAGGAGGATGGAGCCAGGCTCTTGTCCTGTCACTGGGATCCATTGAAGAGGGGCAATGGGCACAAGTTGGAACATCGGAAGTTCCGTTCAAATACACGGAAATACTTCTTTACGGTGAGGGTGACAGAGCACTGGCACAGGCTGCCCAGGGAGGTTGTGGAGTCCCCTTCTCTGGAGATTTTCAAGACCCGCCTGGATGCAGTCCTGAGTAATGTGCTCTGGGCAATGCTGCTTTGGCAGGGGAGTTGGACTAGATGATCTCCAGAGGTCCCTTCCAACTCTGAAAACTCCGTGACAGACATTCTCACCACGGGCCCGTTTCTGCATCTTACAGCAAATCACGTGAACAGCCAGTGGATGCAAAGCTCTGCTGATACAATCCATCCTCCATCAAGATCAGGGATGTTTCTATATTCACTGCATGTCAGAACCAAGGCCACAAAGAGGCCATATCACTTCAGAACTTTACGTAACTTTTCAAAGCACAAATAATGATCTTAATTTTCGCAAATCTATGTTAGGTACAGCCTTGTCCAGGGAAAAGTCACATTAAATCTCAAAAATACCTCTGCTTCCTGCTTCGTTGTGGTTTAGAAGTTTCTTCGTAAGGGTTTTGAAATATATCCAAAAATATTGGTTCAAACTTCTTGAAAATCACAGTTGACACTTCAAAATTTCTCTCCAGCCTCTCCACTCGCTCTCGGAATTCCTGTGGCAGATTTGACATGTCCATCCACTTCTTCATTTTGCTAAAAAACTGAATTAAACTTAAAAGAAAAAAGAAAAGACAGCTTTATTTTGAGCTTTAACTAACTTCCTTTATTCTGAATTTTTGAAAAAGCCAAAATGCAACATATGTGCTCCTAAACGACTAATTTGATTGATATTGGTTTAACATTTATTTTGACAGACTCCCAAGTTGTACATATTGTAAGCTTTTGGGGGTTTATCACTCTGTTTTTTCTCCTCGACTCTCTAAAGAGAGGCACAGGCATGTAAAGAAAAGGCTGCCAGCCTAGCTGTGTCAGCTAGGGAAGGGGCAGAAAGGAAAGAGCTCACACAGCCCTGCGCGTGTGGAGGGGGAGGCAGCAGAGGCAAGAAAACCACAAACATGAGTCTATGCCCATCGAAGTTACCTACACAAAACCCCGTTAACTGTAGGCGTAATTACATTGGCAACCCTCCTCTGGCAGCTCAGCCCAGAACAGGTCTTTCAGTGGAAGGAGAAGCACTCCCGAGTTCTGTCACCTCGGGTCAGAGCTACAGTGGCACGCGGAGCCCCCTGCCAGAGAGCACCTGTGGTTCCGAAATGTTTATGTGATGGCAGAGTTCTGCGTTCCCAGACTGCCGCAGGACACTGCCGTCAGCAGCACACCCTGAGATTTGGCCTAAATCCCGAGTCAGACATGAGTCTTATCTGGATTGCTAACAGAACACTCAGAGGCCCTGTTTGTTTGTGTTTCAATTAACTACAAGAAGAAAGAAACGAGTGGCGCGGGTGGAACAATTTTGGTCCGACGTGGGTGGTTTTTGAAAGGCTTGAAGTTGAAAATTACGCATTTGCATCTTATTTGCATTTTTAACAAAAGAGGATTTATTGCTTTTCTACTATTACCGCGGGACACGCGTTTTGCGGCACCTGGAAGCGTGAGAGGAGGAGGCCGTACCCGAGCTCCCAGCTTTAGGGGAGCGGCGGCAATTAGCCCCAGCAATTAGCAGCGCGGGGAAGCTCACCTGAGCCTGGCAGAGCGCAGGATCCTGGTCAGCGACACGCCGTTCCCCTCCATCAGGCCGCTCCCCACGGTGGGCACCAGGCTCTTGCGGCAGGCGACGTAGAGGGCGCAGGCCAGCCAGTGCAGCGCCTCGCCCTGCCGGGGCACGGAAACGCCAGCTGCGGGGGGGGGGGGGGGGGGCGCCGCCACCGGGACCGCCCGCCCCCCCCCGCCCCTGACAGGGCCGAGCGGCCGCCGCCCCGCCGCGCCCTGCCCCGCCCCGCCCCGCCTCACCTCCAGGCTGTAGGTGCCCCGCAGCGCCGTGAAGTCGCGCAGGGCCTCGGCGGCGCTGGCCGCGTCCAGGTTGAGCTCCTGACAGAGCCGCTCGATGGCGGCGCCGGGCTCGGCGGGCGGCGGCTCCAGGCGGGACATGGCAGGCCCGGCCCGGCCCTGCCGCTCCGCGCGCCAAAACGCCGCCGCCGGAAGGGAGGAGCGCTCTTCCGCCGCGCGGGACGGGGGTGGTGCCTCGGGAGGGCGGGGCGGGGCCGGGCTGTGACGGGCGGACCCCCACGCGCGGGGGCCACGCCCGCGGGGTGGCAGCGCGTGAAGCAGAGGGGCTGGGCCAGGCTGCGCGTGCCCGCGGGCGTGTGCGCGCGCCGGCACAGGCGTCTGCAGGCGGGGCACGGGGCGGGGGAGGCGCACGGCCCCGGCGGGCCCGGCCCACGGCGGGAGCGGCTCTTCCTCCCCCACGCGCCCCCTGTTTGCGGTTCCACGTGGGCGCCCCCTCCGCCCCCAACCCCGCGGGGAGAGCGGAGGCTTTTGCAGTCGTGTCCTTGGTGGGGTCTGACCGCCCGGCGGGGGCAGTCGCGCTGCCCCCCCCCCGCGCGGTGTAGGCGTCCCCTCGGGCCGCGGCTGACACCCAGCGGCACAAGATGAGACCCCCCTGGGCCCGGGCTGCGGGAGTGAGGGCAGTGCTGGTGGCTGCAGTGCTGCCGAGGGCAGCCGGGGCTCGTCCACGTCAGGGGCACCTCCTGCACCCCGGGAGGGGCTTCGCGGGACCCGGAGCCCACATCGGTGGCAGCAGCGCAGAGGGCATGGCCTCAACCCCCGGCAATGGCGAGCGATGCTTTAACCACCATCTCGTGGCCCGTTTTGAGCCGGCTCCTGCTGCTGCGGGCGTTCAGCCTCATCCAGGCCGCTGGGAGGTTGTGGGACCACGAACACGCGGCGTGAGGCCGGAGCGAGCCCAGGTGGGGCTGAGCCCACCGCCCCACTCATGGGAAGCCGGAGGGGTGGGGAGGTCGGAGGTGAGCTCCCGAAGAACCGCGCAGGGGCACAGCCCCGGCAGCTTCTCGCCTGCCCTGAGTTCTGGTCCCACACGCTCTGGGGTTTAGTGTCGTTTCAAACGTTCTCTTGCAAAGCCCCGGGGTGGTGCGGTGCGAAGCCCGGGGCTGGGGGAGCCTCGCCGGGGATCGGCTCGGCTCGGTGCTTTCTGGAATGTTACCGCCCCTAAAAGCCAGCTCTCATCCAACACCCAAATGTGTTTGTACAAAGGTTTGCTGCAAGAGCAAGAAGAAGTGACCGCTGTGGGAATGCAGGAAATGCATTTAATTGGTGTAAAATGTCTGCTTTTGCTCCAACATGTCCTGTGCAAAATGTAACGGCCAAATGCTGGGCAGGAGTCAACAGAGATGGGCAGACTGCTGCAGCGCATCTGCCACCGCTCCTGCTCCGCCGTCGCTCCCCCCCGAGGGCAGGCACTGCTCTTGCAGGAACCCACGAGGGTTCCAGCGGGACTGGGACTAAACTCCCAGCTAAACCCACAACGTCACATCCCCATCCGGACCGTAGGCAAACGGGAGCCACTTCAAATCCCTGTGCAGGGCTAACAAGGCGAGACGGGGGAGTGGAACTCATTTTCTACTGGGCTGGGGCAATCTTGCATCGTTTTATGCCTTTTGAGGTGAAACTTGGACTCTCCAGGCATCGGTGCTGCCTCGGCACCACACAGATGGCCTCAAGCCACCCCTGGGTGCACCGTGAAACCACAAACGCCCCAAAAACCACAGTAGGAGGTGGAAGGTGGTGCTCACCGGCTACACAGGCTGTGAAGGGCTACGCCGATAGCTGCGAGGGGAAATGAGGGACGAGCTGGGTTTCTCTTACCACTAATTTTCCAGAGGTGCCGCTCTGCCAGCCGCTGGGCCTGCTCCAGCTGGTGACCGTGGGCTGCTGTGCGCTGGCACACGTGGTGCAAAGCACTTGGGGACCACAAATGGTGCTTCTGCCCATTCGGTAAAGTGCTCCATAGTGCTTTACAGCTGTAAAAAGTGATGAAAAGTAGTGGTCTCTCGTGACTCAGCCGGTGCTGCGCAGCCCTGGAGCTGAAGTGGCTCCTGATGAGGTGGAAAATACAAATGCGCTGAACAGGTCAAGTTTTATTTGATACAACCCAAATGTCATTAGAGGAACTGCCCTCTGCTCACTGCCAGCCGAGACTGCAGACCCGAAATCCTTGCATGTGGCTCTGTCAAGACACCAGAGCTGTGACGTCTGCCCTCAGGGCAGGTAACAGAGGGAAATCCTTAACAACCTTTTTGTGACCGTACAGAGAATGACAGATCCTCTCTTAAATGCGCGATGATTCTGTGTCCTCTCCAATAAAAGCCAGGCAGGACAGGAGTGCCGAGATGAGCAGAAGCAGGGTGTGTTACCCCCCCCCCCCCCCCCGCTGGGAAAGGGCACCTGTATCCTGCGAAACAAAACCCAGAGAAAAGCGGTGCCCACCCACGCCCCATCCGCAACCCCCACATCCACTCCCTACCAGACGGCGAGGAGCGAAGGAGCACGCCACGGCCGCCACCAACTGCAGAGCCCGACCGCCAGCACGAAGGCTTCTCCATGGCCCGAGGGGCTGCCTGCCTCCTGCAGACCCTTCCGGCAAATATTCTGCATTCACGGTGCCGGGGTGGAAGGCTGCAGTGGCCAGAGCCAGATTTTAAAGGGAGACTCGGGAACTGGAAATTCATTGTTTTCCCTCCTCTGCCTCTGTCCAAGCGGTCTCTGACGCCTCTCCTGCCCGGTGCTTTCCTGTTTCTCCCCAAATAAATGCAGCAACAAAATGCCACAGGACGAGGTGTTCACACACAGGCAGGGGGAGCAAGCAAAAACCCTTGGTTTACTCTGTGCCTCTTCTCCTGGACCTTAAAGAAATAATTTAGCTTTTCCTGTGCATGTTTATTCATTTGAAAAACTGAATTAATACTTCCTTTTCTAAAGCATGAGATCCTTACATGGAGATTCATGACAAGCATTAATTTGGCACCTATTAGCGTTTGACAAGGCTGAGATGGAGGTGCTGAGTGTCTCAGCAAGAGGAACTGAACCCCTCTTTTGCTGGGAGGTGCCGCGTGAGTGCCAGGGGCTGTACAGGGACTGTAACTGGTACGGGGGGTGTCATGACTGGTCTCTGGGCTTCTGCCCATCCTCCGGGTGACGCGGGTCGGCAGAGAGCCCCTGCGCACCACCGCCTGCTTAAACTGCCCGTGGAGCTTGGGCTGCTCCAGCGGTCCGCCAGCCCGCATGGGACGGCAGGTTAACCCAGGCAGCACGGCAGGTTAACCCACACGGCACAGTGAGTTAACCCACATGGCATGGCAAGTTAGCCCATGTGGGATGGCAGGTGAACCCATGCAGGACAGCGAGTTCACCCACACGGCACGGCGAATTAACCGATGCGGCAAGGCAGGTTAACACACGTGGCATGGCAAGTTAACCCCCACAGCATGGTGAGTTAACCCCCACAGCACGGCGAGTTAACCCCCTCGGCAGGGCGCGTTAACCCCTGCAGCACGGCGAGTTAAGCCAGGCGGCGCCGGGTGCAAGCGGTGCTGGCTGCAGCGGGGGTCCAGCCCGGCCGACGGAGCCGCTGGTGAGGCGGCTGCCGCAGCGCTCCCTGGAGTGATGCACAGCTCACGGTGCAGCAGCAGCAGCCCTACGGGAGGGAGAAGTCTGCCGGGTTCGACAGCTTCTCAATTCGTGCTCAGAAAAAGGCAAGTAACGTTTATCACTGAGTCAGGTGAATTAAACATTCACATATATTTGCTGAAAAAAATTATATACATCTGTAGCAAGGCTCTGCCAAGTCTGAAAGATAAGCATCATCTAGTCACTAAATTAAAAAAATAAAAATCTGACTTTTAAATCTTTTTCTTTTTATCCATGTTCAAGAGCACAGACAGTTTATTTCGTTAGCACATTTGGTGAAGAATGTATGTTTGTGTGAGTAGCCATGAAACCCGGTGAAAATTTGGCATTTGTTTTGGATATGATGGAAAATAAGAAGCAGCCACTTACGCCTTACAGTCTAAATAATCCACAGCGTATATCGGGTTGCAAAAGGGTCACAAAGTAGCAGTCAAAGAGAAGCCTAAACACCCAGAGACGTAGCATACATGTCTGATAGGGAAGAACGAGGTATAGAGCATGCTGGCTAATTAAATAAATTCCACTTTAAACCCTGTTCCTTACGCGTGTAACCCTGGAAAAACCATCCCGTAACAAGAAATGGACTCTCAAGAGATTGCCGTATCCATTCACAGTAAGGCTTGGAAGATATATGAAGTTTTATAGCATTTGTATTTTAAGGATTTAGGGCAAGTACATGTTCTTCTACTGAATAAAAAGAAAGTTAGTACTTAAAAGGTTCAAAAATATATCAATCGTGATTTTTTTTTTTTTTACATAAATAAATTATATTGATTTTGGATTTAACAGCTGAAAAAACCCTTTCTGCTTCCACTGGAGGCAAAACTGAACAAAATGTTAGTTAAATAGAGATAGCAGCATTTCTAAGAAATCTGTCGATAGTGATACAGTATCTATGCTACAAGGATGTTATTAAATAGAACACATTTAATTATCGGGGTGGGAGGGTTGCATTATGATTGGTTACATACTTAAAAAAAAAAAAAATCATCCAATCCAGTACACTGGGAATAAATTCAGTGAAAATATAAACCAAATGCTTTTTAGACCATGGGTAACAGACTTCTTTGAGATGCTAATTTTAACATGTACATAATTTATAATCCCAAATGTATAAAAGACAATGACAAAAAGCATCATAAATAAATAATGCAAACTGAAATAGTTATGTCAAAACATTTGGACCATCTGATAAATTAGCAAAACTGTAACAGAAAATAAGTAAAAAATACAGTAAATTGTGACAACCAAATGTGAAACCGATGACTAGCACGCTCCCAACTCCCTCACCAGCCTGCCTTTCGTCTCACTGCTGCACCACCCTGGGTTTATTTCAAGTCTCAAACCATGAGCTGCAAATAAGAACAAGCCCAAGTGAAAGAAAAAAAAAATTAAACGAGGAGTGCGGGGAAGGAGGAATAAGAAGAGTTGCCTGTGGAGGTGTCTCAGTACCCGGAGCTGCAGGGGGCTGACAGCATTACAGCCTGTCCATTGAAAACGCAGACGCCGAAATCATTTGCCAAAGGGGTGGGACTCGGAAATACTGTTCAACAGCAAAAGGAATGGAAAGAAGCCAAGGTCATCTCTTCACAGTCTAACACCAGAAAAGAAGAAACTCAAGCTCTGAAAGTCTCAGCGGTCCTTCTCAGAGGACTCCCCAAACAGGAAAGCCGGCCTCCGCCTCTCCCCTGTTTGCTGAAAGGACGTCGCTGCTGGGGTAAGGGGTGGGAAATGTAACAACTCAAAAAGCCTCAGTGTTCATGTAAGAGCATTAAGATCAGTGTGGCCTGTTCACGGCTGGAAAAAAAATACCTTTACAGCACTTCTAATGCCATAGATGAGAACTGATGTCTAGCAGAATGATGAAGAAACTGGTAGCTACAGGTACAGTAATCCCAAAAAAAGTCATGCAAGATGTGCAAAACCTTTCCAGCTCAAGCTGAAAAGTTCTGGTAACTATTGAGGAAAGGGCAACTAAACTCCACTTAACGTAAAACCAAACTTTGGTTTTTAAAGAATACAAAAGAATGTCTACGTCGTATTTTCACTCGCTGCAGTTTGTCTCCAGACCTCTGAGGTGGGGGTGATAAAGAAATTATATCACTACCAGTTATGCTTTTTCCTTTCAAAGAAATGAATATATGCATTTTCAATCATTAGTTATATACTTCTGTCTATACTACTATTCTAGTAACCATGATAAAATAGGGAAATACTTTAAATCAAAAATACACATTAGCACTTACTATAGCTGTGCTTTTTACCCCCAAATACAGGCTCTTTCGCTCAGTGTCGCTGTAGACAGAAATACCCTTGTCTGCATGTAGACCAAGAGGTAAAGACTTTTCTTTTGCTCGTTTTTTTTTTTTTGTTTTTTTTTTTTTGCTGCTTTTTCTTCTCAACGGAGTGAGCAATTTGAGGGGGTGACCGAGTACTGGATTTGCTATCGTCGGCTGGGATGAACGACTGGAAAAACAGAACGAGAATTCGGTGCCTCCCATACTAGCTAGACAACACTGTTTATCTAATAAAGTGGCAAGACCCTGCAACTATTAACATGTAGTATGTCACCAGTTTTTTTCTGACAGGGAATTAGGTAGATAATATTACTCATGGAAACACAGGTTTATGAAGGCAGAGCGGGGCGGGAGGGTAAGTAACAAAGAGTTTATGGGATAAGAAACTCACAAGCCACAATCTTTTTGTGTGGGTTTTTTTTTTTTTTTCAATGAAACAAAAGTTCTAATTGGTATCGCGAGCCGCTTCGCGCTCCTCCTCTGCTGGTCCATCCTGCTCTTTTTCTGCCGACAAAGGCGGTGTTTGCTCTGTACAGTTTTGACTGTTTGCAGCTTCTTTTTCCGGCAGCGAGACAGTTTCTGGCTCTGGGTTTGCCGATTCCCCTTTTGCCTTCTTTCTCTTCCGCTTCTGGCTTTCCAGGTTCGCTGCCTCCGAGTGTCTGGTTTGCTGTATGCCGGGCAGCGCCATGCCGATGCCAGGGGAAAGAAACATCGAGGGATAGATCAGTCCAGGAGACATCCCTGGGATAAGAAACGGATTAAAAGCTACAGGACTACTGGTAGTTATTGCGGATTCTGTCTGATTAGAAAACGAACTAGGACCAGGCTTATCTTCCGAGAGAGTTTCTTTTTTCACATCCTGGCTACTCTGTTTATCCTCAGTAGCTTTCTCTGCATTGGCTGTACCACTTTTCGTTGTGCTTGTTAACGAAGTCGGAGCAGTCGCAGTACAAGTAGTTGTCATGGGGGGGTTGAGAAGTCCTCCAACGCCGAACATCTGCGGTACAGTAGCCATGCCCGGCAGCATCATGGGCAACATACTCAGGGTGCTTTTCACATCCTCGCCGGCGGGCACTGCTGCAAATCCAGCAGGAAACCCAACCAGCCCCGTCAGGGGGATCCCTTGCATGTTTCTCATGTTCTGAAGTCCTACTAGATCCATCCCAGCAATCAGTCCGTTCATGAACAATGGTCCCATTCCAGAAGAAGAATCTGCTACAACGCCGGGGCCTTTGATGAGTTCGCTTCGGGGCCTTCTCCCCCTCCGGCGGGGCCCTACGTCTCGGAGCACAGGCTCGGTTAGGATGCGATTGAATTTGCTCTCCGGTAAGTAGCCCTGAAAACAAAACACACACAACAGAAAACACCTGACAGTTATTACTGCATCAAGGGAAATCTGGCTTTTCTGTGCTCGCATCTGCATCCCAGATGGTGTCAGCACAGAAATGTTTGCCTACATGATATGGAATTTGAGAGGTACGCACAACTTTTCCCCAAGGGATGCTGCCAAATGCAAAACACCCTCGCTCTGCCCTGGCATGATACTGCAGTGTCAACGCGCACAGAGAGGAAAGGAGGAGGCACATTTTCCCCCCGTGTTTCACCCGTGCCCTCAGCATCGGCTGGCCACAACGCCAGAAGCACAGCGGCAGCTCTGTGTCGGACACCAACTTCCCAAACTCCCTTCCCAGCTTTAACCGTGGCTTCAGCAACAAGTGAAAAATCGTGTCTTTTAGATCTGAAGGGCCAAATTTTCAATGCTCTGCAGGACAGCAAAGCTGCATGGGATGACCCAAGGAGAGTGGACATGGTGTCTGAGGAGCTCCCAGCTAGAGCTTCGCTGAGAGGCCAGGAAGGTTCCTCTGAGCACTCAGATACGGGACCAAAACCCAGCGGCCACAGCTGGGTGAGACTGTCCAGTTACACAGAGCAGTGCGGGGGGGGTCTACAGTGCAGTTTAAAACTCCATCTTTCAGCATCCTCATCACAGACTTTTAAACACTTCCCTCTGTGGCTCCCTTGAGTTTCAATATCGCCGCTCTTTGAACTGTTTCCAATAATAGATTTAGGTAGGAAAAGTATTTCCGCATTGCCGAAATTTGAATCAAGTGTCCCTGGCAGTCTGCAGCTACTGCCCAAAGAGGGAGGATCTTCTGCTCTGCTCCCACTGGCATGTGGGAAACCCTACATGGGCCCATGACCGCGCCTGGGCTCTGCGGGGCAGCCGACCACACGCTCCCGCCTGCCCAAGCGCCCGGAGCAGCCAGACATCCCTCTGCATGCACGTGCCAGGACGGATGCGCACTCGCCAAAAGCAAAGTGCTGATGGGGCTCAGGGGTATGAATGCTATCGGGCATGCAGCCGCTGAACCAGGGCGCGTGAGCAGGTGCCGCGGTGGTGGCCAGGCACACAGCTATTCCTACCGGCAAAGAGACTCTCCCCTGCAAATGAAGGTACGGAACAGCTGCCAGCTCGCATGGGTGCTGGCTGCCCAGACGGGGCGCTGATGCCAGCCCAGACGTGGAGCTGTTCCCTGGGGAGCAGGACAGACCATGCCAGATCTCCAGTGCTAATTAAAAGCAAATTTGAGAGCAGCACAAACCTCTAAGCCAATTGATTCCCCCTCCAGCCCCCTGCAAGGGTGTCGCACAAATCACTGCAGCCGCAAAACCAGGGAGCAGGCAAGGACCATAGGGAGAAGATGGAAGGGCGATCTGGCAGCGCCAGTGTGCCAGAGGGGAGAGCGCTCCTCCTCCACAGGCTCTGCCACGCACAAGGGCAGGGACTGGCGTGATGAAGAGGGTGAATGAACGTGGCGAGGCTTGGCTCCGTCCTGCCCCTCTCCCTGCCAGTGCCTGGTGACCTGCGGGCCCTTTAGTGGGCCCAGGGCTGCACAGGCAGAGTTTGCAGGAGATGATGAAAAGATTCAGCTGAGGGTACTTTTGAAAATTTGACCCATGAGAATGCGTTTTGCCCATGCCCTCCCATCCAGCACCCGAGGCGGATTACTGCTCCTGGGGCACTTCTCTTGCCCCTGCTATTTCTGAGCATGCCGAGGCCTTCTGGACTGTCACCCTGGGCTGCTGAGCCCCTTCTCTCCTTCCTCTGGCCGTGCCACTGAGCTGCGGCACGTGCCCAACCTCCCTCTCTGCCCCACGAGGGCTGCCAGGGCTGCGGCCCTGCAGCTATCCCCTCCCGCCTGCGCAGCTGAGCTCCTGCCTCGCAGCTCCCGGATCCTCACTGGAGAAAGGTTGTGGGGATGGGGAGGGGGAAGAAAAGATGACATGATACAGATTTCTCCAAAAGCTCTAACTTACTGAAAGCTTAACAATGTCAGCCCAGTCAGCTGCAACAGCATACTCCAAGTTTGCATCAAGCCACCTTGGCAATTCCTTCAATGCTGGTGCCGTGGCTCCCCCTAACTATAAAACACAGCAGAAGGATGACCTCTATTGCAGAAAGAGTTATGTAAAATAATACAAGAAATACGATTACACTTTCCCTAGCTCCTGGCTTTGGGCTGCAATTTGGCTGGGGCAGAGACTCATCCCTCGCTACGCGTCTCCGCAGGACTCGGTGCGTGCCTGCTGCCTCCAGACACACAGCTCCGGGAGAAAAGGCAAGTTCAGCTTCTGTGGCCCGTCCCATTGCCCTCCCCGTGAACAAGCGAAGGGGACAAGAGCTTCAATAAAAGCCATGCTCAAAACCGGACAAACCCACCAATTCACCCAGGTCTCCAATGGCCATCGTGGGTTTAACTGAGGGAAAACACAGATGTGGCTGAAACAGCCTCTTTCTGCCTCACTCTTTAGTTTTGGGTTTAGATGTGACTAATGTCACCTCACCTTCTGACCTAGTGCAGTCCTGGGTGTGTTTAAGAACTGAATTTGGGTGGAAAGTATCCCTGAACGTCCCTTCTCATTCAGAGAGGTGGACATCAGTGCCCTGGAGATTAAACTGCAGACAAGTAAATCTGTGCTCCTTGCCCAGAGAGCAAGAAAAAACCCCTCAAACCCTCCACTTCCCGCATGCCCAGCACTTGGATGGGTATTGGTATGCTCTGCCCACACCTCGTAAGGAGGAACAAAACAAAGATATTTGCATGGCAATATTTGAATTTCTGGCACATCGCAGTGAATTCAAGGGGAACAATCCAATCCGGAACGGGAAGCACCAGTCAGGGCTGTGCTGTTGGTGGCTTTAAAGCCAAAGGCTGAATCCCTTTGCCATTGTGGGGTTTGGGTACCCCAGCAAGCGTGAACACCCAGACTTTCCTTACTTCACACAGAAAGTCACCTGTGTCGCAGGCCTGTGTCCCCTCGGGCACACACATGTCACAGGATAGTGTAGATCAGTGACATGTTCCAGACTTTTGTCTCACCCGTAGGATTCTCTGGATTAAATCTCCCTCCAGGTGAGCTTGGGGCCTGCTCAGCATTTCAAGACACCGAGGGCAGAGCACAGAACAGGCCTTCGCTTACCCGCCGTCCGGTACCCTTATGTACCACAGGCACCCGCTCCTCTCCCGTGAGTGAGTTAATGTCCAATTTGCTGGGGTCCTTGCAGCGCTGCCTCCTCTGCTTGGGCTTGTCTGAAAAATTCTGGAGTGCAAACAAGACAACGTTAATGAGACTAGACGGCTTAATGAGCCCGGATGGCTACAAGCCCTGCAGGAGAGCGGCACAGATGAGGTCCCGCGGGACAGAGGGTCCCTGCAGACATGGGCGGGAGCGGCGGCAAGCAGCACAAGTTGGTCTCTGCCACAGGGCCAGCTCTCAAATGAGCACAACTGATTTTTGTAGGTATAAAGGGGTCTTCAGTGTACCCCACTTAGACTGGTCCAGCCCTTTCTAATTCCTCTCCAACCCTAAAACTGTATCCAGCTGCCAGTTCACATCTGTGCATCCGTAAACGGGGCGCTAACTACAACTAGGAAAGAAAGAGGGAACAGGTCTGTGTGTGCCACCTCGTGTCAGTCTGATACAGCCACCGGCTTCTCGCCAGCTCACCTGTGCTTTGTTTCACTCCTATTTCAGCTGTTCCCAGTGCAGAGCTGCCGCACTGTGTTTCTTTGGGATCAGAGCCCTTCAGGACCTTCAGGACCTTCAGCCCTTCAGGTTGTGGTACCTACAGAGTTACACTCACTGTGTGCACCAAGTCCCGGCGTCAACGTTGCCTGCAGGGATGCAGCATTATCATGAACTACTGCAGGCCCTGATTGCTGAGAGCCAAAGCAAAGACCCTGGGCTTGGTCTGTCCTTCAACAAGCTGAGCTGCTGCAGTACCCCGAAGCAGCTTTCAACCCGTCCTACCTGGAGAGAGGACACCCGCCCTGACAGGGGAGATCCTGTAGGACTGGCCCAGGGCACCGGGGGCTTGCTGGAAGCAAGAGCTTCACCAGCAGCATGGCCAGACTGGGCGAACTCCAGTAAGCCCCCACGGAAGGCAAGAACGACAGAAAGGAGAGGAAAGGCACCTCCACGCCTGCTCCTCTATCTGACTGCTTCTTGCGTTGCTCCTGGGAGACCAGCCTTGGGCACAGCTGCATGTATCTCTGTCTGGACTTTGAAAAGCAAGGGCCACCCTGCCCGAGGAAACGCTGCACTCCTCATCTCTCATCTCTAACGAGCTCCAAAACACTAACGGCTTGCCTGTACTCCAAGCTCCAGGGAATCTTGCCTTCAGGACCAAGATGTTTTTTATGTATTACCACCACATTTCTTCCAACTCTGTTTTACAGCCTGCACTCTGCTTACCACACAGTCTAATAGGATAAATAAGCTGAAACTTGGAGCAAACCCACCTGTGAAACCAAGAGGTGGATGCTTATGAGACAGCAAGAAGGATCAGACAGACTGCACCCCACCCTCTGCCACTCTGCTTTCTGATGGCGCCCACAGCCACACAACTGCAGCCTTTGCAGCCTGCAACACAGCCACTGTGGTCCAGGTTTTAAAGCGAGGAGGTTTCCTCTTGTCTGGGAACCTTATTTAATGCAACAGCACTGCCTAAAATGACCCTGGGTGAAAGGGAGCAATGCAGACAGATCTTGAGCATCCCAAATCCCTTTTCCCATTTCTCTCCCCATCCCTGGCACTTCTGGAAAACATTGGACTAATTGTGCATTGGGCAGACAGAGGCACTGGAGCTGGAGAACGGACCTTGGGGCAGGAGGACACAGCTCAGCAAGTGCCTTTCACTGCTGTAGAGGGAACTGTGCCCACCTCCCAAACGTGTGATGAACCTCCCAAACAGCCCCAATGAACACCACAAACCACGGTACAGGGAAAAAGGGTACATTTTGAGACACTTCATGGAAGCCCTGAACTCAAGAGCAACCGCAGACAGCCTAACGCAAAGGGCAACACACAAGGCAGACGCACGCACACGTGCCACCGAAGGCCACCCTTACTGTGCCAAAGCCAGGAACGTCGAGTGTGTAGTCGGACTGCTGACGGAGCCAGTCGAGGAGACTCTTATTCGGGACAGCCTTCTCTGCTTGGCTGCCTGCAGCTGGGACTGGCTGTGGAGTTGAGGTAGCAGCAACCGGCCCATCGGGGAGGGGATTGTTCTGGGGGGGCTGCGCCTGGTCTTCCTGAACATCCTGACAGGGAGGGAGGAAGAGGAAGAGCCCATCAGCAGCACGTGGTGACGCATGCACACCCAGATAAGCAGAGCTCCCAAAGGAGGTCATCTGCTCCCATCACAGAGATTAATCCACATATTCCCAGTGCCTGTTCCTTAAATTACCACCCACCACCACATTACACTTCCACTCACTCCCCAGCACTGGCGGCATGGGGGGCAGAGAGAGCTGGGAGATGCTCCTGAACTCACCTCGAAACACCCTAATCACCAGGAGGACCAACTTCCCCCCCTCCAAGATCACTCCTAAAAGTGGTCTAGAGGGACTGGCCTTGCCCCCACAGCCCCATTCTTCTTTGAGTGAATCCCAGGGTAGAAGGAGAAAGGGTGCAGCAAGCTCTTGGTCACAGCTCCAATACAGTCAAGGACCTTTCCTCATGTTCTCTAACCCTAGACACCCCTCTGAGGTGGGACAGCTGCTTTTGATGATGCTTAGCAGGACTCAAACACTCCAGACAAAGTGCTGCAAGCCAGAGGGAAAACTCCCCTTCCTCCCTGGAGCAGTATCCGCTCCTGCCTGCACCAGCACAAGCCAAGCTGTCCTGGAGGAGGTCACACATTGCCATGGGCAGCAGAGCTTGCACGGGAGAGGTGGACCATGAGACAAATTGTGCCGACTCCGTCGGGGCCATGTGAAAGTGGGGAGCATCAACCCACCTGCAGCCTGGTTGGAAGAGGCCTCTCCTTCAAGAAGATGAGATCCATCCCTTCTACATTTTTTCTCCTGCCCCGTCTCCTCCTCATGGCAGCATCATCTCTTCGGAGGCTGCCATTTACAATTTGTCCTGTGACAGGATGGATTAACCCTGCCTGGAGGATGCCAGACAAGTCCATGCCCAGGGAGCCCTGGAGCGTGTTCACGGTCCCCAGTTTGGGCATGTTTGTGTTCAGGGGAAAAGGAGAGGAGTTCCCCGGGGACCCATCAGAGGCTCTGGACAAGTCCACCGCTGCATCACGCCAGCCGTTCAGCACAATGGGTGGATGAACATGCGTTGCTGCTAGCTGCTCCAAGCTCCTCTGTTTGGCATCTCTCTCCATCTCGAATTCATAGGGCCTCCTGTGCTTCCGCTCGTCCTTTGCGAAGGCAGGGGTCAGGAAACCTTCCTGTGTGTACCAAAGCCAGGGAGAAGGTTACAGCTGCTCGCACACTGCCCAGGGACCACAGCTCTTCAAACCAACACTGAGCTAGTGGTCAGGCTCTTCTGCCTCTCCTCAGGAGCCCTGAAGGACGTCCTTTCCCTGGCTGCATCACACCTCTCTTTCCCTGTCTGGGGATGGTGCAGGAGCACCCTCAAACACACTTTGATCTCCCAAGGTGCTATAACGCTGGGTGCTCTGCCAGCTGCTGGGCAGCCGGGCTGGGGTCCCCGGCCAGCAGCTTCTGTCTCTGCGCTGTGTCCAACAGCAAGAGGAGATGAGAGCGAGCTAGTGACTGGTGGGGCAGTGCCCTCTCCTCCACCCTCCCCTTTGGGACACTAGGGCAGTGTCCCCTTTTCCCCTTGACCACGCTGGGTGCTCCAATGCTGACCCTGGAAGCACCTCTACATCCGCGGGAGCTGCGGAGCTGCCACAGAACAGCCGCATTCCCAGGAGGGGAGCAGGGCTGGCGGGGGGCTGAAAGCACAGGGACCTCACCAGGAGCCCTCATCCAAGGGCACCAAGTGGCTTAAGCCATGTGTTAGACACTACAAGAGGCACTGTGAGGCAGTGAAAACCCAGGCCCTGCTTGGGAAACCCCTGAGCACTTCTGGGCAATGCTTCACCACAGAGTCCCGGCCCTGTCCCTGCCCGAGGGTCCCCCTCACCTTTTGTACCTGTGAGATTAACACCCCGTTATTGAAGCTGGGATCGGGGGCTTCTGACTCGGCGAAGCTGTTCCTGCTGCCGGCATTGCTGGCTACCACTGGAGCTGTCAGCAGGCTTTGTGTCTCAAACTGCTGGCTAGAGGATGGCCACTTGCCCTTCAGAATGGCATGGCAGATGTTGTCAATGCGGTTGATGATCACACGGTCCTGCAAACAGAATTGGATGGTGCCAAGCTGGGACTCAAATGATCGACACGTGTATGTCATCTCAGGATTAAAGACAAAGCCAGCCCTGGTGACCTCAGCTCAGTGGGGAACTGCTTTGGGGCAGGGGTGTCCATGGCATGGGTGCTTGGGAAGAGCACTCCAGTTAAAGCATTCGTGGGGAGCCCTGTGTGGAGGACCAGGAGGCAGAGCTAGGGCTGTGTGAGCCACTGCGGGTCAGGACTGTGCAGTAACACTTGCAATACGAACAGCGTTAGTTTTAAACTCACCTTAGGCCACTCAGAGAAGGAGTAAAGCGTCTTCTCCTGCAGCAGCTGGGCTATGGTCGGTGCTCGGGCATCCTGAAGGTCATCGATCTCCCCGGGCAGGACAGAAGCAGAACTCTTGCTCTCTTCCTCCAAGTACTTCTCTGGACCATCTGAGAAAGAGACAGAGAACAGAGCCCATCACTGCCCTGCCTCTCTCACCCTCTTGAGGTGAACGCAACTCCTCACACCTTCCCACCCCAGTGCCCAGCTGGCTCCACAAAGGTCCCATTCCCCAACCAGCCACCAAGGAGTGCAGCACCCCTGGGTCATGACAGGTGGCCCACACTGCTCAGGAAGGGCTAGCACTCCCGTGGGCTGACTCTGGGGGGCTTGTATTGCAGTGGCCCCCATCCCTGACCATCCCCATACCCTGGAGAGGCGAGGAGGCACATGCCTTTCCAGAAGAAGCGGCTCGCCAGGCAGTGCCCTGTGCCAGGAAGGGAATAACGTCCTGCATTCCATGGGATGCTCATGGCAGAAGGGCTGCTGTGGGTCAGGGTAGGGGGCTCTGGCCAGCCCTGCTGGCAAACGCAGCCACCAACCCTTTGTTCTCCAATCACACCAGCTAGAGGGACCCCAACTCCTGCAGAGGGGAGGCCGCTCCGAGGGCTCGGCAGCCCCAAGGCTTTGGCTCTGCAGGGAGGTCAGTGGGTCCCTCCCACCCCAGCCAGAGGTGAGAGTCAAACAGAGGGAGCTCTCAGGACCGTACCTTGACTCTGGCTGCTGCTGGCTTTCTCCCCCTCATCTCTGTTCTCACACTCTTCTTGCTTCACCCCTTGGGGATCGGGGTGCAGGGTCTCTCTGCAGCCCGCCAGCCCCTCAGCTCCTCGGCCCCAGGCCTCCCCCCCGGCACAGGGGGGCTTTGACCCTGGGGCCCCCAGCAGAGGTGCAGTCAGGCTGAAAGCCTGGCTCTGAGCCTGGCCCGGTGAGTGCTGCAGGGTGCTCTCCTCATCCAGGCCGCGGTCCTCCCTGCCCTCTTGCCCAGGCTCCCCCAGCCCTTCGGGTGTCCCCAGCCCCAGGGACTCTCTCTCGCCGTTCACATCTTCTGGGCAAGTGTCCTCAGGTGTGGGGAGGCCAGAGCTCTGCTCCTCGCCCCCAAGTTCATTAGCCTCGGGGTGACAACCGGCCCTGGTCCTGGGACCACTCAAGCCTTCCACAACATCTGCTGCTGCCTCAGAGTTATCATCATCCTCGTCTTCCTCCTCATCTTCGCTGTGGCTCTGACTTGGCCCTGACTTTGCCTCCATTCCTTTCTCCTGCAGTAGACTGATGAATCTCTGCTCATGAGGAACCTTTATTTCATAGTTATGAAGACTGGGACTGTAGAGCCCCATGCTTATGACCCCTTCCACGGCACCGTGCTCAGGCAGCACTGGCGCAGGGCTGGTGAGGTCTCCCTTCTGCTGCAAGGCTTTGCAGAGCTCTGCTGGGACGCTCCGCGAAGGGTCACTTTCAGGGGTAGAAGGTGAAGGCTCAGCTTCCTCGTTCTGACTGTCCATTTGGTCACAGCGCACCTGCAAACCCTCTAGGAAGGGAGTCTCTCTCATGGCATCTGCATCGCAGCTGGACGGATCCTCGTCCCCCTCTAGCTTGCCCTCAGAGAGTTTAGCAACGCTGCTTCCAACATCTGTGCAACTTGGGCTGTCTCGGGCAAGGGAGCTTTGCTCGCTGTTACAGGCCTTCTCATCGTACATCATGCACACCAATGAGTCTGGCAGAGAGCTCTCATCATAGTTACTGGAAATGATGTCCCGGACTTTAGACATGAACGTTTCACAGTTTGCATCCGGCGGACTTCCCCCAGCCTGGGACATAGTGTTGTCTACGGTTTCTAGCTTGATCTGACTCTCGGCTTCATTCTCCAGGGATTCGCAAGTTCGGTCCACCTGGCTGTACAGAGGGGAACTGTAGAGTTTGGAGTTAGTCTGGTAAAGGCAGCACAGGGTTTCTGGGCCTGGGAGCCCCGTTCTTTTATGCTGGGCATAGTTCCTGTATGCATCTAAAAAAGACAGCTGAGGGTCATTCATGATGTAGTAGTCAGTGCGATTCAGGCCATGCTTGGCGGTGCCGATCAGCAGGTCCCGATCATGTTTGCCACATTCCCACCACACCGGCAGGTAGAGGCTCGGCCGGCACAGCTTGAGCCGCTCGTGGAGCTGCGGGCACTTGAGCACCTGCTCGCGCACCTTTCGCAGAAGTTCAATACGGTAGAGGGTTCTGGCAGCACGTTCCTCCGTGATGGGCTCCACGTAGATGTCAGGGTCTGGGGGACCTACAGCAGGGATAGAAAAGCCAGGCCCCATTACACAGATTGATGAGAGTTACTCGGAGGCAGTGATGAGCAAGATGAGTTTTAACTCTCGCTCAGACTGCAGGTGAGGTGGGGGGAGTGCTTGTAGTGATCGTTGAGGCTTCTTTTCCCAGTCTCACCACCTTCCATTCATTTGACACCAAACAGACACACAGGAGTAAATTCCCTCGACTTTAGCAGATGGACCAAGAGCAGCACTCGGCTGCAGAGGATTTCAGAGTCTTGCCTGAGCTCTGCTCCATCAGTGCCGGCAGTGCTGGAGCTGCCTGGACCTGCCAGCAGAGCGGCTCCCTGGAGTATGAGCCCCTGGTAGCCCTTCGCAGGTTCTCAGGGAAGGGCATCCCTCAACTCATGCAGCTCTTTTGATGAGGAAAACCCACCTAAGGCATTAACACACACATCCAAGGAACTGCGCCTGAGACCGGACCTTCTGACAGGTCTGAGATTAAATCCTTCTGCTGCTGTTAGAAGCAAATCACATTGTGCTTAAATAGCCCCCAAGCAACTTTTCATGTGCCATGTCCTGCACAGTGCCAATGAACTGGGAGTCTGCAGAGCATGCTGAGAAAGTGGATGCCCTGTGTGTTGGTCAGGCTTCCCAAGCCTCCTGTGGTGGGTTCAGACTCCCTTGACCCTGCAGCAGAACTTTCTAGTCAGCTACGCCACAGCACGGGCACTGTATGGACTCTGTCCAGCGCCAGCAGAGAGATGCTTAGAAAGAAACCAGCAATACAGACTGCCCAAACAACCCCCAGCTCCAGCGTGGAGAAGATGTGATTTGCTGCTTCTCTACTTCTCCTCCCTCACATCAGACAGCAACACAGAGGTTTCTGTCTTGGAAAAAATTGGTTGTGATTTCATGTGAGAGCTCTGTGAGACTTGCGAGAGCAGAGGCTAGAGCCCACAGGGCTGCCCTGCCTTCCCGTTGTGCTGGGGAGGCAGTACATGGTGGTGACAAGGCAGCCAGAAATGCACGTGCCTCCCGCAAGCCCACAGCACTGCCTGGCATCTCACTGCCCCCAACTGTCCCTGAAACTCCTCCCTTGCCCTCCTGCTCCACAAGAGCAATGGCACCATTTCTGACCTAAGGCTACATGGATCTACCATTACCCTCCTGCAGGCCACGCAATTTCCACTCACCATCCTCTTTCCACAGTGGGAGACCACAGACATTCTTGCACATGGCCACAAAGCTGTAGAAGTACTTCTCCAGGCTCTCATCTGTCTTCTTCTCCAGTCGAGAGATGGCTCGGAACTGGGCCCAGTCAAAGATCTTTTTCTCCTGGTCATAGATAACCCCAAAGGAGGAGACAGTGCGGTAGAAATCTGCCTGCTCCCTCCTGGTCCACCTGTGGGGCACGGAGGAGACACGAACACCACTCAGACAAGTTCTGGTTCCAGTATGGGCAAGGCATCAGGCAGAGAGGCTCAGAAAGGACTATTCAGTTACTGCCCACCAGTTTTAGAGGAGCTGCCAAGAGGAGCACACCAGGGAGATCACTACAACCTGAGATCCTCTGCCTTATGGCACACACAGAGGAAGAGCGAAGGCCACAGGCCCTCTGGCTCTGGGCACACTGTTGAAAAAACATTCTTGGCTGTCTGAAAAACCACTAAGTGAAGCTCCTGGCTGAGCTGCTGATGGGGCGCAGTCTCCAGCAACTTCTGTGGAGGCACAGACCTATCTCACCTACTTGCTTCCTCCACATCAAGTTATCTCATCATCTCCATGGAAAGGCCAACTCTGTACCAGGAATTAGAAAGAAAGGTCCTGCAGCCACAGTTCACATCCAGCCTCTTCCAGAGGGACACTGGGACCAGGATTTGTTGCCGTAAGGGTCCCAGTAACAAAACCATCCACCCTGCTGACTCCTGGGTGCCAGGGGTGGATGTCACCCCCTCCCCACTGGAGGAAAGCAGCCACGGTGAGGGGGAGTTTCAGTTACAGCACCGTTACAGCACAGCTTTCACTCTGGCTTGGACCCTCTGAGGTTTCACCTCGTGGGGATCACTCAAAGGAATGATCCAGGACAGAGATGGTGAAGAGCGTCCTGGGCAAATACAGCCCCAGGCAAACAAAGCGCAGGGAAACAGAGCACAGGGAACAGACCCAGGAACAAACTGCAGGGCAAACACAGGAGTGGGTCACAGCAGAGAAAGGTGAGTGCTGTGGGCTAAGGAAAGCTTAAAGTTAATTCTCAGCTCCTCTGAATTGCAGCTCTGAGCCAGCACCCACCAGCAGCTCGGACAAGTCAAGGGAGAGCAGACAGGGTGACGGCACCCACCCAGCTGGCCAAAATACACCTAGACAAGCATTTCCACCCCTGCTCCCAGGGGCCATGAGCCCTCTGCAGGGATATTTCATTCCAAAAAGGAGAATAGCAAGAAGAAAGTTAATAAAAAAATCAATGATCCAAATCAAGGAGCCCAACAGGGAGTTTGTTGAAAGGCCTCAAATTAAAGGGTGGTGGGATATTCCTGTAAGGAGATTCAAAAAATAAAAAGCCCACAGAATTAAAGAGCAGGAAATACCAGGCTGCTGTGGTGTCCACAGCACAACCACTGATGCTCCCACCTTGAAGAGGGGATGGTACAACTGGAAGAGGTCCAGAGGAAGGGGAGAGGGAAGATCAGTGGGCTGGAGCAGCTTCCATACAGGGAGGTCGTGAACAGAGAGCACAGGGCAGCACAGATACCAAATGGTTACATGGGGTCCTGCAATGGGGACAGCATCACAGGAGACAAAGCCATTGAGGACTGTTGACCGCAGAGAGTCCCTGTAGCTCAGGAAGTCCAAGGGGACTGGCAGCAATGGGGGCGACATCGTTCTGCCACACACCCTCCCTGGTTTCTGCAGAAAGTCACTCAGGGTACCAAGATGGCCCCACCATCCTTACTGGGATGAAATGGGAGCACACCACCACCAGGATATGCCACCGCCAGGCTCCTGAGGCCACAGGCAGGAGGCTAATGCAGTGGCATGAGAGCTACGAGGGTCAGAAAGGCTACACATGACGCACATGGGCTGTGACAGCACTCATCTGTCACCACTCAGATATGATGTGTCCCAAGCTCACAACACGGCTCAGCAGCACCCACTCTGCTGGGGCTGATCCCTGGCCCAGCAGACACTGGATTTCACCCTGAAGAGCTGTCCCCTCACTTCCTTTCACCGTGTCACCAGCTGCTACCTGCAAACCACAGTGGAGGCTGCTTCCCGGATGGGCTGGCTTCCGGAGCCACAGGGTTCCCTTGAGGATGGGAGCAGTGTTCCCTGCCCAGCAAGGACCCACGTGCCTCCATCACGTGGACAGCTGGCTGCGCAACAGCCATGGTGACATTTACCTGCGTAAATCCAGGGGGGAAAGGATTTCAACTGGCTTAAATCAGCTTTGGAAAGGACCCTCTGCTGTGTTACCTTTTCTGCATTTCTTTGTTCACTGAGTCCATCTCAGAGGCTCTCCTGAACATCTCGTCCTGCAGCCAGTATCCATGGTTACCAGGCACCAGCATCTCGGCACGGGGAGGCAGCTCTTTGCGGTTACAGCGCTGGTAGACAGTGACGAGCCTCCGCAGTCTGGCTGTGAGGGCAGATGAGACAGGCCAGCAGGATCTGTCTGAGTCGGAGCCATCCTGGGCTTCAAACATCAGCAAGGACATTAGTATTTAATGCACAGTCAAAGCCACAGGTTCCCATGTCCCTCCGGCCAGCTCCGAGAGCTCCCTCCTGCCTTCCTCGTCCCATGGGGGGACACCAGGGATCACAGTAATGAGGGGGGGCGTGCGGGCACCATCCCTTGGCCTCTGCACCCTCAAGCTGCTGGCTCACAACCTCACCATGTCTGAGCTTCCTTCAGAGAGAGCTCAGAGGCAGAGATCAGGGTAGGAACGATGGCTCCGGGCCAGGCCATGTGTGGGAGAGGACTGCAACTGCCCACTCAGCAGTGGGGCCAGCCAGCCCACGGCATCTGCCAGCACTGCCCACCGCAGAGACCCTGCACAATCATCTCATGCAGGCAACTGCATGGACAAGGTCAGACCAACGGCTTCTAGTCACCCCTGGGTGGCTCTAGCTGGAAAAACCCTTTTTTGGGACCCTGGCTGCCCTGCCACAGGGCCCACCCCTGGGTCACACGCGACTCTGCACGGGAGGGTCCCCAACAGGAGCCTGCCCAGGATAAGCTACCTACAGAGCAGTGCGTCCCACCAGCCCAGCAGTGTGTCCCTTCAGCCCAGCCGCGCCTGCCTCAGCGCTCCGGCTGTGCTGTGCCAGCCCCTGGGAAGCCACACGCTGCGCTGTGGGAGATACGGCCTCACCTGCCGCTGGTTCATCCCGCTTCTCACTGGATTCGCCCACCCCAGCAGCCATGATGTCCTGCAGAAGGAAACCATCAGAGAAGGCTCTCCAGCCGTGCACAGAACCCCCCGTACTGGCAGCCCAGCCGGCCCTGGCAGGGTACGGAGTGGCACAATGGGCAGGGCTGCGTGTCCTGTGCCCTTGGGTTGCAGTCGCACAGGATCAGAGCAGCACGGCCAGGGGAGGTGACAGCTCAGAGGGCCAGTGCTGTCCATTTTGGGCCTGGAGGGGAGGTCCACTGCAGTGACACAAGCTGTAATGCCACTGCCCAGGACAGTAGCAGTGTGACAGCCTCTGCTGCTCAAACGAACCCTGCTCCCATGCTGCCTCGTTCACTGCTCTTCCTCTCTCCCAGGAGACACCCCAGCTCCTTTGCCAGGGCCCCACGTGGCTGGAGAAGCAGAGTATGAGAGGCAGCACCCCTGGCCGTCCCCAGCCCTCAGTCGCCCCCAGCTCCCCACAAGGTGAATGCTGCCCAGGTCCTCAGGGAACACACAGAGACAACAGCAGAAGCTGTGCTCCAGCACGCAGAGGCGATGCAGGCAGTGTGGGGCAGAGCTTGTGCATGGCACGGCAAAGCCGGCACAGAGCAGGGTCACCGCCAGCGCTGGTTCCCTGGTGCCCCGCAGCAGAGCTGATGGAGCCAAGCCTGCAGCACAGGGTGTGAGGGCAGGCCTGGCAGCAGCAGACGTGCATTGATCACCGTGAATCCCACTCACCTCCTGCTTCTGCAGCCCCTCCAGCTTTTCCCCACTGCTCTCTTCCTTTTCCACGCTGCCCCTGGGTAAGAGAGTGAATTAGTCCCTGGTAGTGGCAGCACAGCCCTCTTGGCTGTGCCAGTCATTGGCAGGAGGGAGTGGAGTGTTGGTGCTCTTGCCATCCCTCCGCCTCGTACTGGGGAGCCAGCTCCCACCTGCCTTCCCCCCTGCCTGCTGCGCTCACACACACGGTCTGCTTCGCTCCTCCTCCCTGCACACAGCTCACCCCACAGCACTGCCCCACTGCCAACCCGGCCCCCAGGAATGAGCCAGACAGCCCCCATGAGCTTGGCTCCATCCCCTGCCCACCTTTCGGCAGCATCCTGGCCTCCGTCGCTGACACCCTGCTCCGCAGAGAGCAGCTTCTCATCTGGCATGCCCACCTTCTCCAGAAAGCACAGCGCCGGGTCTGCCCGCATGGCGTTGTACCTCTCATAACCTGCCATCAAAAAGGAGAAAGATGGCACAAAGCCAAGCCTGAGCCAGGTTCAGGCAAACCTCCTGCTCTGTGGGACACAGCTCCCCAGCCGGCTCTCACTCTCTGTCTGTGCTGCTGCGAGAACAATTCTCACCCCCAGAAATTCAGAATGCTTTCCCAAGAGCTGTTAATTTCTCTGCAGCCCCTGGGCAGCAGGCAAAAAGAAAGGTCAGCCTTTCCATCCCACCAAGCAGCCCTGCCCGGTAGGCAGCGCAGTGCCTGCAGAGCTGTGCCCAGCGCCCGCAGCAGGTTGCAGCTGGGAGCAAACAGCCCCGTGGCTCCTGGAACCTGCAGGAGGACTTCATGACAATGGATTCAAGCTGGAACACAAGAGGTTCCACTTAAATTTGAGAAGAAACTTCTTCTCAGTGAGGGTGACAGAGCACTGGAACAGGCTGCCCAGGGAGGTTGTGGAGTCTCCTTCTCTGGAGACATTCAAAACTCGCCTAGACGCCTTCCTGTGCAACCTCATCTAGGTGTTCCTGCTCCGACAGGGGGATTGGACTAGATGATCTTTTGAGGTCCCTTCCAATCCCTAGCATACTGTGATACTGTGATACTGTGTGATACTGTGACAAGGCTGGGGATGTCAGGAGAGGCCCTGTGCCTTCCTCCTCACCCTCACTTGGCAACTGCACGCTGCTTCTGGCAAGCCAGAGGAATCTGCCATGAGACCGAGAACTGCAGTGTGCCTGACCCACCACCAGAATGAGCTGGCAGTGCCACAGCTGACAGTGCCTGGGGAGAGCTGCCTTGGCCCTGTGTGGCCATGGTGAATGGCCACGGCTCTGCCCCCTCATACTGACATGACGTCCCCTCCAGGTACTGGAGCTCTGGCCAGGTGCTCCACTTGGGTTTCTCTCATGTACTGGCACCCACCAGACAAGCTGGGTACACACCATGCTTGAAGACACCGATGAGCAGGGATTTATCGGCTTCGGCGTTCCACCAGTCCACTGGGATCTCCACGTAGTCAATGTCTGGCAGCAGCACGTCCAGCTCTCTGTGGCAGACAAGGTATGAATGCCCTCTCCCAGCTTCACTAGACAGTGGAGCGCACTGGGCACTGCTGGGCAGGGGCAGGGGGAGACAGCAGCCATCACTCGTTGGCTTGGGGACAGCTAATGAATGCAAGGCTGACCTGGGGCCTGCCATGGGGGATGTGCACGTCTCCCGGGGGTCAGAGAGCTGGAGCCTTGGCTCCACCGCAGCCCACTGCCTTCCCCATCCTCTTTCTCCAGAGCTGGGGAGGCTGCACAGCCCCTCTCCCCTCCCACCCAAGCAACACCAGAGGACTGGAGATCCTATCTGATCCGAAGAGCATCTCTTGGGGGAAAACACTTCAAACCTACCAGCCCCCAAAGAATAGCATGTGCGGTAGGGTGGGCTGCAACATCCCCTCTGCACAGACTCGTGCTGATAGAGCTGTGCTGGGGAAGGCAGCACACCTCGAGGAAATTAAGCTCAGCATATCACACTTCTCTCTGAAGCACCAAGAGCTGTGTCTTTGCAGGCAGGGCAGAAGCTGGCAGGCTGAGGGCTCAGTGGCATTACCAGAGCCTGCCAGACCCTTGTCCTCAGTGCTGGGAAGGGACCGCAGGCCACAGCAGTGGGGCACGCTCTGCTCCGAGGTCTGGCCCTGGGAACTGCGCACAGTCTCTGTGAGCCCCCACTTTGGATTGAAGGCCAATTTGTCAGGCAGCACGTGGAGACATTTTCCTGCAGGCTGCAGGGTGTCCCCAAGCATCCTCACCACCCCCGATGCCGGCACCGTAGCCTCAGAGCTACCTCAACAGGGCTGCCACGGCCGCGGTCCCTGCCCAGGGAGAGCTGCTGTCTAAGGATGAAGTTTTGTCTGAGCAAGACCTGGGGATTTGACCACAGGGTCTGACTCGCCCGGAGCTGCCGTGAGCCCAGATGTGGCTGGGCTGGGTGGCTGTGGCAGTGCTCGAGCGTGGCCACCACCTCCCCGAGAAGCATCGCAGGGGTTCACCGTAAGGTCCCTACCTGGCAGGGGTCCCCTCGAAGGCTTTGTCCGCAGCCTCCCCCAGCACTTCAGCCTTCAGGTAGTAGAGCATTCGCACCCGCAGCAGAACCCTGTCCCGGGGCAGCAGAGAGGAACGCACACTAGCACGCAGGTGCTCAGATGCCAGCCTAGGGCCTGGCCCAGTGGCCCTCGCCAAAGCGTGTGCAGAAGGACGCTCCGAGGGTCAGTAGGGCCAGGGAAACCTGCTCAACACCCTGTTTCCCCACGTGGGAGGACCCACTTTCTCGAAGCAGGATGGGCACCGGCCATGTGGTGTCATGCCACAGTGCCCAGCCCTGCGGTCTCCTGGGGCCCTGCGGCCAGAGGTTTGCTGCTCAGGACATGGCTGCTGTCCCAAAGCGGTCCAGCAGCCAGAGCACGGTGATACTGCGTGGGCTGGGAGCCCTTTGCGGCTCCCTCCCACCCTCCCCAGGCTAAAGGCCCTCAGCCCACGGTCTCCACGAGCTGGCGTGGGCTCCCACACTCACTTGTTGCAGTGCTGTTTGAGGTGCTTCTTGTAGCTGTCATCATGCAGGACGACCTCAGGGTTGCAGGTGGCGAGCCAGTCCGCGTTCTTTATCTCGGGAAGCAGCATCTGGTTCTTCGTCTTCTTCCCCTTCCTGCCTCTGGGCACTGGTGCTGACAAGCCTGTAACAGCAAGTGGCAGCCAGTGAGCACCACGGGCGCCACGGGCCAGGCCGGGCACCACTGCGAGGCATCTCTGGAGCTGCAGTGCCCAAGCAGGGCGGCAGAGCCGGGGAGCTGGAGAAGGCCGAGCAAAGCTCCTGGCTGCAGGTCGGCGAGCCAGGATGGGAGAAGTGCACGGGGTAAACGCAGAGCATGGGGGGCTCTGTCTCCAAGAAAAACTTGGGCATCACCACAGAAACTGAATTGCTGTGAGTTCTCAATGCAATGCTGAGCCCAAAGGATAACATGACCCCTCGATGTATAAAAATATCACATAGAAGCACGGAAGGGACTTTGGTGATGGGCACAGCTCTTAGAGCCTTACCTAGACGCTACAGCCAGCTCTGAAGTTCATCTTACAGGGACAACACAGTGATTTGGGAGAAGAGTTCAAACAAGAGGCTCCCAAATGATCAAAGACCAGAAGACAATCCTGACGATCTGAGATCTGCTCTGTAAGGGTTGTTTCCTATTCCGTGCATCAGGAGGAGGGCTGCGTGGGAACTGGATCACTGCAAGGGGGGGCATTTACACTTGGCAAAGATACTGAAGAGAAAAGGAACAAAGTCCCACCTGGCTGACAAAGATAAAATGAGATCCAGTGGCTGGAGCTGAAAATTAGACACATTTTCAAACTTGAAATAAGATGTGAGTTCACAGCAGAACATGGAAACAACCCCTGGTGGGGTCATTACTGTTTGGAGTCTTCTGAGAGGGAGGAGCTGCCTCCCTGGGCAGATGCTTCTGCCGCAGGGTCCTGCAGATGTCCTCTCCTGCCTATGTACGCGAAGGGGAAAGAAGTCTTTCAGCAGTCCCATCCCATCTGTCCAGTCTTGCGACACCAGGGAAGAAGAGAGAGTATTGCCGTGTCCTCAACACCTTCATAAACTTTGCAGCTCCAGCCCAGGTGGCTGCTGGAGGCCTGCAGTGGGCACCAGGGCTCCTGTACTCAGCACCGAATCCACCTGACGAACTCTGGGCAAACGCTGCTTCCTCAGCAGCTTGGCCTCTTCCAGGTCGGAAGGCAGGACGGGGTTGGATCAGAGCAGAGCTCTGAGCTGGGCTGCCCTCATGCTGTGCTCATCCCTTGTAGCCAGGCGGATACAGGATTGAGAAGGAACAGCCCCAGGGTGCACTAGCAAGGCTGGAGGTTGCTGCTGCTCTCTGCACATCAGGGAGACCCGGAGCATGTCTCGCCTGGTCAGCTCTCTGCAAACACGAGTGGTACCTCAGGCTCCATGGTGAGCCACAGCAGTGTCCGCCGCGTGGCTGCTCCGCACTGGAGGGTTCTGCTCTCCTCCAGCTTCTGAGGTTGGGCTAGATGGTTTCGTTGTCCCTCTGGCCAAGACCACATGGAGGTTTCACAGGTGGGAAAAGCCATTCTGACAAGCTGATGGAGAACGTCCTGGTTGCTTCCCTCTGCTAAATATCCAATTTTAGTATTGCTCTTGCGCTAAAGCATTCATGAGCCTCCAATGAAACCGTGGCTTGTTTGTTACTTGGCATTATCTAAATCAAGCCCACTCATATCAGTCAATTTGTTTCTTACTCTTGCTCTGCTCCCCACAGGGCTCTCAAGTCCAGTCCCAGCGCCACTCTGGGCAGGGCTGTGTGGCAAGGGCAGCAGGCAGCACTGACATTGTAGGAGGTGATTGGAGTAACTTAAGGAAGCCACTGAAGGCCATGTGCTTGGACCTCACGCTGTAAAGCCAGTCGGGCATTTCCACACAGAAGGAAATGGTGATGTTGGGTTTTAAGTACCAAGTAACACACAGCACACTCTCGGGGCTCAGCAACAGCACCACTCCAGAACAGCCTCCCCTGCGCTCCACCACCTTGAAAGAGGAGCCCCAGGTTTCAGTCAGGCTCCCTGATGATAAAAGCAGACTGGAGAGTCCCAGCCACCTCGATACTCACCTCGCGCCACAGATCACAAGCGCACAACAAGCAGCACACAGCCGTGGGGCTCTGACCACGGAGGGAGGGCCGTGGCCTCCCCCAGCCGTCCCTCCCAGCCCAACTCACCTGTCCTGAAAGCCGCAGGATGCGGACACTGTGCTGCTAGGTCAGCGCAGAGTCCTCCGACACAGAACGGGCAGTGACCACGTGTCCCAGGCCACAACCCTCCAGCTGATCCAAGGAGCCAGAACTGGCTCTGTCTTCATATCACTAAAGACAAAAGCCACTGCGGCTGCATGGTGCTGTTTGCACGGTGGGCGCTATTTGCTGTGCTGCTCCAGCCCCAGGGGACACCTCTTGCGAGCAGACGCTGCACTGCAGGCACGGGGGCGAATCTGCAGTGCCCCACTGCCCAGGCAGAGCCAGAGAGCGGGAGAGCAGCACTGGGAAATGCTCTGGGTTGGCCCTGTCTGAAGCTGAGTATATACTGGAGACCTCTACCCAACGGAACACAGATGCAATTACAAATTGGACATGTGGTGTGCTATGTGGACCTCACACACTGGAAAATAAGCGTACGAGTCCTCTGAACAGGGAGGGCACAGCGAAATCTGACATAAACGGTCCTGCTAGATGGAGTGAGAGAAGGCAGCATCACCTGGGTGGGATTCTGCATCACAGAGGTCTTGGGACAAACCAATGCTGCATTTCTACCCATGAGGGCAGGGACTGCAGACCAGTATGTCTGGGACAAGAACCATGATGGTGACAAGCTGGTGACCTGGGGTGAGATGGCTGCACAGACTGCACCACCAGCTTCCCCGGCACAGCTGCGAGTGCCACATGTGGTGGTCTCAGCAGTTGGCACTAGGGTCAGGGCTGCCAACAGGCGCAGGTAGGGTCCCTGCACAACGATCCATGCCGCATCCTGCGATGCCCTGAGGAACAGCCAGGCACATCTATGCTCTGACTGAAATAAGCACCCTCACACGTATCACACCCAATGTATTCATATGGTCACCAGCGCCCCAGGAGCTCACTGCCCGGTGTCTCCCCGCGCGGGGGAACCCTAACAGTATTCACAGGCCAGAGAAAACTTAGTAGTGCCCAGTTGAGAGCAGGATGGTATCTCTGCTCCCACCACCAGGCTCTCTGCACCAGCCATGGCACTGGGAGCCAGGAAAGAGCCTCCCCCACCCAGCCAGCCCCTGCTGCTCGCTCTGAGGGCCAGTGTGGAGGTCATTCCCACGGCAGCCAGTCTCTCTGTGCAGAGAGAGTTGCACTGCTCAAGCACAACTGCTTGCTGTTTCAATCAGCACCGCTTTGACTTCTACAGCCTCTGCCCTGTAGGCTAGCACAGCAGCGGCGGGTACAGATACAATGGCAGAGAGAACACGCAATACCTGAGTGATTCTGCAGAGCCTGGTTCTGGCCGTCCTTCGTCGGTGTGATGAGATCCCAGATAAAACTCTTAATCTTCTCATCCCCCTTGTAGTGTTTGACGCAATAGACCAGCAAAGCCCGACAAATCATCTCCATGTCCTTCTCATTCAGGTGCCATTTGAACCGCCCGTGGGTCAGGATATCCTTCCAGCGTCCCCAGCTAGAACAGCAGAACATAGACAGAGTAAACGCTCCTGTGCAACTAGCAACCTCACCGGCACCTCTCTCCTGGAGCTCGCTCAGGGACATGGCCCTGCCAGCTCCCCTGGATAGGGGTGTTCTGCCCCCCCATTACGGGAGCAGAGAGAAGTTTGCCCAGGACTGAACAGGGCAGAGGCAGGAGCAGACTCTGGAAGAGCCAACTGCACTCATGCTTTGCCCCCCTAACTCTCCTTCCATCCCAAATGTTCACTTAGAGCCCAGGTCCCACCAAGGAGGTCACTGCTGGAAGGAGGGCATACTGCAAGCAGGACGGACAGAACACGGTTGGGGCAGCCAGTGGCCCACCTGCGCACTGTGGCATCTGGAGGCTGTGGCTGTACTCTCTGGGAGGGGGTGAGACTCACCCAAATATGAGCAGGTTTTTCTCCACACGGAAGCATTCAGCCCGCAGGTACCGCCGTGTCTTCTCGTTGAAGCGCCGCGAGCGCGTGGGTCGTTCATCTGAGTCACTGTCCAGCTCGGAGAACTCCATCAGCTCATCCTCTTCAAAGGAGTTGTAGTGTTTAGTTTGCTTCCGCACCCGGGGTCTGTCAATGACCAGGCTCTCCTAGAGGGACAGAGGAGAATGCGCTCGGGTATAGGCAGAAACACCTGCCTTCCATCGGGGCATAGTACATCCTCTTCTCCACACTGCCACCCTGCTCTGCTCGTGCCTCTGGTTCCCAGCTCACCAGCCCCGTGGCTAGCCATCCCCTTCCCACTGGGATACCTGCTCCAAATTACCTGCGCGCGGCTCTAGCCTGCACACACGAGACAATTCCTTGCCAGCACACAATTCAGCCTGAACAATGGGAGGCCGAAAATTAGGCCCTCTGGGTTCAAACTGCTGACAACCAGCAGCTGATTCAGCACTGAATCACACTCCCGGCCCTCCCAGCGCTGCCTGCGCTGAGTGCTGTGCCGGAGGCGGTGTAATTTCTGTGTCAGGGGAAAGAGGTGGGCTGGAAGAGGAAAGGCAGCTTCCAAGAAGGTGCAGGAGGGAGCAATATGAAATTAAATAGCATGTACCTGCCTTCTCTCCTTCCCCCCACCCTGTCGAATGAATTCACGTCAGCTAAATCTGCCTGGATTTCAAGCACGTGGGACACCCCCCACCACCACCGTTCTCCCTGCTAGAGCAGTGAGCTCTGCAGAGCTGCAGGGCCTCTTGCTGCTGTCTAACACCACCTCTGTGGCATTGCTGCCTTAGCTGGAATTTCAGCAGGTGCTGGGGCTGCACTGAAGACGGCTGCTGCGCCCTGCGCTCAATGGAGGAGCTGGGAGGAGAGGCCTGGGTCGCAGCCAAGCCCACGAGCTCAGCAGGGCCAGCAGTGATGGGACCCCATCTGTCCACTCCTGCCTCCCCACAGGCAGAGTCATCAACCCTCCCAGCTCCACCTCAGCGCTCAGCTACAGCGCTCCTTTCACGGGCAGAGCAGGCACAGGCCGAGAACAGGGATGCTGTCCCTGGAAGATGCTCCCAAGAGGCATGTAGAGAACCTGCAGCAGCTCTGCTACCAGGCCAGGAGAAGCCAAGCACCACCTCACTGGAGGTCCAGCTACCACATTTGCCCACAGCCACTGTGGGAAGAAGCCAGTTTGCCAGTGAGGGCAAGAGGCGAGACTCCAGGAGGATTCCTTTCCAGTCTGCAACTGCCTTATCTGGACATTGTGACAGGCCTGCAGTTGTGGGGCACACGGGCCACGTGCTGGATCCTACCTTTTCATTCTTGGCATCTGTATCGAGCTCTGCTATCTTGGCCCACTTCTGCCAGAAGTTGGGGTCATCTAAGGAAATGTCAGTTCTGTTTCCTGATGCTACGAAGCTGGCCTGGGAGTGAAAGAAGAGGAGTAAACAGGGTGCAACCCACCACCCAGATGTGCCTTCTCCCAAGTAGAGATCCCCAACGCATCTGTCTGCAGCGCAGTCTCACTGCCATGGGGTGTTACACACCATGTTGGCACATGCCAGAGGGCCCTTTGTTTGCTTAAGGGAGCTGAAGCCCTCTCTTCTGCAGTCCTGCTTGACCCGTTGGAATCGGAGCCTGGGCTGTGCCACCCGCAAGAGGAGGGACAGATGGCCCTTGGTGCCCCCAGCAGACACTAGCCATGAGCGTGGCACAGCACTGACTCCTCGGGCTCTCTCCTGTGGGGGTGTCAGGGCCCCACGGTGCACAGATTCCCATGGCACAGCAGCACCCAGCTTTGGGCATTGTGAGGGCCAGCAGCCGGGTCCTGCCACCATCCCAGGGCTCTTCCTGCAGAGCCAGGTCTCACGGCAGCAGAAGAGTGAGGCTGGAGACAGAGATGGGCTGTGCTGTAGGAAGGCTCTGCTTAAGGTCCCACACCCAGGTGTCCACCTGCCTTTCTGCTTGGCAAAGCACCACACTGGGGAACTGGTGTCCAGAAGGGCAGGGGAGGTGACAGACTCTGGATCAAATAAGCTCAGCCCATGAGTTCAGGACTGGATCAGCTCAGCTCAGCACTGGATCTCACCCAGGCTTTGAACTCATCCACCCTTCCCAAGGAGAGGCTTGACCCTGCCCACAACAGCCCCGGGCAGAGGGTTTATCTCTGGGCATGACCTGCTGCTGTGGCAAGGAGTCCTCAGACCATCAGAAGAGCAAGCCCTCCACCCTGTGGTGCCCTGACTGGGAAACACGAGCAGCTCTGCATCCGTCCATACCACCAGCCTGGTGACAGAGCACATGTGGCACTGCCCAGCACCTGGAGGGCAGCCCTTGCTCTGCCTTCTCACCAGCCTGAGCAGGCCTAAAAGGGAAACTGGAAGCTGGCAAGCTGAACCCTCCCAGGCAGCCTCACATCACCCGCCCAGGCTGGTGGCCCCCTCCTCAATGCTCTGCTGCCCACCAGTGAGATAGGAGACCATGCTGCTGCCGTGCCCCTGCGAGGTCTCCCTCCTGGCCACAGCGGGACAGGTAGGAGAGCTTGGCCTCCTGTCTCAAAGAGACAGGTAAGAGGTCAGCCCAACACTACTGCCCTGCGCACTCCCAGAGTGTCCCCCACCACCCCAGGGGGAGACCTCCTTCAATCCCAGTGGAGCACAGCACACCTTGGCAAAGGTGGAGCCCTTCCCCTCAGATTGGATCGTGATGGTCTGTGTCCTGCGCTGAAGGATCTGATCAATGTCTTCCTCGCAGAACTTCGATCCTTCATCCTCCTCGTCCATGAGAGCGCCGTAGGCACCCTTCCGCAGAAGGTCCTCCACCTCCATCTTTGAGAGCTGCTGAACCTGCCCAAAACACAAGGGCATCACCAACCTGGCCAGCTGCCCTGGGCACTGCACAGCAGGAGAAGGCTCTTCCCTCTGCCCCAGGAGGGAGGGCAGAGATGCCCCAAGCCAGCCCAGACCTCCCTCTACTACAGCAAAGGCGTCACTTTAAAACATTGCCCAAGTGACTGTCAGGAATTTCAGTCCATGTCACCCAGACAGAGCACCACACATGTCCCCCACCCCACAGCAGTGCAGGGACAGCCTGTCAGGTCAAACAGCAGCAACGTGAGTGTGTGGGACCGGGCTCTCCCTGCCCTGAAGCCTGCCCAGGTCTCTGCTCTGACCTGGCAGTGACTTGCAGGAGAAGGAGAAGAGCTCTCCTGCAGCACCTCCAACCTACCCCGTTGGTGCTGCCCTTGCGGTTGATGTCCTGCAGCACGGCTTTATCCAGGCCCAGCTTCAGGCTGGCCTTGTCGAACATCTCCCGCTCGTACGAGTTCCTGGTGATGAGGCGATAGACTTTCACCGCCTTGCTCTGCCCGATGCGGTGGCAGCGCGCTTGAGCCTGGGAGTGCAGAGGACACAGTGTCAAGCACAGTGAGCCCAGCAGGATGGGGACCGTGTGGCTCGTGGCACCCTGCACCATCACCCACCACTCACCCACCTGAGCCACAGTCAGCTCCCACCCACCAGAGCACCCTCACCGAGAGCCTGTGGCTGACCTGGCAGGGCTCTGCCAGCGGGTGCTGGTTAGTACCAGCCCTGCGTGGTTGTGGAGCCAGAATTGGAGACCCCTGCACCCCCGGGCAGGACACAGGGCTCAGGCTGGAGCCTTGGCTCTCTGCAGATGAGGGGCACCCAACACTTCACCCCCTCCAGCACCAGGTATGGACAAAGTGTTGCCTGGTCTGTGGCCCACCCATACTTTTAGAGCCACACTGTGATCTCCCCCATGAGATGTGCCCTCTGCCTGCACTCCTGTGGCTCTCCCAGCACAGCACCCCATGGCCAGCACAGCCGGGTGCTGCTGCCCCTCCCACCCCGGCTGGCATGAGTGACGGGACCTGTGCTGCCGGACCTCCCAGCAGCTCTCCCAGCCCAGCCCGTTACCTGGAGGTCGTTCTGTGGGTTCCAGTCTGAATCAAAGATGATGCAGGTGTCGGCAGCGGTCAGGTTGATGCCCAGCCCACCCGCCCGCGTGCACAGGAGAAAGACGAAACGATCCGAGTCGGGCTTGCAGAAGCGGTCGATGGCAGCTTGGCGCAGGTTCCCGCGCACCCGCCCATCAATGCGCTCATAGGTGTACCTGCTCCGAGAGGGGAAGAGGCGAGAGCAGGGTCACAGTGGGGCCTGAACTGGCTGTGGATTACAAAAACCTTCTTGTTCCTCCCCGCGGGCTGTGTGTGGGCACGTGGGCAGCTGGGAGTTACTGGCAAGACCCGTGCACAGGTGGAGGCTCAGGCTCCATCAGCCTGTGTGCACTGTGGTTGTTCCCAAAAGTTGTTCCTCTTATGATGGCAAAATCATCATGACCCCACACACAGTGCATGGATATAGGGCTCACGGGAACCACAACCAAAGGAAGGGCCTATTTCCATTTAGTCACTCCTAGGACTAGCCCTGGGCAATGCAGAACAGACAGGTCAGAGCTGCCCAGCGTTGGGGTCTCTGCACCCACCAGCCTTAACTCAGGTCCTTTGGTATGTGGGCACAGAATGGCCAAATCCCCACCTTGGGCTGTTTCCACTCTGAACCTACAGTGCAGGACGGAGGTGATGTGGAGGAGCTGTGGTGAATGCTGAAGCCTGTACTAACCGCCTCTGAATGAGATAGTCTTCCAGGATGTCGAGGCAGCGCACCATCTGGGAGAAGATGAGCACCTTGTGCCCACCAGCGATCAGCTTGGGAAGCAGCTTATCAATGAGCACCAGCTTCCCGGCCGCCTGGATCATCGCCTGCAGCTGGAAGTCTGGCGCCTCTGGGCTGTGTGTCTTACGGAAGTCTTCCAGGATCTTCTCCTCCGCCCCTGCCAGGTGAGAAGGGACATGAGCTTTTGGCAAGGCTGGCAGTGCAGCTACTCCCAGCCTCCCATCCAGGGCAACAGAGAGCCACCACTCAAGGAAGAGAACCCATGCAGTTGATCAGACCTAGGGAGGTTGGCTAGAGACCTCCAGAAGCCCCTCCACTCCTGTGACTCTATACTCCTTCAGGGCTTGCACCAGCTCTTGGCAGAACAAGCCAGGCTGGGAAGTTGGAGAGGGTCCCACACCAGAACACCCCCAAACATAGCAAGCCTTGCAAGACCCCGAGGTGCCCACCAGCAAGCAGCACTTGCGGGGAGCTGGGCTGCCTGTGAGGGCAACGAGGCAGATTGCTGCATCCTGTGCTGGGCCTGGATGCACAACCACACCAGCAGCAGACAGCATGACAGCCTGAGCTGGCTCCCAGGCTGGGTGAGCTCTGCAGGTAGTGACCAGTAAATGTTGCAGTGGTATCTGTCCCCCCACACCTCCTCTCACCATTAATGAGATACGGGTGATTGCAGCACTTCCGCAGCTCCATCATGGTGTTGATGAGGTTGGGCATATTATGCTGGTTGGCACCCTTGGAGAGGAAGGAGAAATTCTTCTCCAGGATGGCCCGGTAGTATTTCTTCTGGATATTGGTCAGCTCCACCTCAATGATGGTCTCCTGCTTGGGTGCCAGATTCTTCTCCACATCATCCTTCAGCCGTCGCAGCATCATGGGCTTCAGGATGGACTGCAACTTCTTCACCTGCCAGAGCAAGCGCAGAGATTCACTGCCCACCCTGCATGGCAAGCACATGGTGACAACAGCAGAGGGACCTGCAATGCTAGAGCCGCCCCAGGCTGGAAACCCCCTACAAATGACCCTGAAGCAGATGCTCTGCTGACAGCCAGGACAACCTCAGGGTCTGGCTTCCTTGGGGCAGGCACATGAGTAACCAGCCCTGGGCCATGAACTCCACACGCTTCTGCTGCCGGCAGCCTTGGATAAATGTGTCTGCTGCAAGAGGAGAGCCGAGAGCTTTGATAGCAGCCGAGATGACGGTTGCTCCATGTGCCCATGCCTGCTCCCTCAGAATGACAATCTTTGTGCAACCTCCACTTAAGCCAGACACTGAAATGGCAGCGAGACAGCCCAGGGGATCGAGCTGCTTTCCATGATCCATGCTCAATAAGAACTTTGGAGTGTGGCTCCCCAGGGGAACCTGACAAAGGCGACTGACACATGGTCTCCTCACTCCCCCTACATTCCTGTTAGTCTCAAGGACAGACCAGGTAGGAAAGCGGGGTGAGCAGTGCTGCCCAGGCACGCAAGGGGCAGTAGGAAGCTAGGCAGGGAGTAGACCACTGCCTCGGCACAGGCTGGTCTCTTCTCTCTAAAGCAGTGTTGGGGGCTCTGTCACAGCTTCACTTCTCCTGGCACGAGGGGTCCTATTTAATTCCATGAAGCACATGTCTGAGTGCACGCCTGGCTTGGTGACCATGTGTCCCAGTGGCCTGTGCTAACAGTCACCAGCATCACTCTTCTAGGTACCTGCTCCTCTGTCTTCAGGTCTCCAAACTCCTCCAGAAAGGCTGTCTCTGAGGGGAACTGCTGTGGCTCCAGGAAATTCAGGAGGCTGAAGAGCTCCTCCACCGAGTTCTGCAGGGGGGTCCCTGTCAGCAGCACCTTGTGCTCCTGGGTATACACAGAAAACGGGTTGAGGACTCAGACCCACCGACTGGGTCCAAGGGGGCCCAAGAGTGCAATACTCCTTGTCGTCCAGCCTCAGGAGCGCTCTGGGTGGCCTGGGGGCACACACACTCCCTGAAAGGCTTCCTGGGCCATGGTGCCCACCCTGATCCGGCCACTGCCACGCAACACTGCCTTGTGGCTCCCAGGATGCTTTCCTGGATGTGTCCCGGTCCACCTCTGTGCAGCAACAACAGCCAAAACTGAGAATCCCACACTGCCCCAGGCTTCAGCCCTGCCCTGGCACAAGACCTTCAGGCAGGGCTGTGCTGGCATCAGATGGGGACAGTGACAGAGCCCAAGCCCCCGCACACCTGGGGGCAGGATGTCTCTCTTCAGGGCTCGGGTAGAACAAGAGGGAACACGGCCCACGTGATACCAAGGGGCATCAGAAACCTGCTGCTAAGGCCAGCATGAGCAGGGTGCTCCAGGGGGCACATATGACTGTGTCAAGTGTGCACTGGGAACAAGGGGCAGCTTTTATTAGGGCTTCACCATATAGATACATGTGCAATAAAAGGAGATGGGGTCCAGACAACCCCCAAGACCTGGGAGTGTGAGATGACCCCTCAAGGAGAATGCACTCCCTTCTATGCGCTGACACCACCAGCTGCTGCCTCCTGGGTCACACCAGCCGCTCTGTCCCAGAAGTGTCAGACACTTGGGTGCTCGCTCACTGCTCAGGCTAATCCTCCTGCCCAAACCAACGCAGGGAATGTCCCCAAGAGTCACCAGCTATAAAAGAAGGGCAACTGTAAGGTGGGACAACGGGAGGCTCCCACAGGACTTGTACAAAGGAAGGTGATGGTTATGAAGGGGGGCCAGCAGACATCCCGCTTTGCCCCAGGCTGCTCACAACCCAGCAGGGATCTGCACAAAACACAAGGTCATCAGGAAACAGCAGGGTCTTTGGGAACTGGAGAAATAAGACTAATAATTTTCAGAGGCCCGGCCCAGCTCCATGTGAGTGTGATGGAAGCTGGGTAGGGCTGGGAGACCCAACAGCCCCGATGTCCAGCATAAAGCAGCACTGCCTTTCCCAGGGCTGGAAAGGAGCTGGACATACAAATTCATTTCTCAGAGCAGCTCATCAATCCCTTTTTTCACCACCCACAGTCCTGCACTCCCATCCCTGGCATGGACTGGTCCCATGTTTGCAGAGCAGTAAGAAACCAGCTTGAATATTGCAGCCCTGCATGCCGCAGGGTGTAACGCACACCACAGCTGGAGGATGCTGTGCACGGCTGGTCAGCAACTGCCTGTGTGCTGCAAGGCCAGGCAGTGCTCCACCAGGGACTGCACACAGATGGGAAGGCATCGGGGGCCTTGGCCTGCTGTGGGTTAACATTCCACTTCAGCAAAAAGGACTTTGTGAGGGCACCTCCACCCCATCCACCATCAAAGGGCCCCCAGTCATTGGCACTTCGACCTGATGGGTCCTGGATGGTTTTCCCTCTGACAGGGAGCTCTCAGCCCTGGCACTGGGCCTCAGCAGCTGGCAGTGGCATCTGATGGCTAGGCATGGCCACCTCTGGCCCACCCTGCTCGCACGTGAACCTGGGCAGGACATGCTCACCAGGGCCATAAGCTTCAGCCCCTCCAGGAGTTTGCAGTTCCTGTTCTTCAGGCGATGTGCCTCGTCAATGACCACGCAGCGCCACTGGATCTTCTTCAGCTCTGGGCAGTCGGCAAGGATCATCTCAAAGGTGGTGATAACCACCTGGAACTTGAAGATCCCAGGGAGAGGGTTACCCTAGGGAGACATAAACCATAGGCAGCGCTCGACTCCTGCAAGGTGGCAGGACACTGTCAGACATCCTGTCAGCATATCAGTGTTAGCAGCTGGCTCCTAGCTGGGATTTCCCCCGATTCATCTCTCCCAAGCAGCAGGCAGGTTCCTGCAAGCCTCCTCGCTGGCTGCAGGCTGCATCTCTCCAAACCAGACACTGCTTCAGGGCAGATGAACAGGCCTGGACAAGAACTGCGTCTGGGGCTCTGCTGCATGAGTTGGGCCTGTTCTTCACTCATACACAGTGTACCCTGAACCCATGCCACCACCTTTCCCTCTCCATATGAACCACAAGCTCCACACGCAGCTCAGTGCTTCCCAAGTAAAGGAAGCCAGGGCCAGGGGCCGCATCCTGGAGTGTTGTGTGCGTCAATCACCTGTGTGTCCCTGTACACCATCTCGTATTGCTGGATCATCTGCCGGCTGATCTGGCTGCCGTGGTACACGATGGCATTCATCTCTGTCCAGGTGCGGAACTCCCTCTCCCAGTTGGTAATGGTGGAGAGAGGTGCGATAATGAGGAAGGGGCCATGGATGCCCATCAGGAATATTTCTGAGAGGAAGGTGATTGACTGGATTGTCTTCCCCAGCCCCATCTCGTCAGCCAGGATGCAATTCTTCCTGCAAAGATGTACAGGAGCAGGTGAACGTGGGTCTCTGGCAGGAACACCCTGTCACCAACGACTCGATGGGACGTCAGACACATCACCTCCACCCACACCTCTCCACTGATACAGTGGCCCAAACTGGTCTGGGTAAGCCAGACCATCCAACTTCTTGCAAGATGATGGACTCAAAGTTAGTGTGAAAGATACTTTCCTTTGGGTGCACGCTAGCCAGTGAAATATGCACCTGATGGCCTGCTGCAGCTGAGAACATGCATATTCCTGCACTCCTGCCACAGGAACGGGCCAATACCAAAAATAAGGTCTATCTTAGACCCATAGCTAACCCCTACTATCTCCTCTCCAAGACTCATTTACCAGAGAGAAACACTCCTAAAGACTCAATTGCAAAGCTAAAACAAACACAATTTTTCTGGCAGCTGCCTGCCAGCTCCAGCACTGGAAGGTCTCGGTGGCTGCTCTGCGAGGCCCCTGTTTGTCAGCTCTCCCGGTCCCGTCACTGCACACAATGGAGCCCCACTGTCAGCAGGACTCCTTGTGGGAGCCCAGAGCTCCAGCCCCTCCTCACCTGTTATACCAGTTAAAGAGCAGCCAGTTCATTCCCTCCAGCTGATACTCCCGCAGCTGGTTGCTGTTCTTATATTCCCGGGACTTCTCCAGTTTCTGCCAGGACTCAGATGCCGGGCGCTCCTAGGAGGTGAGAGCAGGAGCAAGGTCCATGGAGAGGAAGAGTCTAACACTCAGCGAGGCCAGACCCCGCTTCTGGGGCTGCATATCAGGACAACACTTCAGAAAAGTCATTTACAGCTGATTCACAGCAAGGTCTTGGCCTTTGGATCCCACCCTCGGATCCTACTAACTAACCCATCTGGAGGGGAGGATCTGGGGCTTGCACTGCAGCAGCAGGGACAAGAAGGTCAGCACTGTTGGACCTTGGCAAGACACAGACAGTCCCTGCCTGCCCAGGGCTGTGAGCTGCCAGCCAGGTACGTTACCTCTGGGTACGTTACCATGTGCTTGATTTCTGGAGGGATTTGGAGGGCTTCAAACTCTTTAATCTTCCCTGGGTCGACATCCTCCTCCAGCTCCCAGGTGCTCTCCTCGTAGGGCAGCGAGCACCACTTCACCAGGTAGTGAGTCACCTCCTGCAGCAGAGAGAGACAGGTTCAGAGACAGCGCAGGACTCATGGCCACTCAGCCCCAGCGCGAGGGCACAGACTGCAACTGAGAGCAGGTCACAAGGACGGTAAGTGGCCCTCCATTTACCCCTGTCCAAGGGGTCCCTGGGGACCGGGCTTAGGCTGTGCAAGGCTGGGAAAGCCTCAGGGTGCTCAGAGATGACACGTGATGCATGTCGTGGATCTGGACCTCCTGCCAAGCCTCCCTCCCTCCACAGGGCTAGTAAGCGATGCAGCCACTCACCTCCCCGGTGTCAGGGTCCTTTGTGTGAGCCACCTCCAGAATTCGATCTACCTCCACATAGTCCGGGTTGAACAAATCCTCATCAGGCTGCAACAGCAGAGAGTAAAAAGAGAGGTAAGTTCAAGGTGATTCCAGGGTTAAACAGATGGTGGGCATGAGTAAACAGCTGTGGGACATCTGTCCCCAGGATGCTGCTAGCTGTGCGCAGCACACCAAGTGCCCTGGATGCAGGTACGTGACATCTGTCTCTGCAGAGGAGGCAGGAGCCTTGCAGAAGGCAAAGCTCTTGCTTTAGAGCAGCCACGGGCTCCATGCTGCCCTTGCTGGGAGGCAGGAACGTCCTCTCCAGCCCATCTGGCCCCAGGGTACAAAGCCCTGAGCTGTGTGCTCTAGCTTATGTGCAGCATCCAGAGCTCTGACTGCCACAGCACAGAGCCACACATAGCACCCAATGAACTCCACTCCTCTGCAAGGAAGAGACCTTATTCTTTGTCTCTGCCTCTCTCTCTCCCCACCTTCAACTCAGCAGTCACCAGCAGTAACCGCTCATGAGGCAAGGGCTCATCCTCCTGCCAGGAACACCTGGGGAGGAGTGGGCGTTACACTAGGAGTGGTCCTCAGAGAGACACATTGTCTGGGGCTTGGGAAGGAGAAAAATCAGGCTTCTATGTTCACAGCTCCCTAAGCCCCAGATAGTCACAGGAAAGAGTGTCTGCTCCTTGCTAAATCGTTAATGGTACAGTGCGTTCCAACACATGCTGTTTTCTTGGCATCCTGGGAAAGACCCCAAACAGACTTGGGAGTGAGAAATCTGACACACACCCCCATCTTTCCAGCTACATCCATGGAGAAATGTTCATAGCCTACTGGCCTGATTTACACTTGTAAGGGGCAGTTTGAGGAGATCCAACAACTATCTCCGGAGCAGCAAGATAAATTATAGAACACCCTTCACGTTAAACAAGATTAATCTGCTTATAGAGCAGAGCAGGCAGGAGCTGCCCTAAGCCCAAGTCTTTATAGCTCCCTCTCTCCCATGGCATCTCTGCTCCACCATGAAAGCACCTCCAGCACTGCACGCTGCCTTCCCTCCCATCGAGCAACGCTTCCAGGCTTGGCAGTGCCTGGCATGTGACATTTGTCACCCTGCCCATACCTCTGCCAGAGACACCATGGGTGTTCAGGGCACTGTCACAGCCCCTTGGCTGCAGCACCCCCAACTGCACACCCTTTTGTGCTGTGCCCTGGTTCAAACCAACCTGGAAGCTCGAGATGCCATGCTGCTGCCTGGGCATCACCACGGTGTCAGCGAGGGGCCCCAGGGAGGACTCTGGGCAGCACCCTGGGATTGCTGAGCTACGGCAGAGCTCAGGCAGGGCAGGCACAGCTGCACAGTGAGCCCTGCCTGCCCACTTCCAGCCCTGAATTTTGGCCCCGGAGCCGGTCTCGCCTGGGCAGGGAAGTGTCAGCGGCAGTGCTCAGCTCTTGGCCTGCTCATCCACCACACTGAGCCCCCGTGTGCCAGGGTCGGGCACAGCTGCTTGCCATGCTCAGCTCTCACCTCTGTAAAAATATGCTTCATCTGAGCCTGCTTGTTCCGGAAGCGCTTTATCTTCTGGGAGATCCTGGGGTCCTTCTCCAGCTCCTCCAGAGTTGCCCACTTACAGTGGAGGTAGGAGCTGCAGAGGAAAAAAAAATAATTCAAGAAAATGTGACCAAAGAGGCCTTTGGGACCGATCCCACCCACCACACAGACCAGCAGGGATCTCCCAGCGACCCAGAGAACACCTATGCCTCCCCATGTGAAACCCCAAACTGGAAGAAGCCACAGCCCCGGTCCAGGCCAAGACTGAGCACTGTGGCTGCAGCGGCTTTCCTGCTTCCCACCACCAGGGCTGGCTCAGGAGGACAGGGGCAGCGAGACAGGGATGCTGGGGATGCAGCTGGGGCTGGGACGGAGGTGGGAGCGCACAGCTGTTGCTTGTGCATGAACAGGGCCCACTGCTGCGGCACAGAGCACCACAACGCCGCACGTACAAGTTCCTGTACTTGACGTAGAACTCCTCCATCTCAAACGCCAGGCCTCCGGGATGAGCCTGAAACCGAGGGAAGGAGAGTTAGCGAAAGTCAGAGCCTGTGCAGAAACTGGGGGAGCATCCTCGTGGCCTGGGTGCAGACAGGCTCCGGGCAGGCTGAGCCTCGCAGATGGCGAGGATGGCCAGGGACTCTGCGTGCTGCCTGTCCCAGAGGCTCAGTGGCTCTGGGGAACATGGTGTGAGACCACCCTTGAGCAAAGGGGACTCAAACACCTCCTGGGCACCAGCCCAGGCCTGACTCCTCTCCAGAGGTTTTCTGGCACCCAGAGCAGGAGAGGCACCACACTGATCCCCAACCCAGAAATGTGCCAGTCTGGGAATACCCCAGCAGCACCCTGCAAGAGCAAGGAATGGCACGGCAGCACCAGCTGCTGCTACATCTCACGTCCCTGCTGTACAAGGCAGCCGGGTCCCTTCTCTCCTCTGCCCAGGGACCTCCATCCCCACTGACATCTTTGCCACTCACCTCCTTCTGCACCATCCTGGAGGCAAGGATCTTCTCAATGATATTGGCATCATCCTCGGGAGGCTCCTGGGAACAGCAGAGCAGAGCGCTGTTTTCTCAGCCCATCACGTGGCTTGGCTTCCGGTACCCTCCCAGCGCAGAAGGGCTGCTTTCTCCTCTCCCACCCCACCAGCAGAGCTAGCCCAGCGGGAGCTGGGAGAGCTGCGCTTAGGGAACCCTTCCTGGATGCCAAGGTGGAGGTGCTGCCAGCCCAGCTACACTCGCCCTCTGCCTTGTGCTCCCTGGGCCAGCAAGGCCACAGCACTGTCGTGCTTAGCTGTGTGGGTCCTTCCAGCTAGACCAGGGCAGCCAAAGAGGGTGGCAAGTCTCCCAGAAAAGAGCACTTCTGACCCCAGACTCAAGGAAGAAAATACACCAGAATGTGCAGATTTCCTGCTCCCAGCCACTCTCCAGGCCAGACCTCTGACTTGCTCTGGCATTTATACAACCCTATAGTGCTGGATGGTCCCAAAGGCCCCAGCAGAGCAGGGAGAAGGGCTGTCGGGCCCTGCCACAGGCATCCTCCATTGCTGCCGCCGGCCCATGGCCACAGGACAGGGACCACAGCAGCTCAGCCCCACCACTGTCCATGCAGCTCTTCCCGGCAGGCTCAAAGGCTCTTTTCTCCGCAGGCTTCAACTGTGCCATCAGGAAATACTCCATGAGGCTGCAGAGCCCTTCTGCTGGCCACCCATGGGCTCCCACTCCCTCACACTGAGCACACGAACTTTGCTGGAGGTGGCCCTGACACTGTCCTGCTTCCAGCTCTGAGATGGCGCAGGGCAAGTGGGGAGGTCGAGGCTCTCCCGGTCCTGTGCAGGACCAGCCCCACCAAACGCCAAGGGACGAGAGCCGGGCTTGTGCCTGTCTGTGCTGTAGCAGGAGAGGCACGGAAAGATTAAGGGGAGAGGACAGATCGCAAAAATGCAGAGCTTGCTTGAGCATTAGAAATCTCAGTTCTGCCCTGGCTGGGAGCTGGCACGGCAGCAGGAGGAAGAGCAAAGTGTAGAGCAGAAAGGAGGAGGACTCTGTTCATTGCCTTCAGACTGAGGCAGTCTGGTCCAAGGCAAAGCAACCCTGAGATGTGCCTTTGCAGACTAGAAAGACTCCTCCAAGAAAGGCTCAGGGCAGGCTGGGGGGGGACAGACCCACAGCACGCCACAGCACTCACCCAAGAGGGTCTGGGAAAGCCAAGGCAGTGCGCGGGGCTGCAGCAACCCCTCCATGCTCCAAGCCCTCAGCCGACCTGCTGCCTCGGCCCCCCTGCTGCAGTGTGGGGCAGGATGCTGGACCCAGCACCATAACAAAGTGAGCAGGGTAACAGCAGCTCTGTCTGGGCCCCTCAGCTGCAGTTCTGCGGCCTAGAGGGGAATTTCTGCCCTATTTGGGGAGCTCTGCCCCATGCCAGGGTAACACAGCCGAGGGGAGCACGCAGAGATGCTCCCACTGCAGCCACTGTGCAGTGCCCGTTCCCCTGCACTCGGGCACCCACCCTGGCGCTGCCGGGCTCCAGCTTGACCCTGGCTACAAAAGGCTTGTTTGAACAGGGCCAGGGGCATCACAGCCACCTCCAGCACGCTGTGGCTGGGAGCTCCCACACTGACCCGCAGCCCGGCTGGCTTACACAGGTCTGTAGCTCATCACCGGCAGCCTGCAGTCTGCTGGAGGAGCCCTGCACCGCCTCAGAGAGCTGCTGAGGACCATGGCCAGGATTCAGGGGGGGAAAGCTGCAAGTCCAGGCCATGGGGAGAGCAACCCTAAGGCCTTAGCACTCCCATCTTGCCCTGCCAGGTCAGTGTTGACCCTGGGAACAGCCATGCCCAGGCCCAGCCAAGCCTGCTGGCTGGAGCCCAGAGCAACCTCTCAGCAGAGAGCCTTGCTGCCATCAGACACCAGCCTTGATAATTCATCTGGAGCAGGACAAATTGAGGCAGAAGTCCAGGACTAAGGAGACCAGGGTGGCAGCATGGACACATGCCAAAGGCCACACATTCCCACCTGCTGTTTTGAAAATCTCACTTGGAGAGATCACTGCCAGGAGCCCTGCTGGACCATAGCCCCGGGCAGCAGCTGAAGCGGCACCGGCAGCACCTTCCATGGGTGTGCGGCATCCCTCCGTGTGAGGCAGGGACCATCGGGCCAGGTCTTATTTACTGGCTTAACAACAGAGCTGACTAACACCCACATGAAAGCCTTGTGAAGCTTAGTGAAGAGGGGACTAGAGAGGGACATGGGAAAACTATGAGAACAATTAGTGACCATTATTAATAACTGGCAGCTTTGTTAGCTGAGAGGGAATGAGCAAGATCCCACACGCAGACCCGCAGGAAGGAGCTGCCGGCATCCACCAGGAGCCAGTGCTGAACCAGTGGGCAGAGGAGGCAGGGCAGTGAGGCCCAAACTGCGGTGACACCAGCTGGTCCCTGCCACGCTGCCCAGATCGCTACCTCGCTGCCCGGCAGATCAGCTTGGCTGGCAGGTGTCAGGCTGGGCATCTCTACACTCCAAGGCACTGATGGAGAGCAGCAATGTGGGCAGAAAATGATCACCTGGCACCCACAAAGCCCTCGGCTGGGAGAGCCAAAATAATACACTAACCTCATGGACAGGAGCTACTGAGACAGGAGCCAAAGGCGGGCATGGGTAATGGGTGGGTTGTGCCTTCGGGGAGATGTCCAGCTACCTGACATGTTCCAGAAGCCTTAGTCCCCAAGCAGGAGTGGGACAGTTGGACCTGCGTGCCTCTTGCCCATCCCTTTGTGCACTCACAGGCTCTGCAAAGCTGGCCCGCACCCTCCCAGACAGGCACACTCTTACCCCATCCTCATGCTGGGATCTCCTGCTACCTCCAACCTCAGCACTGACACCCTTGGGACACCCTGTGGGGGGGCAGGAGGCCCTCTCATCCTGTCCCACATCCAGCCCTACCTCTGCCTGCCACGCCAGAGTAGAGGCAGAGAGCGCAGAGGTTCGCCCAGCTCCCAGCACGGCTATTGTCTCGCCATCATCATCCACCACCTTGAAATCCAGGTCCTCATTGTACTTCCTCCTCTTCACTTGCCGTCCTGAGCGGCGTTTCTGTGTATGGGATGAAAAAGGCAGTCATAAGGGAGACAGGCAGACCAAGTACCTCCTCCTTGCTTGAGTAGAGGAGAGAAAGCCCCCGGCTTGCCCGATCTCCAGCCCACCCCCTGACCCAATGGGACAGAAGGGGTGGGACGAACAGGCAGCCCTTGGAGGTAAACCCATCACTGCAGGTCTCCATCAATGCCTGACCCACACAGCCCCACCAGCCCCTGAGACCTGAAGCCGCAGAGCCCTGCAGAGACATGGGCAGGTCCCCAGCCCTGCGGGGCTGACCTGCCTCCCTGCGCTGTGCCGGGAAAGCGGAGCTGCCAGGAGCCATGGACGAGAGGGAGACTCAAGGCTGAGGGACGTGCAGCGCCCAGGGCAGCAGTGTGCACCCAACCCAGGGCCACCAGCTGACTTTAAGATCCTGGCCCCAGGGTCTACCAGCCACACTGCTGAAAGAGCTCTCTGATCACTGCGTCCCGGGGCCCAGCTCTTCTGCCACTCAGAGGCAGCCAGGATTTCCCCCACCGGCAGCCAGCCGAGGGCTTTGGATGTACCTGGCTGTCAGCCGACTCTGCAGACTCCTCTGGGCTCTGCACAGATGGGCTCAGGAGATCCTGATCCAAATCCAAACTGTCCACTGGTATCTCATTTTTCCTCTTCCCTTTCTTCTTCTTCTCCACAGGGGTGTCCTTGCTGCCAAGACAGGCTGACAGTTAGATCTTGCCCTAGGGATCCTGGGCGAGAGCCAGTGGGCACCCACACAGGGCTCTGCTCCCACTGGATCACCCAGAGGCAGCTCAAGGCTCCTGGGGCCTCTCCCAGCATCGGGATCCCCAGTCGGTGGCGCTCATTAATCACCGTCAAGTGCTTTTCCATCCACTTCCAGTACACTGGGATGAAAGTGTCCCCCTGCCCCACCCTGGTGGGCAGAAAGGGGCTGGGGGCTCCCACCAGCCAGGGGAATGGCCCCACAGGGGCTGTGGGAGTAGGGGTTCAGCTCATAGCCAGCCTTCACTGCTCCTTTGGCACAGGGAGCCTGGATGCATGAGGTGAGGATGCTCTGGATAGTGGCTCAGGTGTGGCAATGAGTCGCGAGAAACCAGGCTAGCCTCTCCCCTCCAGGCAGGGTGACCCCTTCCTTGGACCATGAAGTCTCCACAGTGGAGGCAGATCCGGCACCAGAGCGCAGCAGCCTCTGCCCCAGCTGGGAGACCGAGACAGGGACCTATGTCCAGCGCAGGTGCAAGGAGGATCACCAACCCCAGCATGTCAGGGCAACGAGGTGCCTGCTCCAAGCAGAGCAGTCACAAACACGTCCTGCGCCCACAAAAGCCAGGAGTACAGTTCAGCAGCTCCAGAGACCACCCATGTCCTGGCACCCTGGAGACAAACCTTTTAGCCCAGTCTGAGAAGCACCGGCCATCCTGCCAGCCACCTCCCGCGTGTGCCGCAGAGCCCTACCAGACCCCACTAAACCTTTACACCAGTGTTGAGATAGAAGCTGCTCCAGCTCGTGGTTTTTCTTCCCTCAGCCACAGCCCCAAGTCCCCACCCCAGATGGCACCTGAGCAGACGCTGGCCTGTGCCTTCAGCCGGAGGGAGTTAAGCCCCGTGATGACCATGAACATGGGGAAGATGCAGGTCCCAGTCTCCCACTGGTGCAATGGCCCACCATGGCAGTCACCACCGCCTCCAAGGGCCCGTTGGGAGGCTCTGGCCCACCAGGCAACTGTCCTCCATGCTCAAGTTGTGGAGGGGGGATTTGGGCCCTGCTCCTGGTGAATCCCACCATCTTCCTGCGAACATAAAATGCGTGAAGACGCAGCCCAGCCCCATGGCATGCTCTCCGAGTCAGGGCCACCAAGCCCCTGGTGGCACCTGGAACCCACCACAACCTGCCTGCGCAAGGGAATGTGCCCAGAAAACACCAGGGGAAGAAACAACTGCTCCCAACGTGCCCCTCCGTCCTTACCCTCTGCAAGGAACACTGCTAAGGGAAAGATTTCAAAGAGCTGGTGCCTGTCCCTGGGCTGAGCAACGTCCCCTTCCTCACTCACAGCCCCGCCATCTGTCCCCTCCACATCCCAGACCTGCACAGCAGCAGAGGAACGGTTAGTTTCAAAGCCATCCATGTCAAGGTTTTACAGGAGAAAAATCACTGCTTGCCTGGGACCAGCAAAACCCAAGCAGTTAAAAATCTGCTGTTCAGGCCAAAAATGCCCTGGCCGTGCACCCGCACTTCAATTAGGGGCCCTGAAAATGCACTGCGAGCACTGCTTCCACCCGAGCAATAACTCCCAAGATATTGATTTGTAAGTCACAATTAACAACTGCTTCATTCATGAACCAGTAGTTGGCTATGATTAGAAATAATTTAGAAGAAATTATGCTACCATTATCTGCCACTTAGAGGACTCCCAGCAATCATTTCATGTGCGCGCAGTGCTTACCCTGCCCGCCGCTTGCCTCCCCCTCCCCACGCTGCCAGGGGCCTCCAGCCCACCTCCCCGTCTGTCCCAGGCAGCAGGCACAGGGGGACACACAGCCCTGATGCCCTGCAGAGCTTCCACCATGAAACCCATGGGTGCCTCCACCCAGTTCCTCCCGTGGGTGGGTTTGCTGGTGGCTGACCCAGAGGCAGAGGCAACAGTCAGAGAAGAGGTTTGACAAGGAGCTGCAAGGGGGGGGAAGCTGCAAGGAGGACCCACGGGCTGGACTTTCCAAGCAGCAGGGGTGGACCTAGGTCCTCTTGGAAGGTGCAGGTGAGCAGGAGGAAGCACCACCGGCTCAGGCTCCACTGCAACAGGGCATCAGGAAAGCACAGAGCTTTGTGGCACTCCCAGACTCCCACACGGTTTCTTCAGGCTGCCTGATGTGTAATGGAGTTATAATAATTGGTCTTTTTTTGCATGAAGTGACCTCTTCATCAGTGCTCTGCACACTGGCCTCCACCACAGCGAGCCAATCCCCCTTCAGCCCCCCTCCCAGTACCCCCAGACCCCGCCATGCCTTTGCAGGAGGGACCAGGGTCTCCAGCTCTTCAGCCGGGGTTACTGCGCCACAACCCCCATGTCTGACCACCAGCTACCCCGTGGCAGGTTGCACTGTCATGGGCTGCTTTTAGCACCCTGTGAAGGCACTGCTGGCAGCTAAGGGACCTGGCAGGGTGGCAACAAGCTCACAGACAAAAGCCGTAAATGCCTTCAGGAGCCCAAACCTCCACGGTCTGCTCTTCCCCAGGTTTCCCCTGCTTTGCTCTGGTCCCAAAGCTCCCACTTCAGGGGTGGACCTCTGCAAACTGCCCATATGGCAGTTTCTTACTGGTGGAGCAGAGGTGTCATTAGGAAAAGCTGGTAGCTGCATCCCTCATCCCAGGATTCTCTTTGGTGCCCTTTACATGGGCTCCATCCTTCCTTTCCTTGACTGCAGCCCCTCTTCTTCCCTCTCCACCTCCAGCCCCTCTGCTGTAGCCCTCCTTGGGGCCTTGGAGAGCCCTTCCCTCATCCTCCCGGCACTGTCAGCTTGATCTGTCCATCCCCATCTCCTCTGGCTCACCGGCCCACGACTGATGCAGGGGCTTGGCTTCCTCGTGTGCAGAGCCCCAGGCTCGAGGAAGACCAGAAAGGACAGCGCTGCACAGCTCAGGGACCCGCCATGGACAGGGCGCCCAGCTCTCGCCCTGCTGAGCTCCCTGCCAGCCTGGCACAGGAGCTTTGCTGCCCCACACCTTCTGTTCACCGCCAGCACACGCCAATGACACTAACGGCCACCCCAGTGCCAGCTCCACAGCCGTGGCCTCTCCAGGATTCGGCTCTAAGTTTGCTCCAAAGGAGCAGAGCTGTGGAAAACCCAGGGCTCCGTCCTCACCCTGCACATGTGTCCTGCGGGCAGCCACAGCAGGAGGGAGGTGGGAAGATCCCACAGATTCTGGGACACCCATTATGGTGACCATTTCTGGAAAAGCGCCCTCGAGAAGCTCTACCAAACTGGTGTTTCCCAACAAAGAAAGGTTTTGCTGAAAAATTCCCAGCTGTCCCCTGTACTAATCTCATTTACAGCAGAAATATACTCATCCTATGGATTACACACAGTAGACAAGGAGGGCCTGGCTCCAATCGACAGGCCTGCTTTGCACAGGACTCTCCAAAAATACTTATTCTTGCCAGTCCATGACAGCGAACCAAATGATGCTGGTGCTGTTGAGACCTGCTCTGCTATCTGCACACATTCCCAATTAAAAAGAAATCAGAGCTAAAAAATCTTCTGGCCAATCAGCCTGTTAATTAAAAGGATGAGGAATTACCAGAGGCGGTGGCGTTGGGCTGTGCAGTACAAGGGAGTCCTGAGGCCTCCGCGCTGCCAGCCTTGGCTCCAGCACAGCTCCACAGCTGCAAGGGAGGGACAGGTCCTGCCGCCCAGGAGAGTGAGGAGACGGTATGTGCTCCACCATCCTCCCACACCTGAGCAGAGGGAAGGCAGGCCGTCGGCACCCAGGTGTGTGGGGACCCTCGCTTACACAGAGAGCCCAGGGTCAAGTTCGTCTCACTCACGTACCCTCTGCCCCGGCCCCAGAACAGATATGACAGGCCCTCTGCAGCGCTTTGCTGGCGAGACACCTCCCTAAAGTCCCTCTGCCCCCCAGGACACTTGGCACAAAGGCCAACCCAAGGACAGACCAAGATTTTTCAGTCCTCTTCTGGATCTGGGGTCTCACAAGGCCTCATATGCAAAAGGGCACTCGCCTGTCCTGTCTCTGCATGGCCGGAGAGACCCTCCTGGCCTCCCGCCCGGTGCGTCCAGCCTTCAGCACGAGGAGCTCGCACACCCTGGAACGTGGTAGCCCAGTGCAGCTCTCTCAGCCAAAGCTCCTGTGAGCCCACAGCCCTGTCCACACCAGGCACAGAGACAAGGTCACACCACCACCCACCTGCTCTTCTTGGGTCTTGTTCTGGGGGCAGGCTCAGAGCCACTCTTCTTGTCTTTAGGCTCCTTGGGAGCTTTGGGTTCCCGAGGTTTCCGGGGCTTCTTGGCCACCTCCCTCTGCTTGGGCTCTTTCAGCTTCTTCGGCTCCTTAGCCTTTTTAGGCTCTTTTGGTTCTTTAGGCTCTCTCCTCCTCTTTGGTTTCACCTCCACAGCTGCTTTTTCTCCCCCTTCCTGCTCCCCCAGATCCTTTTTCTTCCGTTTCTTCTTCACCCCCGTACCCCCACCCCCGCTGTCCTGCATCCCGTTCTGGGTGCCCATCCGCTTCTGGGGAGCCCCGTTGGGCTCCTCCTCTGGGCACTGGCACTGGCTGCCCGTGTCTGTGTCTGTGGCCGTCACCGTCACCTGGTGGGGCACCTCGTCCTGCTCCTGGCTGCTGGCAAAGGGGTCCTGCGCCTTGCACTCCCAGGCATCCGACATTGGGGAGCGGCTCAGCGCTTTGAAGCTTGGCGGCTGCAGAGAGAACAGAAAGGCGGCGTGTGAAGCAAATGGCACATACAGGAACAGAAGGTGCTCTAGGAGGAACTGCAGCTCCAGCGGGGCTCTAGTCACCCGGGTGTAGAGCTAACAACCTCCCTTGACGTACAGGGGACTATGGCTAACGGCCACCACATGCAGACGCAGCTCAAAGTGGAGGACCCCCCTTCCCTGTCCAACGGAGGCTGATGGGTTAGAGAGGCCTTTTGGTTCCCCACCAGCCCAGGTAGGTCCAGAGTGGAGGCAGATCGCCCCTCTGCTGTGTCCCCAAGCACAGTTCTGCCTTTGATCACACACTCCGCACCCCACTCTGCTGAGACCCAGAGTGACCCATGCGCCCAGGCCACCTCCTGCCTGTTGCCCAGAGCCAGGGATTGTCCCAGCAGGGCAGGGAGAGGGAATTACGGATGCTTTGCAGCCTCCTGCAACAAGAAGCAGGCCCCCAGGTTTGTTCAGGACAGAGTTTGGGGCAGAGGTCGGACTGGCACTTTTCCCAGGAGCTGCTGGGTGCCAGGCTCCCTCCAGCCCAGCAGAGCGGAGCTGCTCTTCCTGCTCCAGCTCTTCCTTCACTTCCTGCAAACTTTCCAGCACTGACCACTGACAGAAACTCAGCTGCCTCCCCGGTGCGCTCTGCTGTGGCAGGCCCCACCAGAAAACAGCATGAAAAGGTCCAGCTCTGCTCGAGCATCAGCAGGAGCATCTGCAATAAGGAGCCCAGGCTTGTGAGCCCCAAGCCTGGCTCCTCGGGAGCAGCCTGGGCCAGTGGGGCTGGCAGGGGATGACCGCCTGAGGAAGGGAGCTGCGGGTGACAATTCATACTGAGGACCAGAGCCCTGCAGCAGCTCCCAGAGGAGGAGAGAGCAAGGGATGCACAAAGGGCCGGGCAGAAGCACAGCCTTATGCAGCGAGGATGGGGAAAGTGACACGTCGGGCTCTGCTTCAGCTGCTCTGCCAGTTAGTTCCCATGCCCAGCACCCCGGCACAGGCAGCGCCCGGCCCCACCAGCACACTCAGTCAGCCCACCGCACCCTCTCCTCTCTGCCTGCGATCAGGGGGCCACCGGAGAGCGGCTGGGGCCATGGCCAGCACTGATCCCTCATGGTACTGCCAAGAGCCTGCTGCTGGCGGGCGCCCAGGCAGGGCTCTGCCTCTGCCCCGGCAGCACGGGCACTCTGAGCTGCTCCTCTGGCCCCGCAGCGGGACAGCAAACCCCACAGCCTTCGCAGGAGATGGCACACTTTTCACCCACAACCACCTGATTAACTCCACGGTTCAACGCACGGCCATAACCAGAAGGAAGCTGCGGCCATCCCCGGCCTGGCTCACTGCCACGGGGCCACCAGATCAGCACCACACCAAGCCCCGCAGTGCGACCGGGGCTGGAAAGCTGGTCCTGCAGACGGCGTTTGGTGGCTGTCCCATGAAAAAAGGTGTGGGGCTGAGCCCCTGCCAGGCCCGTCCTGCCAGCCTGGAGGTGGCACCTCCTTAGCGAGAAGCTGTGGGGTGGCCAGGGAGGCACTGGGCAGCAGTGTGCCTGCGGGGACAGTGGCAGTGCTCGCCCTGGCACCCTGCGCCCACGGCTGCCCCGGGTCAGGGGCACCGGTTCCTTCACAAGCCACTTCCCTGGTGCTGAGGTACCAGTGCCTCCAGCAGCAATGCCCTGGCCCTGCAGGCTCCCAGCACCACCTGGCTCTTCTAATACCCCAGAGCCGTGGAAGAGAATGTAAATATTTACATCCTATGGGCTGAGGACTGGAGCCAGTTTGGGGTGGTCTAGGTGCAGGGCACTCTGTATGCTCGGATTTCTGATTTGGATTTGATGGAAGCATTAAATGGAACAGGTTGCAAAGGGGAAAAGACCCCCGATGCCCCCGCAGCCACCTGTGAGTGGGGCTGCCAGCAGGTCTGCCATCAGCCGGGCAGGCAGCACCAGCATCTCTGCCCGCACGCCGCCACCTCCGCCGTCCTGCCCCGGCCCCTGCTGCCAGTCTGCTCCAGCGACCTGGGACGGGGGAGAGCAACCGTCCCGTCACACAGACAAGCCATCAAAGTGCACCAAAACAACTAAGAGGAACCTATTCTGGGCTGGGGGAAAATCAGCACTGTAGATGCTGCCTCTGAGCCCACAGGCTGAGCAACAGGATCAGTCCCAGCCTTTGCATTCCTCAGATCTCGCAAGCTGGGGATCAGCTGGAACAATTTACTGGATTAGTTACAAAGCTCACAGACCCCCAAGAGCCTGGATCTCCCTGTGCTTCTGCGCTGAACAGCAGCCAACTGCAGATACCAGACAGAAAGCAAATCTTCAGGATCTTTGCACAGCAGGAGGGTAAACTACTTCTCAGCCACAGCTTGTAGCCCCGAGTCTCACAAGGGGCAGACCACCCAACGAGCAACAGGTCTGGATACCGCAATTCTGGTGCCGTCCAAGAGCAGGCGATGCCACCTGCCCCACCGGGGATGGGCTCCCCAGCTCAGCCACAGGACTGGCCCAGGACTGGGCTGGGAGCAGTGCTGAGCGCCTGGAGCAGCTCAGTCCCCAACAGCCTGTGCCCAGGGCAACCGAGCCTCGATGGCCAGGCATGGGGACGTGGGTCCCTCTTGTTGCGTGTATCAGCAATTCCCAGCAAACCAGCATGGAGCAGAGAGTGGCTCATGACTTCCACCACCACACACCAGCCAAGCGGTCCAAAGCTCCCTCCTACCCCACCGGCTGTCTGCATCCACAGCTCCAAGCCAGGCTACAGAGCCCAGGCAGGTCCCGCTCCCCATTGGCATGTCCCCTGCCCAGCAGGAGCCTCAGGCCCCGCCACACAAGAGGGGCTGATAAAGCTGTGAGGAGATCAGGCCTCCAACCACGACCTACTTTGTGGGGTCTGCCTTGTGCTCGCGTTGTGCTGCTAAGGCAAATCAGAAAGGGCATTTTGGTGATTGCTGATGAAGACATCCCAACCTGCCACAAGCCCTGCTGCAACAGAAAGCTGAATGTTTTATAGAAACACCCACGAGCTGTCAGGAGGTTTGTGAAAATGCAATCTTTCTGCTCCTCCTGCATCACCTCTTGGCTGCCAACAGCCCCTCCAGCCTCTAGACAAGCCCATCATGGTGTGAGCAGATGTCTCCCGCCCAGCACACCTCCCAGGCAGCGCTGCAGGGCCCCAGATCCAGCAGTGCCAGCACTTTGCCATGGGATGACCCATGGGCATCAGCCATCACAGCCTGCTGTGTCTGGGAAGCAGTGGTGGTACCAGTCAGCAGCACCTGCCTCCAGCTGAGCAGCCAGAAGCTTCTGGCGAAGCTCCTGCCATGAAAGGGCCATCAAACACCAGCCTGTGGGACCGAGCAGCTCACGGCCAGAGCTTGCACAGGCAGAAGCACAGCGGGGCAGGGAAACCAGGCTCCTCCACAGCGATGGTGGGCAAGGTACTGCCAGCCCCAGAAACCCTTCTGCACCCAAGGTTGCTTGGTTTGTCTTGATGGGAAAAGGCTCCACGTTGTGCTCCTACAAGTCCATGGGAAGCTCCTGCCAACCGCACAGGACGGTGCTGCCAAGTGCAAATCTACCGTCGGAGCTCAGCACACCACTGCGAGCCAGGGAATGGGCTTTTCCTACTTGCCCTCAATGAGGTGGAGTTTATCCCAGCTTCTCGTCAACAGGAAAATCCTGAGAAAGCAGTGCCAGTGTTATCTGTGCTCCTGCATGGCTTTGAAGCACACTTGCAGCTTGCCTGCGGCAGCCCGGGCAGTCCTTTGCGGCAGGCAGGAGCACACTGTCCCCATGCAGCCAGGGCTGGAGCACCAGCTGCTGCCGCTGTGCCGCAGGGAATCACCAGCTCTGCTTCCAAATGGTGAGAGGCTGAAGGGCCCATGTCACACCGATTGGGACACAGCACTGCAGGGAGCTCTGCTGCAGCAGCAACCTCCAGGCTGAGTGGCATGAGACATCTCCATGAGCCATCAGGCCGCCCATGGCTTTGCCCGGGCTACTGGTCACCGTGTCTGCAGCAACAGCCACCAGCGACACCCTACCACATCCAGACTCCCTTCACACAGGAGAAACACATCCAGCTTCAGGAGCCTAAACCTGGCAAATTGTAGCCCCAGGACACTTGCTGCAGCAGGCAGGCAAGGCGGGCTCCTCTTGGCTGCTCCGGACCAGCCAAGGGCCACTCCAGGCCAGTGCTCGGACCGCGAGGGGGTCAGGAGTGGGGCAGGGCAGGCAGCACGCGCTGCCTCCCCGTCTGCCCAGGCTGGCCACGGGTCAGGAGCTCCAGTGGCAGGACTGCATCCAGACCGTGCTACTAACAGCTGTAACCACAGGCACCAAAGCACCCAGTGGCATTCAGTACCACAAACTAATACGGTGTGGAAAACCCACTAATTTTGTTTAAATCATGCTGCCCTCTTAAGTAGCTTCTAGTTCTCAAGGTGTGAGAGTATGAAGGAGGATCTCCTTGTAACCCGCTCCATCCCATGCACTGTTTTGCTGTTCTCTATCGCATCCTTCCCCTGCAGAGCTCTCCTGGTCCAGCTAAGATACAGGTGATGAGTCACCCTCTCCTCGCAGGTGGTCTGGGCTGGCTCTCACACCATCTGCCTTATCCTTCTCTGCACCTCTTCTAACCTCATCAGCTTTGGGGTGGCAGTAGGAAAGCACGCGGCATCAGAGAGGTACCACAGAGCACCAGGAGGGTTTCTGCTCTGTTCCTTCTCCCCTTCTGAACGGCTGAATGTGCTTCTGGGACAGCCTGCAGGCAGATGCCAAACTCTCTGCCAGCACTTTAGTCTCCTCCAGGAGCGGGGACAGCCCTGAGTGAAGATACACGCATGGCTGGTTCCCCTATATGCATTACTTGGCACATTTATAAGACGTTTCTTCAATTCCTGATTCTGTTTCCATTTCAGCATCTCAGATGATGGCAGGAATCAGCTGGTGCCTTCTCCCCTGCTCCACACTGTGAAAGCAGAGACATTTTTCCTGTACTTTGCTTTCTATTCTTTAATCAGTCACTAATTCACAGAAACACCTCTTATCAGGACAATGCTTAACTTCGTTAAAAGCATTCAGTGAGAAACTCTCAGCAGTTGTTTGGGAGCCCGTGAGCACTGTACCAGCCCAGCCCAAGCTCACCCCCACCATCTGGCTGTCTTTAAAATCCCCGGCAGATTGCAAGGACTAACTTTGCTTTACAAAGGCCATGCTGACTATTCACCGGTGTAGTATTTTCATAGGTAAATTGTTTATTATAGTTCCTAACAATTTACCCAATGCCCAGGTAAACCTATTGGCCTTTAATTTCACATTTGCTAAACCTCCCTTCCCGCGGACGTGGCCCTGATGGGTGATGGCTCCTAACACTATTTGTTAGCAATTCCCAACACCTCATCAGGCTCCTTTACAATTCTAGAGGAAACAGCATCAAAGCCTGGTGGCTTGTGTTACTTTGCTCAAAAATGCCTTTATCAAATCCTTTAATTTAAGGGCAACTCTCTGATCCCTCCGGCATTGGGACGTCTCTGGGTTGGGAGCGTTCCTGACCGAGCTGTTCTGCCAACACCCCGTTTCCATGACCGCTTACTTACTTGACACCTCAATCGTTTATTTACCCCGTGACTCCCCTTTAAAGGCCTTTTAGTCCTGAGATATTTGAAAAAAAAAAATTATTGTTAGACTCTGTGTCTTTAGCAAGTGCTTCCAAGTCCTGCCTTGTTACAGGTTTATTTTAAGTGCCCAGAATATGTGTCCTTTTTCTTACTACAACTTTTTTTAACTAAAGCAAAGCATCATTTGACATAGAACAGCCTCTTCTACAAGTCTGCCTCACCATGCAGGTTTGTTGCTCTCAGGGTATTTTGGAGGCGGGCGGAAGACAACGACTTCCAGGGTCTGGCAGGCGATGCCCATCTCTGAACCTCAGTACCATACCCAAAGCAGCCTCCCCACGCCCAGGACGCTTCTTATCCTTAGAGCTGTGCCTTTGCACTGTCTCTCAACTGGCATTTTTTTTGGTGATAATTGTAATGATTTTACATTTTCAGAATACACTTTTATGTAACATTTGTACATTTTTTTATTCCCAGGGGAATATTCTATAAATTATGTTTCATACAAGAAAGCAAGTCCCTCAGTAGCAGCAGGAGCACGAAGTCTTGTCCCATGTGTCTATCTACTGTCAAAGGGAAGGTCAGGGGAAAAAAAATGTTTAAACCTCCCCCAGAGAGCTGTGAAGGCCAACAGAGAACACTTACAATTGCACGACCCCATTAGAGGGCAAAGCCAAGGTTAGGGTGGGCCTTAATGATGTGTTTCCTTAACTCAAAATTGTTTCATTTCATTTACACTCCCAATTTGACTCTACTTCCCAGATTTTATTCAAGATTTAGGGGAAAACACCATGAGGACATGGGAGGCTCCTGCCCCTGGTCCTCAAAGGGCTCCCTCCCCGCTCCCAAACTGCTGAGCTTGCGGGATGCACCAGCCGCCCCAGCCCACAAGGGCCACGCAACACCCCGGACCCTCTCCCAGCCCTCCAGCAAAGAGATGAGCTGGATGCACCTGAAGGAACAGTTTAAAAAGTCCACTCGGCACACCCGCAGGGAACTTAGGAGCAGTGAAGTTCAGCAGCATTTTCCTGCCCAGGGCACGTACCAGCCCGGGGACAGCGGGACTGAGCCGGGTCCGAAACCCTCTCGCCCTGCCTGTGCCAGGTCCCTGCGAAGGGAACAGCGGAGAAGAGGAAGGAGGGGGACTGCAAAGAGAAGGTTGGGAGGAGGACAGGGAAAGGGCTGCTGGGACAGGGGGTAAGGATGACATGGGCTGAGAGTCCTGAGGAACAAGTGAATATGGTGAACAGCAGGCAGCTTTGGGTGAAGACAAGAGAAAACTGGGCGCAAGCACCTGGGAGAGGTACAGCAGAAGGGGACAGGCTCAGCTGGATGGGGCAGAAGATCTTGCACCTCGTACCCAGCCTGGAGGGAACCACCACACACCCAGAGCCCTGCTCCCTCCATGGCCTGTGAGACCACATCACCTTCCCCACCGCCAGCACTCCTGGGCTCCCACCCCATGGCTGGGCAGCCCAGCACCATCTTCTGCCCTGTAAAGGTGGAACAGACTATACAGCTTACACACTTGGCGTGCGATAGCTGTAAAGGGGAGCAGAGAGGCTCCCCTGGACCCAGGCAGCAGAAGTCACAGGCCAGCACCTGCTGGGGGGTGTGATGGGGGTGAAGCGGATGTTGCATTGGCACTGCTGCGTCAGAGCCTCCTCGCCAGCCAGCATCACTCCTGATCCAAATCACACCACACCACATGAGTTTGGGGGTGGGAAGGGGGAAGGAGCAACAGCCTGATGTCCACCCCACTGCTCATCCTGCGCCTCGGGGCCCTGTCCTGAGCCCTGCAGGCTTTTCTCCCCATGAGCACAGCAGGGCAAAGCTCTGCCACAGCCTCAGGGTCTCAATGGCAGCTCCACCCTGCGAGGAGGCCACGGCTGAGCCCTTCTCGTGGTCATCACCAAGAGCAAAGCCAGCTTCCCTTGCTACCGTGCTCAGATGACAACCACACAACACACTCTTGCCAGGCAGCGTGACCTGAGCCAGCAGCAGTGGCCATGACACACGCTGTCTTGCACACAAGTGCCAGCACCATTCAACCCCCGTTCGCTGCAGGCTGGGCCAGGCCTTCCTGCCCTGCAGACCCCCAGGAGAAGCAGGAGGCCTCCGCAGACAAACCACAGAAGGTTTGAACCCAAATGCAGGTTCAAACCTCACAAAGATCTGTCCTATATGTGGAGTGTCCACGGGGACCCCAACTGCGGGTGTCATCAAAGGTTTCCATGCTCTTTAGCCAGAGGCTGATGGCCAGGGGCTGCCCAGCACCACAGCTGCTCAACTCCCCCCCCCAGCACTGACCGAAGCCACCAGCCAGGCTGCCGCCATGCCAGCAGCCCGAGATGGGCACCATCACCCAGCTCTGCCTCTGGTCACGCTGGCAGCCACCGGCCCAGTCTATCTGCGCAGCCGGTTGCAGAGCCCCATGACGGGAGTGGGAAAGGCAGCTTCTTCCACACACAGCGTTTTAGCAGGCTGCTGAGCCACCCTCTTCGGCAGCTGCAATCCTCACCGGTGGTGTCCACAGCACAGGCTGTTGTATTCTAGTTGCTGGGTGTCCACACTCCTTGTTTCCAGCTCTTAATGCAATGCAGCAGAAGCTAAAAATACACAAGTGCCACCCTCCGTCATGTCTCCGAGCAGGCTCTGCAGTCGCCATGGGATGTGCGTGATGGAGGTGGGGCCTGGCTCCGTTCCCGAGACACTCCACCAAGACGCAGCCCTCAACAACTACAGCTGGGAAGCTCCATCCCGTGACTGAACTTGGCAGCAGGTACACATGTCCCCACCACCCTGGCACGGGGCACGGCAGGGGCAGAGGGCAACACTGCTGCCCTGGGCTGGCCAGGACGTCCTCCCCGCTTAGTCCTCTCTGGCAGGGTGGGAAGGAAGGCAGGGAAAGAGCATGGCAAGAGGAGGGCCTGAGCGGCAGCAGGGTGAGGAGCCCTTGGGGCCATGGGGGAGGACCAGGACCAGCGCTCCAGGCTGTGGGTGGAGGAGCAGTGCACCCTGGCAGCCCACCGCTCCCCCTGCCCCTCATCCTTACCAGAGCGGGTGCCCACATGCTGCTTGGCAGAGCAAAACTCCTGCACCAAGGGTCATCACACCTGACAGTCTCATCACAACAAAAAAAAAAGCCCAAGATGGGCCAGGAGCCCACAGACACAGCCTGGGACAGAGCCAAAAGTGCCCTCAGGCTCCCACTGCTCCAGCCCCAGGGAGCTCCAGTAACAGCCCTCGGCAGCGCTTCCAGGTGGTGAGACATCAAAGTTCACATTTCACTTAAACAGACCCATAAAATTCAGGAAAAAACCTTCATTTTATGCAGTGAATGCTTGAAGCAAAGGCAAGTAGAGCTCCCACAGATACTCCTGGGGGCCTGCATGCCCTGACGTGTCCCCACTGCAAGGGCTCCGCAGCAGCCATGCAGTGCCCACAGCCCCGGGCTGATCCCTGCTGCCTCCCCATGCCGCCAGACATGCACCGCCGGGGATCGGGCCATCCCCACCGCCTCCAAGCAAGGCTGAAAAGGGAGAAGAATCCTCCAGGAGAAGGCAAGAGCTAGTGGGTTACAGGACTGCCCATCCTCTCCCTCTCCAAGAGGCAAGCAATGCTGCTCTGCTCTTACAGTCTGTGCAGTACGGGAGCATTTCCATGGCTGTAGAATAAGGAGATTTACAGTCACTGTGGGATAACTGCACTTATTTTAGTTCAATATTTCTCAGGTTATTCAACAAGTCAGAGCTTGGCAGAAATAAGCACCTTCAGTGCCTAGGGAGAAGCAGGACACAGATTTGAGAGCCAGCCCAGGGAACGATGGTGCTGTTGGAGCCCTCAAAGAAAATCCATCGCTTGTCATTGCTCCCTGGGGTAGCTCGGCACCCCTGTCCCACCTCCGCCAGCAGACAAGGCGCCCTGGCATGAAGCCTCATAAGTCACAAGGGATGTGACAGGTTTCATGAGTTAGTCACAGCTCAGTGACAAATCCACCAGATTTTCACGCATTACTAAGGAAGAAGAGTCGTGCAAACACAGACTCTGCCTGTGCTAACAACAGCCCCTCATCTGCTGCACTAGTTGGCAGTACCCTGCATGCCAAGCCATCCCAGTCTGTGCAGGCAGGGTGGCACCTCGGCAGGGGGCACCAAGGGGGCACCGAGAGGAGCTCCTCCCAGGACAGCCTGCTGCAAGACCCCAGCTCTCCAGCCCAGGCTTCGTAATCCACTGGCGGTGGACACGGGCAGGACAAGGCATTTGCTCAGGGCAGCCACGGACTTGGGAAAGGAGAGAGCACATCCATAACCCATTCCCAAAGGAAGCTGACGGCTCTCCTGCCATCCCTCAGCAATACGAAGGGTGCCAGCACTTTGCCAGCCTTTGTACCCATGGGCCTGAACCTACACCTACGTGATGACCAAGGTGGAGCTTCTGCAGGTGAGAGGCTAGCAAGGAGACATGTATGGAAACGTGAGAGCCCTGGGAACCACACAAGCATGGCCCTTGAGAGCCCTGGGAACCACACAAGCATCTCACTTCCTCCGGAGACACTGCTCAATGGACTTTTGAAGGCAACAGTCCTCCTTGGTGCCTTGAGGAATCTGTTTACAAGGTGTGGGAGTTCCTGGGTTCAGGTGGCCAGAGGGATGTGGAATGGCAATTCTTGCTAGCTTTGCCTCCAATGCTGCTCAGCAGGTGCTGCAGAGCATGGCAGGAGCCACCCACCTCGGGGAGCAGCCACCCCCTTCACACATCAAGCAGGAACACAGAGTAGCCCCAGGAGCTCTGCTTGGCCAGGATTTCTTCCAAACACTGAACTCACAGCAGCATTTCTGACCGCTGCCCAGACCCTTCTGGCGACACCCCAGCACAGCCCTTGCAGAGCTGGTGACCACAGGGAACGCTGCAGCCCACTTTGTGACATGCTGCAAAGATCATTCTACAACTGCTGCCGGTTCAGAGAGCTCAGGAGATGAGCAGCTCAACCCCTACCACTCCTTGTTCGCAGTGGCATGCCTTTATCTCCCTCCT